>NC_134806.1:42365950-42370950 GCF_046742065.1 Oratosquilla oratoria
TAGCTAGCGCCAGCCAATCATATTCAAACTAACCCTACTTTATCAACTTTTTTCTGTACCAAATATTACTTTCTTACAGAGGATCGAAAATAGATAGAAAATGATATATAATATCAATTGTAGAGTAAATATAAAATTGAAATAGATAAAAACAAAGACAAATAAGACTGAAAATAAAGGAAGACAAGAATAATAAATATAATCTAAACAAACGAAATGTGAATAGAAATAAGAATAGATAAATTAAAAAGAAAAAATAACAGAATATATCGGTCAACTGCCTAAAGAAAGTGGAGGTTGGTCAGGTGTCCTACTGGGAGCTTTCCAGGTTACGTCAGCGAATGTATATACATGTTACTAGGATCCACACAAACAAGATATTTTGTCGACTTGTAACGAGAAAGTCGTTATGACGTCAGTGGAATTTTTTTTTAATTTGTGAGATATAACGACAATATTCAACGTACATATTCTGCTAAGTTGATTCGACTTGAAAATATCTTATATCACACTCAAGTATATAAAACTAGATCAGATCTTTGAATTTATTTGTAATTTTGAAATCTAGTTACGTAATTATTCCTGAAATTCATCTGACCTGAATTATTTTTTCTAAAAGAATCACGTGCTGAGTAATTTAAAGTAAAAACTGAAAATGTCCTTCCTACATAATAAAAGAGGAACACACACACACACACACACACACACACACACACACACACACACACACACACACACACACACACACACACACACACACACACACACACACACACACACACACACACACACACACACACACACACACACACACACACACACACACACACACACACACACACACACACACACACACACACACACACACACACACACACACACACACACACACACACACACACACACACACACACACACACACACACACACACACACACGTAAGATGTAGGATCTCTTTCGAATTCATTTTTATATATATTTTTCTCTAATCTTCTTTTGTATGTGGAGTTCCATTCACAGAAGCACGATCGTGTGAAGGATGCCATTCATTGGAACCTCAAGTCTTGATCACGGACTTCAGGTGAATAAAATATATAAAGTGCGTCACTGTAGAGGCGAGGAGGAGAAGGAAGAGGAGAAAAAGAGGAGAAGAAAGGGGGAAGAAAGAAGAGGAAGAGGATGAGGAAGATGAAGAGTTTGAGGATGGGGGAAGAGGGATGGGAAAGAAGAGTCGGAGGAAGATGAAGAGGAAAAGAAAGTGGATGATGAGGAAAAGGAGGAAGAAGAAGAGAGGGAGGGGACTAGGAAGAGGAGGAAGAAAAAGATGATGAGGAAGACGAAGACGCGAAAGAGGAGGAATAGGAGGAGGAAGAGGAAGATAAAGAGGAGAAGGAGAAGGAGGAGGAGGGAAAGGAAGAGGAGGGGGAAGAAGGTGAAGATCAAGAAGAGAAAGAAGTAAAGGGAGCAGAAAAAAACAAAGAAAATTAACGAAGAAAAGAAACGTAGAACAATGCTAAATAAAAAAGAAAGAAGGAAAGAAAGAAAAGAGAAAAAATAGGAAAAAAGAAGAAAAAGAAAAAGAAGACGAAAAATAAGTAGAAGGAGGAGAAGAGGAGAAGAAAAAGAGGAAGAAGAAGACGAAAAAGAAGAAGAAGAAGAAGAGGACGAAGAAAGAAAGAATGCTACATGTTGGAAATATTTTTTATCTTTTATTTATTCTTTGGAAAACGAAAAATTCTTCTTCAGCAAAAAAAAAAAAAAAAAAAGTATATATATATATATATATATATATATATATATATATAAACATATGTACATTTATATATATATATATATATATATATATGTATATATATATATATATATATACACTTATAAAATTCTGATCATCTTGTTTGTTATCTTGCTTGAAACCGTCTGCTGAAGAAAATATATGACGTCACGACTGAGGACCAGCCAATCAGAGGAAGAGATCAGAGGAAGAGATATGACGTCACGACTGAGGACCAGCCAATCAGAAGAAGAGACATGACGTCACGAAATTCGCTCTGTGGGTCCCAAGGAACCCCAGCGCTGAGCGCGTGACGTCACAACTGCTAATTTTCCAATTTTCCAATTTTTTACTTTCCAATTTTTCGATTACATATTTTCTGACCATTGATATCTAAAATTTCCATATTCAGTATTTAAAAGTATTGCCAACTCCTGAATTAGCATCTGTGAGACATAATGCGTTTATTAAAATATTACAAACCGTATAAATCATATGATGCGTAGTGTTCCAAGCAACGACGACATGACGTCACAATCTTCTGCATTTCACTTCTTATAGCTAAACAAGTTACTACCTTTGTCTACTGAATAGAGGTAAGAGCTCTAGATTATACTCAATTTGATATAAAAACTTATTTTCTGTGATTTATATTATACAATGATAGTGACATAATATATCTATCAAGCTTTCGTCTTCAAAGAGACATCTTCAGGATTGACAAAGTTCTTTAATGTTAAACAAAAACAAAAATATTGGTACAATTTTGACTAGAAAATAAACATGTAAATAACAAAATGAAAAGGTATAACAAATGTATAGATTAGTATGATATACACAAGTGGTGTCACTTACATCTAGAAGTGGTAGGTGAAAGAGGGTACTACTCCTACTCAAACTGTACCTGTCTGTTTAGTCTGCCTTGTGGTTGTATTGTGGGGGGGGAGGGAAGGGGAGGAGAAGACCTCGATATAACGTCGTCTCAAGAGCTCGTCGTTATAGAGGGAAATACTGGAGGTCATATTGAATTGGATGTTAATTGTAGGTACATTATATCTGATGTGAAAATCCTCTAGAATTTTTAATCTTCTAGGGTCCTCATTGTGTCTGATGATTTTAGTACACTTGATCAGGGTGTCTCTGTCAATGTTCTGGTTATGTTTTGCGTAATGTTCTTTAATAGCCCCGTGTTGCTGGTGTAAAGATAGTCTTCTGCTGAGACTACATCTGGTAGGTCCAACGTATGTATAATTTCGAGGTGCACAACCCTCGGCTAAACATTGAAACAGATACACCACGTTGGTTTTGGATGGAGAGTCAGTTCGATCATTACCATTTTTCTTCATAGCCATTGAGCTGGTTCTAGAGTTTCTATAATAAATAAGAACCCGAATTCTACAGTTCTCACTTGTGGGGCGACAATTAATTATTCTTAATAATAACCCTGATCACTTTTCACCTTATTTTAAGAATCAGTCAAGGCGTTACGGAAGAAATTATTAATAAAATTAGGCTTAATGGAACAGTGACTGGGCTTAATTTTACTCATCATCTTGTTGGTTATGTCATCAAAGTCACAGTTGGCAGAGCCGTTATTAGTGAGCATTTGCCATAAATGTTCAGCATGTGGTGTTTCCCACGAGAAACAAACTTTTATTGCTTTCCTGACGCAAGCTCTAATTACACCTTTCTTATGATTATCGTTGCACTCGCTGTTACCGTTCATGCATTTATTAATGTTAGTGGGCTTACGGTAGACGCTAGTAGTAAAGTTAGTAGAGATTGAATCAACCAAGACGTCAAGGAAAGGAAGTTTACCATTGATATTCATCTCAGTTGTGAAATTTAAACCTGAAATTTCTTGTAAGTGCAGCCTAAGTCTCTCTAGGAATTTACTAGAGTGCGTACACACGAAAAAATCGTTGATGTACCTACCGTAAGTTCACTCGAAAGGAATACTGTCTCTTAAACAGAAGACATGAAGCCTTGGGCAAATAAGATACCCAAGAAGGAGCCCATTGCGATTATATATATATATATATATATATATATATATATATATATATATATATATATGAGGTGTGTCAGAAAATTCCTAGGACTGGTGTCACAAAATATTTATTTCAAAACCAAACCACAAACTTCGAGTTTTCCCCTTCAAAGTAATCCCTCACGGTGTATACAGCTGTGACCTCAACTCTCTGCAGCCACTGAACCATTTTCCATATGCTTTTATATACATATCCTCAGTTTCAGGTCGTCAAGCAATGAACACAGAGCAACGAACAAACTTGAAGTTTCAGGTCCGGTTGGGGAAAACTCGGTCAGAAGGACTGGAATTGCTGCAGCAAATGTACGGAGATGAGACGATGTCATGTTCAAGTGATTTCGAGTTTAACGAGGGACGCGAGGACGTGGAAAACGACCCCAGGAGTGGAAGGCCTTCAACGGGCAAGGCTGAGGTCAATATTGAGTGCGTCAGCCAGATGGCACATTGCGATCGTCAGCTGACTGTTCGACTGATCGCAAATGAGCTGGCCATGAATCAGGACAACGCCTTGGAGATTATCGCTGAAGACTTGGACATGCGGAAAGTCTCCGCAAAGATGGTACAGAAACTGCTGAACGATGACCAGAAGGAGCAACGCATGCAAGTATGTCTGGACACCTTCGAGCGTCTTGAAACCGAACCAGACTTGCTAGGGAGTCATCACCGGTGATGAGTCATGGATCTTCGAGTACGAACCGGAGACCAACAGCCAGAGTCTTCAGCGGAAGAGTCCGACGTACCAACCGCCAGAGTCTTCAGCGGAAGAGTCCGACATCGCCAAGGCCGAAGAAAGCAAAACAGTCGAAATCCAAAGTCAAAGTCATGTTGATCACATTCTTCGGTGTGAGGGGCACCGTCCACTGCGAGTCCTTGCCACAGGGCCAGACGATCAACCATCATGTCTACAAAGAGATATTGCGGCGTTTGCTTCCTTCATTGCGCGAGAAGAGGCTAGAGTTGTGGTAAGACAACTCTTGGCTGCTTCATCATGACAATGCGCCTGCTCACAGTGCCCTGAGAATTCGACAGTTCCTGGCCGAGAAGAACATCGCCGTACTGAAGTAACCTCCCTAATCACCCGACCTGGCTCCGTGTGATTTTTTTCCTCTTCCCAAAACTCAAGGGTGTCATCAAGGGACCCGTTTTGAAGACGTGGAGGACATCAAAAAGGACGTGACG
>NC_134806.1:42375950-42380384 GCF_046742065.1 Oratosquilla oratoria
ACACACACACACACACACACACACACACACACACACACACACACACACACACACACACACACACACACACACACACACACACACACACACACACACACACACACACACACACACACACATATATATACACACACATATATATATATATATATATACATATATATCTATATATATATATATGTATATATATATGTATATATATATATATATGTATATATATACATATATATGTATATATATATATATATATACATATATATATACATGCAAATTAGACCACTTGGAAAAAGAAACTAACGAAACTAACGAAACTAACGAAACTAACGAAACTAACGAAACTAACAAAACTAACGAAACTAACGAAAGCGCTCTGCTTCGTTAGTTTCTTTTTCCAAGTGGTCTACTTTGCATAAGTGAACACACGTACCCGTGTTCTTATTAGCATATATATACATATATACATATATATATATACATACATATATACATATATATATACATATATATATATATATATATATATATATGTGTGTGTGTGTGTGTGTGTGTGTGTGTGTGTGTGTGTGTGTGTGTGTGTGTGTGTGTGTGTGTGTGTGTGTGTGTGTGTGTGCACTTATATAGATATACAGGTCTCTTTTAATCCCTTCCTTACTGGTAGTACTTTTCCTTTTATACTACCTCCCGCCAACCGTTTCTATTCATTTACATGGGAAACTCTCAGGGGGAAAGCCAAGGACTTGTCTAGAATAAAGAAGAAGAAGAAGAAGAAGAAGAAGAAGAAGAAGAAGAAGAAGAAGAAGAAGAAGAAGAAGAAGAAGAAGAAGAAGAAGAAGAAGAAGAAGAAGATTAAGAAGAATAAGAAGAAGATTAAGAAGAAGAAGAAGAAGAAGAAGAAGAAGAAGAAGAAGAAGAAGAAGAAGAAGAAGAAGAAGAAGAAGAAGAAGAAGAAGAAGAAGAAGAAGAAGAAAAGAAATAAGTATAATATGAGGTGAGAACTTTACCAGGAAACACCTACCTTTCTCTACGACCGGCACCTTTGCCCTATGTGCTAAACACGACCGAAATCAAAGCGCAATAGTGATGGGCCCGGCCTATTTGGAAAAATGCACCCCCCGCACCCCCCACCCCCTTTTTTTAATCCAAAACCTGGCTCCATTTTTCCCTTTTTGTATTCAAAAAAGAATGTTTCCTCTTTTCCTATTGTTTTTTGAATATAATAAAAAATCTTCCCTTTCCCGTTTTCTATAATAGTGAGTCCCTTTCACGTTTTCCGTTGAAATGACCCCCTTTCCCATTTTCTATCGAAATGGCCCAATTCTCGTATTTTATTAAAATGACCCCTGTTTTCCATTTTCTTTACAAGTAATGGTCTTGGCCCATTTTCCCGGTTTCTGTTGAAATAATGTACCCCGTTTTCTATTGATTTTTTTTTTTTTTTTAGATACTAATCCCCTTCGCTGAATAAAAAAAAATAAAAAATTATTTCTTTTTCGAAAAAATACTCCCGTGTTTTTGTTTGTTTTTAGATTTAATAAAGAAAAATTGAATAAAAAGCAAACAAAAATGCCTCCGTATTCACAGCTTCTTTGAATTCTTAGCTTAAAATCTGTAGACAAACTTTAGTGATGCACCGCAACACTAAACAGAATCAGTAGATAACAACTAAAACCACTAGATTTCCGGTAGTGGCCCTACTTACCAAACTCTCCCCCTCCTTCACACCCTAGGGCGGTCGATTTCCATTTGGAAATCGATACTTATATATATTTTTTAATTTGCTGTGTATAATTGATTTATCCTAACCCAAAGATGAACCAGTCCGCGATTTCTTTTTAATTTAGACACTGGTCCACGTCTTGAGAAGAATTGAGAAACACGATACCCCCTCCCCCCAGGGTCACGTGACTGAACCCAGGTCGGAAACCACGCCCTTATGCGTTGCTGTTGATTATCCTTCCTGAGACAACTTTCAACACTGATTTAAATCACTAAAAATCAAATAACTCCCACTAGATTTCGATTCGGGAGCTCACTTGGCCCATTCTTCGGTTCACTAGGGATTTCATGGTCCACAAGGTGTGGTTCACTAAATTAGATAAAATAGCCATCACTAAGACTTTGGCTTGTCTTCACTGAGACAGAATGGACACGAAAAAACTGAGGAGATAGGCAGTGAAATTGTAAGTCATTTTAACAAAATTTTACCGAGATGAACCCGTGATAACACTATTTGACAACACTGTTGACACTTTAAACACATGCTAATTAACTGACAGCAACTTGAAGAAGCCTGTAGCGAGAATGTTTTCAGTTCCAACAAACGTTGGTTTTCTCACAATTCCGGTCCCCCTTTTACCTGCTATCTACCCGCAGAGACGTCTGACAGCAATGTTGACAGGCTTCTTGTACGTTCTCCTGCCAACACTTGGGGCAACCATATTCAGTTACTCGAAATACACACGCGCACACACACACACACACACACACACACACACACACACACACACACACACACACACACACACACACACACACACACACACACACACACACACACACACACACACACACACACACACACTCACACACACACACACACACACACACACACACACACACACACACACACACACACACACACACACACACACACACACACACACACACACACACACACACACACACACACACACACACACACACACCGACATAGACTTGATCCTGGGTAAAAACAGTAGATTTTATTTAGCTGGCGTAGGTAATGATCAGTTAAGATCTACTTCAAGCAAGTGTCCGTATGCTCAATTGAAAAACATTGCACGTAAAACGATATAACAAGACACACGTAGTATGTTACTCTGTTGAAACGTATGGGAACAATTTTTCTCCCCGTCCACGTTTCGTATCCATATGTATAATATATAAGCTCAGTTTACACGCGTGTAATGTATACTCGACATATACGCACGTAATATATGCTTGACTTAAATGGAGTCATCCATTTCGTCCATGCTAGAAAAAAATAATAATCCTTCTAGTTTCGAATTCTTTCGTACGTTCACTGCGCAGTATACGTACTGTTCACTCCGCTTCACTACCGAAATGTTTCGCTCTAACTTCCATCTGTAAACTCACCTTATTCACGTGTTATAACAGTTATATGTTACACACGACTTAGAATTATTTTCTGGCTGCCGCCAGGTGATTTTATTAATCCAATTTATTTTAAATAAGTGGAAACACTTTATCAAAGATCTACCATTGCCCTCATAATTATATTATTTATATTTTGGGTTAATTATGTATTTTTGTTTTCTAATTCAATTGAATGTCTTAATAAAATGTGATTAGATATTATTCAATTTAGGAGGAGACGACTCAGGAATCAAATGTGTGAAATTAATCAAACACACACCGTAGAGTTTTACTCGGGCATGCAGGTGTATGAGTGTATGACTTGTCTCTCGTTAAAATGGTTATGATCATACAGACACACACACAAACACATACGCACACACACACACGCACACACACACACACACACACACACACACACACACACACACACACACACACACACACACACACACACACACACACACACACACACACACACACACACACACACACACACACACACACACACACACACACACACACACACACACATATTATATGTATATGTATGTAAATATATATATACATGAACATATATATATATATATATATATATATATATATATAAATATACATATATACATATACGTATATATAAGTATATATATATATATATATATATATATATATATACTTATGTATATATGAAAGTTTTCATTCTCCATATATGGGGGCACAATTTGTCCTAAGCCCTTCGAGGGGACTCATCTATGGCATTCTTATCCCCTTCAAGGAGGTAATAAGCCACACATTCTATTTTGTCCTATTTACAGTCTCTTCTCTGTTATTCCCTCCTGTTAGCTTCGTCCTATTAATAGGATGTTGCGACGCTTGTACGGTGGCCTACTTTCAGCGTACTGTCTGTTCGGTTGCCCCCTTCACCACTCACCGGCACCCTCCATCCCTTCCTCGTCGCAAACATGAGTTCCCGTTACTGATTAGAATGATTATTCTCCTTCACCCTTCCTTCACTCTTCGTCTACTTCTTCCTTTTTCCTTATTCTCTTCCTTTTTTTTAGTCCTCTACCATCCCCGTCTCTTCCCTTTCAAGTGTTCTCGGGCTGTGCCGTCTCCCAGGGGACAAGCCGATAATCATGCAGTGAACCATGAAGACTACACATTTTATTGCTTGTCTTGGAGCTGTACAGCTGCTGATAGATGTACCTGTTACGCCATTTGTTTGATAAAAATATTTCTAGAAACATTGCTTTATGTCATTCTAGTCGAGTTTTGATAAGTGCGAGGAGAAAGGATGTA
>NC_134806.1:42390884-42395884 GCF_046742065.1 Oratosquilla oratoria
TTCGTTTACTAGGAGTTGAAGGATTTTTAGCAATTCTATTCAGTACTAAAATGGTCCTCTCCAGGAGGCTAAAGAACAGCAACACATAAGTATAAAAAGAATGAGTAAACAGGTTGAGAACTCCAGCTTTGGATAGATAAATATATCGAATAATTGAGATTTCTCAAATCGTGGGGTTCATCTGTAACTTGATTGGAATGTATGGCAATACTCAGAACAAGAGTAACAAAGTATGTCGTTATGATGAAAGAGTCATCACCATAACATAAATTGTTTTGTGCACAGCAAAACTTTAGTTAACATCTCTGCCAATACAACGTCTGCAGTTCCAGAAGTGATCAATAAAGAAATATAGCTTTCGCGCTACCAATGACAACGTAGTGTTTACTCTAAACTGTCGATTAGTGTGGGCCCCAGCTCACGTGGCCTAGGCCGGTACGACCTCAGCCATCCTGAAGCTTTGGAAGAATGAAGGAATCTGTAGAAATAATGGGGAGCTTCCAACTTCGAGAGAAAGTAGTCTGAGATAGGAATGGGGGAATTCTAGAAATTTTTGAGACAGAAGGAGTCTGCGGCAATAATAGTGAGGTCCTCAAATATAAGAAACATGAACCTTGGACAATAATGAGAAGCTTCTGCAGCTTAAGAGAAATAATGAACTTGTGACGATAATGGGGAAACTCCTCAAGTACTAATAAGAAACATGAACCTTGGACAATAATGAGAAGCTTCTGCAGCTTAAGAGAAAGAATGGACTTGTGACGATAATGGGGAAACTCCTCAAGTACGAGTGACAGATAGAGTCCATGATAACACTGTGGATCCCCAGCAGTTCGAGAGACAGAAAGAGTATTTGAAAACGATGAGGAGGTCCTCAAGTTCGGTGGAGATGCTACAGACAGCAGCTTCAGCAGGGTGCTGGTAGCCGCATGGCGAACAGAATGCCACATTTACAGATTGGAGACGAAGTCTTGTCTCTAATAGTCTGGGAAAGAGAAGGTAATCAACATTGGCTTTAAAAACAGGGACACGTTGATATTCCTGGACACTGTTCAGTGAATAGTAAGCATTAACAAACGAAATCCCGGTAGCTACATGGTCTATAGACCAGACAGTAAACGTTAACAAAGGAGGCTCCAGGAGCAACGTGGAATACAAAATCCCAAAGTATCATCTGTGATGGGGGCCGACGGACATGTTTATAGTTACACATTTAAGGTTTTAATCCTCTCAATACCGTACCATGTAGTCTTATTCTACAAAAATGTAAACCCAGTGCTGGGTAGGATCACTGTTTCAATCTTTGTAATAACGACACCCGTACAGACTAGAATCACGCAATATTTTCTTATCTAATTATTGAAGGATATTCTCTAGTCTAAGAACAATACTGGTCACTTTTAGCCTCTATTATCCCTCATTTTTGCTATTCTTAAACCTCTCCTTTACCTCCTATTGTTCTCCATCTCCTTAGCGTGATATTGCCTCTAAGGAGAGAAGAGCTGATTATCAGCGACGAAATGCAATACAAGTTGATAAAATTGGTGGCAGAGGTGGGACGGAGACAAAAATAACCACAAAAGAAATAATAATAATAATGATAAAGAAATTATAATTACGGGACAGACGAAATGTTAAAAAGTTTCTGATTGATCATGGTCCCTTTCATCTCTAGGGCAGAGGAGAGAAGAAAGCCAGGGTGAGATGGGGTGGGGGTGGGGGTGGGGGGTTGGAATGAAATTGTTCATCACTTAAAAAAAAAAAAGAAATCTACTGTTGTAGCATTTGTCAACTTTTTCTGACCAACTACATTTTCACCTTTAAACACCTCCCCTACCACCAATAGAAAACAAAAACAGTGAGAACAACAGCTGTAGTATAAGCAGCTGCAACAACAAATAAATCAAACTTACAAAACTAACAGCGGCTATCTTTTTTGACAAATGCACACATCTATCCACCATAAACATTTAAACATGAAATTGTAAGAATTGCATAGCTTATATGTCTTTTACTACACTGTACTTCCCTTTTTCCAGTAAAATAAAAATACGAAAATAAGTAAAATCCCCATGGGCTTCCAGTAAAAATACCGATCTATTAAGATTAATCATATACGCTATTGCTCTCTCAGTTTCTTGGAGAAATGTTGAATCCCAAACATACTATAGGATTAGCCCTTTGGGTGTTGGTGAAGTTAATCTTATGTCGAGATTACCTATATTTCTACAGGAATACTGAACTCCAGAAATACTACAGCAGGGGTTCTTAACCTTTTTTCTCCAATTCCCCACTTTTTAGTGAGCTAACTCCATTTCCCGCCACAGCATCGGTGATAACAAGAAGACACCAGAAACAAACAAAAAGAAACAAAAACACATCGATTAAAAAAAAAAAAAAAAAAGACAGTGGTTCTTCTGTCCGACCGGTCATTCCCCACTTGGCAACTCCGCCATTCCCCACCAGTGGGGAATTCCCCACAGGTTAAGAACCACTGTACCACAGGATTAAGAAACTTTGTACGGACAGATATGGGAAGACGAGGGGAAGGAAACATAGCGTCACTCACTTCATAAAGGCTCTTCCGGATTTCCGTATTTCCCTCCCATGGTACAAGAAAGATTTTCACATTAGGTATTGCTGGGGATGGAGGATGATTATGTATTACATTGCTATCTAAGTTCTCTGCAGAAATCTTCCACCTCGGACATACTATAGCAAATTTTTATTGCTTTTGGTAGTTCTTCGTAGACGAAGATGACGACCATATCCTCTGTAAATGAGGATAAGAAAACCAGCGCAGAGAGGAGATTTAGGTGGAGATGAGGCCGCATACTCCAGCAACTACACACGCTTGGCCACAGCAACTGGCATGTGAGGACAAGGGAGGCACAAGTCAATCAGAAGTTGTGTGAGACTGCAGTACCATGCTAGAACTGTGGTCGGTTTTTGGAGCCTGCCTCTGCGGTGTTACGCAATAGGCCGAGGGAGGCATACATAAGAACATAAGAACATAAGAATGAAGGAGACTGCAAGAGACCATAAGGCCTACACTAGGCAGTTCCGTATCCACCACCACCTGTCATCCCCATCCATAAAGTTGTTTAATCGTTTCTTAAAACAACTGATAGTTTCGGCGCTTACTACATGGTTATTAAGTTTATTCCATTCGTCAACCACCCTATTAGGAAACCAATTCTTGCCTATTTCCTTTTTAAAACTAAATTTGTCCAGTTTATAACCATTACTGTGGGTCCTGCCCGCCAGGTAACAATGTTAAAGACCTTATAGAAATATTTAGTGACTAGGTATTGCCACTACTCAGTTCTTTTCACTCAACAGAGCTACTGCCAGTTTTCCCCCCACTTCTTATTAGAGGCGGCCAGAAGGTCACCGCATTATTCGCAGTCAGCCGATCCCTCATTTGTAACCCAGGAATCGCGCCTGATGGGGGGATGGTCGTCCCACACAGCATTTTAGCGTTATTCAATTGGTTGACAAGTAATCTATAGTTATTGGTGCATCACACTGTCGTATTATGCGTCCATAACAAACTCTCTGGTCCCTAGAGGGACATTTCTTTATTTTAGGAAGTTTCCTATCCTTTAGATTAGCCCTGTGCAACCTGCAGCCCTCAAAGGCTTTCATTGCGGCGCTTTCTCCTAAAAACAAATAAGCTATAATGGGGCCCTCGGAGAGAGGGTAGCATTTCATTTGCTAATTAATGGTCAGGAAAATGTCTGTGTTTAATTATTCTTATGATAATGATCCCAGTTAACCAATATTAAGTAATTACTTATGTTTGTACATTATAATAAGGTATGGTAGCCTTTCATTTGCTCATTTATAGTAAGGAAAATACATTTGTTCCGGACAATTCTTATTTTTGATCCCAATCTAAATAAAATCAGTAACAAACTACTTATCTATATCAGTATAATTTCACATAATATGTCTTCGATCGTAGTAAATAACATGAAATAGTAAGGTTATGCGTCCCTCCATACCAACAGAGTTGTGACTAGTGGCCCTTTGGGAAAAAAGGTTGCACACCCCTGCTTTAGAATGTCGGCTACCATACAACGCCATTCTTCTTTATTTCTTGATTTATGTCTTTGGTGCCAAGTGCCTTCATAGAAGAATAGGGTATCCCTGGAATGACTTCGTATCAAACCAGAGACTGTAGTGTGAGACTAAGTCTAGGCCAGCATAGTTCGTAAATGTCGTCCCAGGTTATATGGACAAATGGCGCTCTTTTCCTGGTGTTGATCCCACTCACAGGAATGTCTTCACAGGAGACAACTCTCGATGGAGGAGACGAAGGTAACGTCCACAGAATTCATGGCTGTGTCAGGTTGATCGAACCTGACGAAAGTTGTTTGGAGTGGGAAGAAAGGGTAACTGCATGGGAGGGACCATGGGGGCTGGCGCCGGCGTATGAGTAAAATAATGAGATATTTGGCGTATGTACCGAATTGATGATGCATAAGAGTTATGTATCCAAGTTGTCCGCCGAATAACCTCACTACATTATTCATAACTTTCTCCCGTTGTTTCCCTCTTGTTCGTCTTTCTTCCAACACAAAGCGAAGCGTCTTTAATTGGGTATTGAGAGGTTAGTTAAGTATCATTGCTTATGCATCACCTCGTCACATTATAAATCAACGGGAGAGACACTGAGACCTAGAAGTACTCCAGCATTACTTAACTGGCTACTGGGAGGTCAATATCATTATCTACGAATAACATATCCTACAAAAACACCAAAATCCAAAGGTTCATGAACACAGCCATTATCTAATCGGATGTTCTTCTTCCCCAGCCGAGATGACTCGATGAAGCTGAATGGTGAAGACTCGTTAGGACGCTATTACCTCACCTCTTCCACAGGGAGCGCCCCGCTCCCGACGAAGAGGTCCGTCGGGTCCTACACCAGCCTCAACAACTCCTTCCGGGTCAAGAGCCTCCCCGGGAGTGTGATGCGCATCAACTGGTCGAGA
>NC_134806.1:42408384-42410884 GCF_046742065.1 Oratosquilla oratoria
AATAAACGAACTGTGATCAAAGTGTCTATTGATATTATGCAATGCTTTACAGTCTCCTACTGATAGCTGAAGCCTTAACCTGTCTTAGAAGGAACACCCTAAACAACTCAGTCCTCATTATGTACCAAATATTCACCAAACGCTAACTTAAAATCGCGTTATTAAAATATCTCTTATTGGTATACAGTACTTTTCAGTCCCTCACAGCAGCCCAGGCCTTATTCTGTCCTAGACGTCAACATTAGAAATTCATGTCTAAGCCTCAGTATGGGCTTGTTTATTTTTCCATTGCGTTTTATCGTCTTCCATTGTTTTACAGATTCGGTCAGCAGAGCGCTTGCAGGTGCCCGGTGTTCGTCTCCAGTCGACAGGATCGAGTAGTGACGGATACAGCGCCGCGTCTTCTCACGACCTCTGCTACGACAGTTCCATGGCCTACCTCGGCGTGCCAGGTGTAGCACAAAGAGTCAGCAAACCCCTTTTGCAGCTGGGCGGGATGGACAACTGGGATAGTGACCACGCCACGGCCGAATGGATCCAGACAATTGACATCAACGTCATTCAACCCACGCCCAACATTTCGCCATGCGGGTCGGTGAGAAGCGTAAGCGACAATGCTGGTGACATGCCGAGACTAGCGCTCCCTGCGCGTGGAGGAAGGTCCTCCTCACTTCTTTCCCTCGAGTCTCCAGACTACGACAGCCGATCTATCGGATCAGACTCTGTCTTCTTTGACGACTCGGTTCAAGAGACAGGGAGTTCAATGTCTGTGTCTGACAGTCTCGGCAGCTCTGCTAAAGGCAGTCAGCCTTATTTAGCTGCTCCTTCGACCCGTCTAGCTGCCCCTCGAACCCTCTCTCGGCAGCGTCAAGTGCAAACATATCGCCTTCCTGTTAATACTCGAAGCAGCCCTTCACCTGTTCCAAGACAATCTTCGTCAGAAAGAAGCTCACCATCTCTGCTGGTGCCTGGAGTCCTGCTTGCGTCTCCCAAACCAAAACCAAGAGGAGCACTAGGAGCAGCGTCTCTCCTTCCTCCTCAGATTACGAACTTGAGTGCCTCCTGCGAACGCTTGGCACGACACAGCTCCCTCGTGTCCGAGGAGAGCGATTCACGACGCACTACTCCTCTTCCCCGAAGTGGAGGCCTCTCGACGGAGAGCAGCTTCGAAGAACCTCAGTGTGCTGTCTTCAGAGTGCCCAACGTCAGGAGGTGCAACAGTGCCACCGTTCCTGAACTACAGACAGTGATCGAAGAAGGACCCATGTTCAGGAGAACGGATAGCGAAGCTCCTCAGTTCCAAAGGTCTGACAGTGCGACGACGGCTACTATGCCAGGTTCGAGCGGGTCCACGAGCGAGTCGGATGACGCCAGCGAATCTGTGTCCTTCCACTTGATGGTCCCTGAGCTGAGCATCGATGTGCCAAGTGCAGACACAAGCCGTGCCTCTAGCCCTTCCTCTTCTTCCTCAGCATCCACGCCGAGTACGAGTCCAGCGCCTCCGAGAAAAACCCTCTTAACTGTGGGTCTCATGCCTATCCACGATCTCAGCCGATCTCCGAGTCCTGCACGATCTCGGCAGAGACTACGGGGAGCAATATCACCTTCGAATGGGAATAACCTTGGAGATGCCGCTCGGGCCGTATTACGTCGACAGTACAGTATGTACCCATGTCAAAGCCCTGTGCGCGATGCTCAGACGGGTACCTACCCTCTGCCAACCTATTTCGAAGAAGGACTCGAGGACAACGAAAACGAAAAGTTCAAAAGAGGGAATGGCCTTGGGGTTACAAGATCGGGATCACAGCGTCGTGGGAAAGGCCCTCAAAGAACGGGATCCAGAAAACTTAGTCCCTCGCCAGTTGGTGAGAAACGTCGTGGTTCGCCAAAATTAAGTCCTTCCTCCTCCCTTGAGAAACATCGCGGTTCCCCAAAATTAAGCCCTAGTTCATCCCTTGATTACCATCGCGGTTCTCCGAAGTTAAGCCCTTCTTCATCCCTTGATTACCATCGCGGCTCTCCGAAGTTAAGTCCTTCTTCATCCCTTGATTACCATCGCGGTTCTCCGAAGTTGAGTCCCTCGTCATCCCTGGACAAGCATCGTGGCTCCCCGAAATTGAGTCCTTCCTCATCCCTTGATCAGCATCGCGAGTCTCCCAAGTTAGTTCGAGGAGCGTCTTGTGAACAATATCGAGGGTTTGTAAAGCCAAGTCCATCAACAGCTATCGGACAACATCGTGGTTCATTAAAGTTAACTCCTTCAGCAGCGAGAGGGCAAACTCGTGGCTCTCTAAGCCCTTCCCCAGCAAGCACCCAACAGAGGCTCTATCCAAAGCAGGGCACATTGGCAGCTGGTGATCTACAGCGACTCTTTTCAAAACCAGGCCCTTCAGCGGCCAGCGCCCAACAGCCTCATAGTCCTGGAAAACCAGGTCCTTCAGGAACAAGCGACCAACACCGCAGTCCTGGGAAGCCTCTTTTGGGGGCTAGTGATCAACAT
>NC_134806.1:42415884-42425884 GCF_046742065.1 Oratosquilla oratoria
TTTTGCCCGTCTTCTAGTTTTTCTTCAACCGTCTCTCGCAGCCTTTTCTCCCATACTTTCGCATATCCTCTTCGTAAGCGATAATAAGGAGATTCCTCTCCTCATTTTACATTCTGACCTATTGCCTTTCTCAGGTATTTTACAGATGACAAATCTCTTCCAATCTTTCAGTACTTTTCCTTCACTCTACTGTATTTTCATTTCCTCTCAGTAGTTCCACAGGTATGCCGTCACTTCCAGGATTTTTCCTATTTTTCATCCTTTCAATTGTATCTCTTGTTTTTTTCTACAAATATTTCTTCATTAAAATCAAGTCTAGGACCAGTGTCTTCTTGTAATTCCTCTGGATTCAATAATCCATATTTTTTCCCATATCTATCTCTTTTTCACCTATTAATTTTACACCTTTGATTGTGTTTATTTCATTGTTTTTCTTCCTTCTACAGCCGTTTACAATACAATAGATGATATTTTATATCACTCCCCCAATGATTGCCCCTTGATTTTACTCTCTCGGTCACATTTATTGCTGTAACTTATGCGTTTCTGTTCTCCATGTTGCATCTTTCCATCCATCTAAAATCTAACATCATCTTCTTCTTCACAGCATCTTTAAGTTCATCCGTTCATTCTGTAGTTTCCTTTTTCTTTTTCCTCCGCTAACTTTCGCAGCTTCTAGCACCTCTTTTGCTATTGGCGTTTCCCTTTCATTTCCTCACTCTTGTTCTATGTCTCGTACTTCTTGTTATTCGATTGGACAGCCTTCTGATATTTTTTCTTCGTATTGTCTAGTGGCTTCATTATCTGTCGGTTTCTCTACTTTCATATCTATGTGTATGTATATATATGTACATTCATACATATATATATATATATATATATATATATATATATATATATACATATATGCGTGTGTCTGTGTTTACGTATATGTCTAATTTTTCATAGGTTTTTGGTCTTCTGATGATATAAATTTCTGCAAGAACTAAATGTTGAAAGACACCGATGATATTCTTTCGGCATTTTTGAAAAACTTTTTGATGCCTATCAAGAAAAGATCTATCGCTGATTTCTCAACATAGTCGTTCATGACACTGTTTCACCAGTACATACTCCATATGTGACTACCTCTGAGCTGGTAAAAGGTATTCATTACTGCCAAACTGTTACCAAAGCAGAAACGTATCACTCTACCTCTACATTATTTTTTCCGATTGTATGTGCTCCTAAAACATCTCCTACATTGTTCTTTTACCTCCCAGTATGTGTGTTAAGGTCTCACATGACAATATGGTCAGTGTTTCTACTTCTATCTAAAGTATTTTGCAATTTCAAACAGAATTCTACTTTTCTATAATGGGACCTTCCCTGCACTAAGGTAGCTCATTCTGTATTTAGTTTCAATACTATTCCTAAAGTTCTTTCTTCGACGTAATTAATTTCCTCGACCCTCTCTTCAGACTTTGAAGTTAAGATGAAGGCTACTCCATATTTCCTTTCGTTATGCATCCCTTTATACTCATAAATAAGTTGGAAGTCGTGAAGTCGTTGTGGATCAATTTCACTCCTTTAACAACTAATGCTGAAGGATAAAGTCTTCTATTATGAGATAGATAATGTCACAGAAAGGAAAATTCCGCCACTGCTCTCGAACATGTGTCGTGATCACGTGACATAACCATGTAGCACGTGATATGACGTATCATGTGGTACCTCAACTACGTAAAATCGCTTGACGGCACGTAGAACTCAAGCAACCAACCACAGGATTGAAGGGTTAGATAGAAATAGACATAATCTCTTTACTCTAGGAACCACCTTCGTCAACTGAATAAAATCTCGTGGCTTCAGACAGAAGAAATTATGCGAAGCATGCCACTAGGTTTAAAGAACTGAGATGATGATGCGTAAGGAGTGTAACAGAACATTTAGTCAATAAACCCATGTACTGCTGTTAGCGATCTACTGTACTTATTAGAGCCAATGTATGCACGATATATACATATATATATGTATGTATGTAATGTATGTATATGCACACACACACACACACACACACACACACACACACACACACACACACACACACACACACACACACACACACACACACACACACACACACACACACACACACACACACACACACTCACACACACATGTATATATATATATATATATATATACATATATATATATATATACATATTTATATATACATACATACATATATATATTTATACATATATATATATATATATATATATATATATATATATATATATATATATATATATATGAATAGTCACCAGTGACGGTGTAGTCAATCAAATAATTCCCAGGTTGGAGAATTTTAGACACCCGATAGCTCAGTCAGTAGAGCGTGGGCTTTGCGTTCTCGCAAGCCTCGGTTCGAATCCGGGGACGACTGTTGGAATTATATATATATATATATATATATATATATATATATATGTATATATATATATATGTATGTATGTATGTATGTATGTATGTATATACTCGTATACACAGTCATGTCGCTTGAATGTTGTGTCGTCGATTGTATGGTATCGACTAGTGGACATTATCAAGGATGTAAAGTGAGCATTTTAGTCAATGTAGCTGAGACGTCTAGCATCAATGAATGTAGTTGATTATAATTAATCTATAATTAACTAAATTTTGTTATGGTTAATTAGAATTGATTATAATTATCCCGAAATGTCGTTATGGTCAACGCATTCGGATACAATCGTTAAAAGAAAGGCTTAGAACCGAAGGATTATAGAAATAAACGAAAAATATCTTTCGTGCTTTGGACTGTGAAAACCACAAGGATACTTTGTGCACTCACCATCGTAAAGTGTTGACCTTATTTACCATAACATTTCGTTCATCATGACATTAACCAATGGTTGCTGTCCAATCGAACATGAAACTAGTGACAACACTTTACGAAACGAGTGTATGTTTTCGTTCTAGGTTCATATTCCTTAGGATTTCGATGTTTTTCTTTACTGATCGTATATCAACACTACTTCTTCATGACCATGACCACATAGATATGCAACTCTGGAATATACAAACTAAAATGGCAAAAAAAAAAAGGAAACTTGCAATCTGACTGCTTGAAAACAAGCATATCGATCATGGATCAATCACAGCAGGGGCCTGATTGATTGGGAAACGCTGAGTAACGTCCTACAAGTAGTTAGTAACTAGTAAATACTTTGCTGAAACCATGAAACCCAGAAATGGGTCACTGACATGTCCCTTTCTTAAAAACAGGGTCACGTTGGTGTCTGTAGACATCAGTGTGAAAACCACCACTGGCTACCTACGCCCAGAAGCTCCCTCGAAGGTAAACAAAATCATCTGGTACCAGCCAGAACAAAATCTGTCAAGGTGATCATGGGCCTTAATTGAGATTGTCTTATACCCTGAAGTCCCAGAGGTCTCTAGAAAATCTTCTAACAAGGTTAGACGCTGGGCCTTTTTGGGGTTAGTAGAGCCTGTGTTTTCAGGAGGAGACGTATTGTTACACCCCCGTGAAGAAAAAGTGTACTTATTGATCCGGTACCACCGGGAACTGGGCCCTTCCTAGTACTCCCGGTGGTACTAACCCTATAATTGTGCTGCTGTAGTCGTGGCCTCGTTCTACGAGGATCGTAGAAGATACGAGGATCGTAGAAGATACGAGGATCGTAGAATACGACCCACGGCGTTGTTAAAAACCCTAATAGATTAGAATGTAAAAGTTGTTAAGAAAAATCCCACGGAATTCAGTGTTTGCCATCAACGTGTATTTAAGATACTGGTATCATCGTGTCACATTAAAGTATTATTAAAGTGTTTATTTATTTGTATTTCATTTTCTTCCTTAAGGTGTTTCAGAGGTGATGTGGAAGAGAAAGTGGAAGTGGGCAGGTCAGGTCGCAAACTGAAACGCAGGTGACATAGGAGACATAGGCGGCGCAGCACAGATTAAAGGCAGAATTCTTGTAGCTGAATTAAAGTATGGTTTGAACTTCTCTTTCACTTGAAATACTGAGGTAGTACATCTAAAAATATTTCAAGTGAGAGAGAGGTTAAAATTGTATTTCACTTCAACAACAGGAAGTTTGCCTTTGTTTTGTGCTACGTTCCCTGTGTCGCCTGCGTTTCAGTTTGCGCTTAAGCTTACTGACTGGACGCAGAGATATTGCAAACGTGGGAGAAGTAAATCAGACAGAGGGTCTGATAAAGATACCTGAAAGAAAGATAGAAAATTTTGCAGAAGTGACGTGGCAGAGGTTGACACAGCCCTGAAACTCATGAAAGAGTTTGAGACCTTAGTTGACCAGTGGACTCCCAATGTCTCATGGATGAATTATATTCATGTTGGAATACATGTCAGGAAGGCTAATGGAGGATAATGAAAACCTGATATATTATACAATACTTTATCTCTTATACAATTATACTGCAAGGTTTGTGTGATCTTGGCGTGGCTGAAACACACGCCGGAATCCCACAAAGGATCTCAATGGTTACATTATACAAATATCATCGCATAACTCTGTTTATCCTCAACACTTGTATTGTATCAGCCTCAACTTGCAAAATATTTGATCAGATGATGTTTAGGACAGCGAGGCCCTTTCGTCATTGGAATGTCCTGTCTGAATGTAAGAAGTCTGGGTGATGCAGTTATGAGTCTCATGAATTAAATTAAATGTAAGACATCCAGTTGCAGGTTAATTGACTAGGGAAAGTGTTCAGTAGAACTTGTGTGAGACTAAATCCCGTTCTTTATGTTATCTTATATATATATATATATATATATATATATATATATATACTGCATATATATATGTATATGTATATATATATATATATATATATATATATGTATGTATATTCGTGAAGAGCTGAAGTTCAGAAACTATTGTATAGAAGAAAGTAAACTCTGGACTCGTCGATATAAGTTCATTCCTACGTTTCGAACCCTGTCCGGGGTTCGTCTTCAGGGATATACAGAGATGGCAAAGGGAATCAGTATAAAAGGGCATGGTGCCACCCTGGGAAAGGTCTCCCAACGACAGTTACACTCCAAAAAGAGTACATTCATCACCAGGTAGTTATCTGTCAATTTATTATTATTATTTACTATTTACCTGTTTGTTTATTATTAAATGTACCTATGCATTTATTTATTTTATTTATTATTAATTATATTATTATAGTTTTTATTTGTTTTTCTTTTATTTATCATTATTATAATTTTTTCGCATCCGACCTAGTTATGGACCAAAAGGTCTCCTGTCGGCATGCTCCGTCTTTGTAATCCTTTGTACCCATGTCATTAAAGTAAATTACCAGAAAAAAAGAATTTAAATACACCTTAATTACTTGCCCTTCCAGTCACTCTGGAATGCAATAAGTTGACCTAAAATCCCAGTTAAAAAACTAGAATGAATAAAAGAAAAACACATTGGTAACAGTAAACAGACCAACACAAAGTACAGGAATACAATACTCAGAAACAAGACATCAAGTACAACCCCAGTAATTCAGCAAAACATAACATACATTAGCATCTGTATAACAAATCCAGATATTACCTAAATACTACCAGGGTACCAAGCCTAACACAAATATAATAATAGAAATAAACAACAAATATGTATGTGTATATATGTGCACACACACACACACACACACACACACACACACACACACACACACACACACACACACACACACACACACACACACACACACACACACACACACACACACACACACACACACACACACACACACACACACACACACACACACACACACACACACACACACACACACACACACACACACATATATATATATATATATATATATATATATATATATATAATATATATATATATATATATATATATTCTTTACAATCGTCTTTGACTTTCCTGATATGAGTAAATTTCTTTAATCGTTACCGCCCAAGATGAAATTTGTTAGAGCGAGTCAAATATAGCACTAGGAAAAACAAGAAAGTTTAGCTCATTTTAAATTCCAGGCACTTTGAAACTACACATATTTTTAGACCGAGTGTATATTTCCAAGTCTCGTACATCTGAAAGCCCAATTATTAAAATTTTCATTGCTCGTATTAGATTGGATAATAATTTGTATCGGTGAAATCGATATACTAGAATATTTCAAATCGAGATTAGATTTGGTTTAGATATGTATGAAGTACTTACGGTAGAGGTAGAGGTTCAAGCAGCGGCCCTAGTCACCGGTGTCCCTATCACGGTTGCCAAATTTGAAAAAATTCTTTTGTCCTTAATTTTTTTTTTTTTTTTTTTTCCAAATGAATTTGTTACTGAGCTTTGGGTTAAGTAAAACTAAGATCTTCATGTGTCAAGATTTGATACGAGATTACGCTTAAATTCTATACATGTAGGTTCGACAAGCAAATGTTAATCCATGCCGGATACAAGGACTAATAGTATAATCGTAGTCCTTGGCCGGATATCCTTAAAGGTGACGCCGGGATCTTGGGGCTGCCGTTGAATTTCCATCGGTAGGGAACGACCTAGGAGCAAACAGAGATTATTGACATCTTAAACGGGCTGCCCGTTTAATCACGACAATCACCAGTTAAGTATTAAGAACAATTAAGGTGGCCTATGTAGTTTCAATAAGGTCAAAGAATTGATAGGGCTACATATTTACATTCATACATACATATATATATATATACATATTGCAAGTTCAATAGTCTAGATACCGTTGACTTTTATTGAATGAATGACGACACTTACCCTGAAAACGTAATATGTTATTCGTGCCAACTCCGGGGCAAAAAGGTGGATATACGGGTTAACCTGAGTCTTCCATCCGTCGGTTTCTTCAGTATTTGATGGGAAATTTGCTGCCGCCTCGTCCTCCTCTACGCAGAACTTCGTGGTGGTTGCATCAAGGGCTAGTACGAGCGGAAGTCACCCGTGCAGTGTTGTGAACAATCCTACTGCCCATGCTCGCCGGTAATTTGTTTTCCGACGTCCGTGAATTCTCAGGGCATGGAACGTAAATGTGGTTCCCGAATAAGTAAACTTTCGGTTTAATTTAGAAGGAAACTAGAAGTGCAACAGTTGGGCAACATGGGCAACAATTCGAAATGCCGTCATTCACTGTAGTCTTAATTATCTAAGGTAATATGAGTTTTATTAGAGATCGAGGTTAAGTTTGTAGGCCTGTAATTCATTTATTTCTTTTCGTCACCATTTTTTAATATGGGAGTAACGTTAGCTAAATTCCATTCTCTTGGGACATCTTCGGATATGACTGATTTTTTTTTTTAAATAGTTTCTAATAGAACAGCAATCTCGTTTTACATTTCCTTGAAGATTCCTGGATGGCAACCGTTAGGCCCAGGTGTTTTATCAACTTTGTGTTTTTCTATAAATTTTTTCTTTTTTCTTTTATTATATTTACAATAGTAAGTTTCCCGTAGACTTATCGTATGTTTCAGTTATGACTTCACTTTGAGGTGTTTCGTTTATGAATACTAAGCTAATATAGTTGTTTGAAATATCACACATTCCTTCACTCGAATATTCAAGTTGACAGTCAGTAGATAATAGTGGGCCAATGTGATACCTAACAACCTTGTTATCTCTGATGTAACTATAGAATTCTTTGGGATTCTCTTTGGATTTATCAGATATTCATTCCGTATTGCCGCTTTCTTTTTTTTTACTGTCTTTTTAAAATGCCTTTGCATTAACTATCACAGAAATTTGATAGTCATTGCGTGGACCAGGACACTTGTATTTCTAAAGTCTATCTCTTTTTAGCAACACTTTTTTCAGTTCCTTCGTCAAACCATTTTGGGCGAGCCTAATTAAGGGGTGTCTGTCCTTGAATGGGATGTAAGTACAAATCATCTTAGTAAGCGTATTTTGAAATATTTCCCACATCTGATCTATAGATCTTTGGCTTAATTTTGCATCCCAGTTCGTAAGCGGAAGCTCCAGATGTAGTCCTATTGACTGAGTTTTAATAAAATCAGACATTCTATATATCTACAGTATACTCCCATGTTCGAAGGTCGTCCAATCAATGTCAGTAAAATTGAAATCACCCATTATCAATAAGTCCCGGTTGCAGAAACCAGACAGTTCTTGAAACAATAGTTTATCGCCTGCCAATGATTATGTTTTTGACCAATATAATTCATGTTTTGTCCATATCTTAGGGTTAATTCTACCCATAAACTATTATATGCATCCTGTTTCACTCTCTCTGATACACAGCCATGGATATTGCTTTTCACGTACAACAGAACACCTTTCTTGTGGTTTTTCTCATGATGAAAGTACTTATTTATCGATCTATTCATTAATTCATTTGTATATTCATTTGTTAATTTTTCACTTATTATATTTTTCTACATTCACTTATTTATTTGTTAATTTTGGTCTAATTTTTTCTTTTTCTATATCCGTCCCCGTTATGGATCCTAATGGCTCCTGTATGTATTTATTTATGTATTTTATTTGTTATTTACATTATTATAGTTTTTATTTATTATTTTATTATTATGATTTTTTTTCGCATCCGACCTAGATATGGATCAAAAGGTCTCCTGTCGGGATGCTCCGCCTTTGTAATTCTTTGTTGGTACGGTTTGCCTTTGTAACATATATTCCTGTATTTTGGGCCGCGCGGTAGACCAATGGATACCATGTCTAACTCTCGAGCAGGTGGTCGTGAGTTCGATTCCCAGGACCTGCTGCGGGCCTCCTACGTTGTTTCCTGGCAGCCCTGGCCAGACAAGGAGGCGACCCAAATATCATTCTTTACGGTTTGCCGCAATTGACAAGGATTTGTCCTATTAGTGATTTCTCACCCCTCCGTGAGAGTAAGATGGTGAGTTTGTTTTATCACTGTACTTCGTCGCAAATAACCAGTAATTCTATCCTAGGCGATACTAGTGCTTTGAAGACGTGAGTCAGTAATGGTAAATGAGAGATTTAAGTGGAGAATAGTTTCCGATCGCAGAATAGTTTTGAGTGACTCTGGTCCGACGGAGCGTCAGCACGAGTTTTGGACGTAGAGGAATTATACAATTAATACTCCATACGGGAAGATGATAGGAGAAGAGGGGAGTGGAAAGAGGAAGGAGAAGGGGAGTGGGGAATGGGGAAGAAGGGAGAGGGAAAGAAAAAAAAAGAGGAAGAGGAAGGGGATAGAAAAAGGGAGGGGAAGGGGAATGGAATGGGAAGGACAGGGGGAGGAGAAGGATTATGGGAAGGGGAAGGGGAAGGGTGAGGGGAAAGGGACGGGAGGAGGAGGAGGAGGGAAAGGGGGGGGGCGGAGGAGAGAGAGGGGGAGGGGAAGAGGAGGTAAATAGATAGGAGGTCGCGGGAAAGGGAGGGTAAGGAGGAGATGGGGAAAGGGGAAGGAAAGGGGAGGGAAAGGCAAGAGGAAGGGGAGGGAGGGGTCGGGAAGAGGGAGGAGGACTCTAGGGGGATGAAAGTTGGGGAAAGGGAAAGGGGAGAAGACGGAAATGGGTAGGGAAAAGGTGAGTAGGGAGGGAGAGACAGGGGAAAGGGTAACGGAAGAGGAGAAGAAGGTAAGCCACACATTTCGAAATCTTCGTCATGTCCTATTTGGTTCGAATGAACGCCATGCCCGTAAACGTTTCGCAAAGCAATTACACGTTGCTCAGCCAATCCGACGTGTCGTAACCCTTCTAATAGGACCAATTGCTGCGTCGAGTAAGAAGGTAATGTCAGGCACAGGGCCAAACGTAATTAACAGCCAATCAAGCGCGAGGCTCCATGTGAGGACGTTGTAGCACGCATCCGCAATAAATGGTTATTGACTATTGAAGTAACGAGATGTTGAAAGTGCGAGAGAAATCATGGCTGTAAACAACAGATACACACATACACATACACACACACACACACACACACACACACACACACACACACACACACAC
>NC_134806.1:42430884-42433384 GCF_046742065.1 Oratosquilla oratoria
TACAATTATAATATACATATATATATAGTATATATATATTTCAACAAGAACCCATTGTGTTGGATAAGAAGAAATGAAATAGATGATATCCATATATTTCGATCACGGACTGTGATCCTCTTCAGTGGAATACGTATTCCACTGAAGAGGATCAGAGTCCGTGATCGAAATATATAGATATAATCTATTTCATTTCTTCTTATCCAACTCAGTGGGTTCTTGCTGAATTTAACGAATGTTTTACGACATCAGTTTGTAGTTATAATATATATATATATATATATATATATGTATATATATATATATATATATATATATATATATATATATATATATATGTATATATATACATATATGTATATATATATGTGTGTGTGTGTGTATGTAAATATATAATCATATGTATATGTATATATATATGTATATATATATATATATATGTATATATATATATATATATATATATATATATATATATACATAATTCGACGAGTTCGGCGTTTACTTTTTTCACCTATACGATGGATCTTGGACTCCAGCTCTTCACGAATATACATGTTTATATATACCATATGTATATTTACATATATATATGTATATATATATATATATATATATATATATATATATATATATATAATTCGACGAGTCCGGCATTTACTTTTTTCACCTATACTATACAATGGTTTCTGGACTCCAGCTCCTCACGAATATGCATATATATATATATATATATATATATATATATGTATATATATATATATATATATATATATAGATAGATATATGTATGTATATATACATGCATATATAGAGTATATGTACATAACATATTCTTTCATCGTATTGCGACCCTTAATTTTTTCCTTTACCACTTCTGTAACAACACCTTTTTGGTACAAAATTGTCTTAATATAGGTAGAGTTAAGATGTATCAGTGTCTTACTATAATTTGTCACATTTCATAAGACTTCAATCGAGGTAAAAAAAAAAAAAGATAAAAGCACATGCGCTGTAAACGAAATATTCTCATTGGTTTCTTCTTCGTATGACGTCACTGTTGCCCCATTCTAGGGCCGAGTTGTGAGAGTAGCTCTCACTTTGTTCTCTACTCTCATGTGAACGGCTGCTCTGTGTGCGTGTGTACAACTAATTGTGTCGCCATAAAGTTTTCACCTCCATATCTTCTGCATGCCGCCAGGTGATTTTTTTAATCAGTGTAGGGAAAACCCATACACAAAGAGGTGCTTATATATATATATATATATATATATATATATATGTATGTATATATATATATATGTATGTATATGTATATATATAAATATAGATATATATATGTATGTATATGTATATATATAAACACAAATATATATACACACATATATATCTATATATATATGAATATGTATATATGTATATATACATATATATGTATATATATATATATATATATATATATATATTGTGGCATGACAGATGTATGGTTGTTAAAAATGGAAATCACACGATTGAGAACAGAGACTATATCCCGTACCGGTGTTTGTTGGGCGGAGGGAGCTGCCTGCTTCTGTGTGGTCAATTGTTCCAAGGCGCATTTGGTGGCATGTTTTGAAAATTTGATAGTATCTGTTTTGTTGTAGATGCAATCGTTGGTGTTTATGTATATTGCGTCTAATGTTTTTCTTTGTGGTCTGCTTAGTTTTTCATGTAGAATGCTTGCTTGGCTCTGTGGTTAAAGTATGTAGACGACTATTCCTTCATCATACCGAAAGATATAGACATTGGTATCCTTCTATATAATTTAAACCAATCACAGCAGAAAATATATTAACAGTAGAACAAGAAAACAAAGACTCTCCCCCATACCTTGACACTTTAATCATCAGAAACAATAATACAGCAAAATTCAAAGTTTACAGAAAAACCCACAAACAAGGACTTCATATACTACTTCAGTGCTCACAGCGACAGAGCCAAGAGTGGTATACTGATAGGTTTCTTCCTAAGAGCACTACGAATCTACATCCCAGAATAGCTTCAAGACATAATAGATCACATCACCACTACATTTAATACATTGAGCTTCCCATCTGGTAATATACCCCGTGATCTACACAAAACTAAAAAAATTAAACAAAGAAACATTTCAGAACCACAAACCAAGAATGAAAATACCTTCCTCATAGCACCATCATTAGACTTAACTCACCTACTAACCAAGAAATTAAAATCCACAAGCATCACACTAAAAACAGACAAAGGAGAAAAATACACGACTTAGCAAATCACAAAAGACAAAATCCCACAACCCAACATTATCCTGTACAGAATCCCCTGCTCGGGGTGCAACCTTGCTTACTATGATGAAACCTACAGGGAACTAAATAAACATCTATACGAACACAGAACTGATGTCCGTCACCACCGGAAAACAAACGCCTGGATATACCACATCGAAGAAAAACAACATTTACTCCAGTGGATCCAAGCAAACATT
>NC_134806.1:42443384-42445884 GCF_046742065.1 Oratosquilla oratoria
GATGCCATTACCCTGAGGTATGGATGGCCATTGGATGGGGTACATAACAAATGTTCGTATGGTACACAGTTTAATTCAAATCATACGACGATATGCAATCAGAGTGGATTCATCTGTATGAGACATGACGAGAAAATGGCTCTCGTTGCCCAAATGCTTCGGGAGGTTTGCAAAGATGAGACTATCGAGCCAACACTACTCCCCATAGGAGGGGAGAATGAACTGTGTCTGTGGGAGACAGTTCCTAATTGCTTTCTCTATACAGTTTCATGGGGATGGAGGTCGTTAAAAAATATATATATAGTAATAGAAATAGTCGACCACAGTCATTGGTGAGAGCGGGGCCAATGAACTGTGTCTGTGGG
Source organism: Oratosquilla oratoria (assembly GCF_046742065.1). Lineage (NCBI taxonomy): Eukaryota > Metazoa > Arthropoda > Malacostraca > Stomatopoda > Squillidae > Oratosquilla > Oratosquilla oratoria. Next base: position 42,443,750 of record NC_134806.1, read on the forward strand.
AGATATAACTTATCTGCTTTCACAACACAGTTCCAAGAGGATGGAGGTTGTATTTAGTTGTAGTAGTAGTAGTAGTAGTAGTAGTAGTAGTAGTAGTAGAAGTAGTAGCATGAGTAATCGTAGTAGTAATACTATTATCATTATAACTATTTCTTTACTATTACCATTTCTTAGGTTGCGGCTTCTTGGCTACTGGTCCTTAGCCTCATCCCCCGAAGACCTCCTTCTTCGAGAACCTTTCTTCCGGACTCCAGAGGACCTGTACAGCGATTTTGAGGGCCGCAGGCTCACGGTGGCCGTTGTAGACAACTGGCCGTTCTTTCGAGTTCGAGACTCGCCCGAAGAAGGAGGCCTAAGGGCAGATTCTGGGATCGATGTGAATATTCTGAACGCTTTGGCGAACAAGCTCAATTTCACGTGAGTGTATACAAGTCGTATGTCATTGGTCAGCATATAGTATCTAAGGTATTACTCAGGGGTTGAAAATTTTGAAGTATTTACTAAAACGAATGGGTATTCAGGTATCAATTTACACTCCCAGGAAAAACGAAGAGTTAGGGATAATCTAATGGAGGTATTCAAATGGGTCAAAGGCTAACAAAGGTGATGCAGGTCAGGTCATGATAATAAAAAATCAGGGTAATGGGTTTAGATTTAGCAAATCTAAGGAAGGAAATAGGCAAGAAGTGGGACGCCAAGAGAGTGCTTAACGAAAGGAATAAACTTAGTAACCATGTAGTGAGTGCTGAAACTACTGATTTTATTAACCTCTTCAATACAAGTAAAAATCTCGTGGGCAGCATCAGCTGCCTGATGTACGATGATGCACCACAGTACTCGTCTGATAAAATATAAACTTACAGCTGTATTACTCGTTCTCTTTCACTCTGAATATTAATAACCACATAAAATATGATCAAGCAAGTTCACAGAATATGGGGGTCACCCAGCTACAACCACAAAATAAGTATAATCAAGACGTCTGCGTGGGGGGTCATTGTATTGAAGATGTTTAGAGAAATTTAGATAACGTTATGGATAGGGATGGCAGGTGATAAGGGACATGGAACTGCCTAGTGCAGGCCTTATGGTCTCTTGTAGTATCCTCTATTATCATAAGTACAAAAGAATGTGGAAGACTGCAAGAGAACATGAGGCCTACACTAGGCAGTTCCATGTCCCTTACCATCTGTCACCCCTATCCATAGAGTTATCTAATCTTATCACCAGTTGTTTCAACGCTCGCTATATGAAAACTAAATCTATTCCATCAGTTATGCACGTGTGTTCTTAAACCGTCTAGCATATATCAGTATAAAATCTTGAAGGGCATGCTTAGGTGAACGGGTTAAAGAAGCAGAAAAATTTACTAAGTTTCTCGGCTGATCTAGATATCAGCTGACAACACCGTTGGACGGTCAATGGGGCATCGTGAGACCCAACGGACTTGTGACTGGCATGATCGGGATGCTCGTGTCTCGGGAAGCTCACATGGCCATCAACGAGATCACCATCACAGGTAACAGTCAATTCATTGTTGACCTTTGTTTTCATATGACCTAATTACAGGACCGAAAGGTTTTCTTTGTCGAGATGCTTTGGCATTTCAAGTCATTGTATCTTCTGTCTCGCGGACACACACACACACACACACACACACACACACACACACACACACACACACACACACACACACACACACACACACACACACACACACACACACACACACACACACACACACACACACACACACACACACACACACACACACACACACACACACAAACACATTATATCTGCTTGTGGTCTTCATATTAGTTAACATCATACTATTGACTAAATGATAGATTGATCTACTAATTCTCTGATTCATTGACCCACCGACCATCTGATTGACTCATTGAGTAACTGACTGACTAATTTCCTGATCAATTTACTGTTTTACTGATTTATTTGTTGAACGATCGACTGATCGGCCAACTGACTTCAGGGAGCCGCGAGGCGGTCGTCGACTTCAGCGTCCCGTACCTGATCGAATCGACGACGATCGTCTCAAGAGCTCCTAAGGAGAGAAGTCGATCTCTGGCCGTCTTCTGGCCTTTCAGCCTTCCGGTAAGGACAACCCAGAGTTC
>NC_134806.1:42465884-42468384 GCF_046742065.1 Oratosquilla oratoria
ACTACGCCATCTTGATGGCGTAGTTGGTTAGTTACTACGGCACTTGTCATTTGATCGCTGTGTTCGCGGTCTCGGCAGTACCATATTTCAATTTCTGCATGTGGCCCCATTGTGTCTCCCGATAATGGTGGCTTAGAATTAAAGTGCGTTGTGGTTGTTAAAATATGTATATGTATAATATATATATATATATATATATATATATAAAAATATATATGTATATATATATACATATATATATATGTTTATATATGTATGTGTATATACATATATATATATACATATATATATATATATATATACGTATATATATATTCATATATATACGTATATATATTATATATATATATATATATATACATACATATATATATATATATATATATATATATATATATATATAATATTAATCTATTCATTCATCCATCTATTTCCTTAGTTCTTACTTAATTCATTTATTTGTCTATTAATGTATATATTTAGCTATTTATTTATTTTTATTTATCAATCCATTCACTTATCATTTTATAATCTATCAATATATTTAATTTTCTGTTGATTTATTTCTTTAGTCATTCATCTATTTGTATATTGACATTTTACCTATTTATTTACTAAGGTAATCATCTATTTATCGATTTAAAATTATTCTATATTTTTTTCTTTATTTCTTCCTTCCTTTCTACATTTAAGCCATTCCTCACTATGTGAATTGGTTACCATTGGATACCTCCGCTGGGGCTTGTTGGGGATTCAAGATAATAACAATAACGATAACAAAAACGATAACAACAATGACCAAAAACAATAAGAATAACAGATAGCCCAGAGGGAAACCTAGTCGTATGTAATCAATGAATGCTTAGTGCTGAAGTGTTCCTTGACCCGGAAGTTAAGCAACAGCAGTACATAAGGGTCGGACATGTGATGATAGCCTTTTGATCCCAGCTCTTTCTCCTCTAGACCCGAAGGCGAGCCCTTGAGTCTGACAGCGTCTCCTGGTTCGCTGTCGCCGAAGAGGTCGTGGTTCCTCGCCTGCAGAAGCTTCTTCGTGAAGGAACTCAGGTGAGAATTGAGATTTGAAATCCGGTACTAGGTTCTTGTAAAAAAAAAAAAAAAAAAAAATTGAAGTAAAACCCTTCATAGTGTGCACAACTGTGACAATTTGTCTGACGTCGAGCGGTTTTTTTTAGCTGGTCGTGATGGAACGCTCGACTGAAGACGGATGGAATATCCACGCTTCTCGATTTGTGGCAAACGTGGGAGTTGAGTAAGTTTCCATTTTTATTCAACTTTTTTCGTTTTATGGGCATTATAGTTTTCTTAATTACCGCATATATCTATATGATGACATACATGTATATCTAACGGTTTCCTGGTATACAGATTTATAATTTCTTTTTAGATATACTTACCAACTCATACCTTTTTGTTAAATAGAGGTCATTTCATGAAATCAATGTACATTACAAATCTATATATAAATGTTTAATTTTGTTTATTTATCTTTTCATATTTTTGACAATTTTTGACCTTTTCTAATTTTTCTTTTTTTTTACCTTTTCTAATTTTTTCTATTTTTTCTTCTATTTTTCTATTTTTTCTAATTTTTCTAATTTTGACATTTTCTACTTTTTGACCTTTTCTATTTTCCATTCACTGGGAACTATATTTCGAAATTAATGTACATATGGAGAGACAAATTTGTTGCAAATTTATACATTCACTAATACATTGGCAGAAAGATTGATAGATTTGTTGATTGATCAAAATTCAATAATATTTTTGTCGTTATTAATTTACAGTGATAGGTTTATGAAACTATAGATTCATAGAATAACAAATCTATTAATCGACCTACAGCTTGTATTCACTTATCTGTGGATCCACTTGGTGTACTCATTTATATTAATGAATTTATAGAATCACGGATTCACAGATTTCATAGATTTATTGATTTATACATCTATACATTTACAGGTTTAGAGTTGCCTCATACACGATCAAGCACACATTACAGTATTCAGCATTTGTAGTGCACGGTTATAACCAAAACATATATGGAGTGGAGAGAGAGAGAGAGAGAGAGAGAGAGAGAGAGAGAGAGAGAGAGAGAGAGAGAGAGAGAGAGAGAGAGAGAGAGAGAGAGAGAGAGAGAGAGAGAGAGAGACAAAGAGAGAGAAAGAGAGATACAGACAGATAGATAGATAGGTAAATGAATAGATGGATAGATATATACCTAGACAGACAGAATGACAGAAACCGAATTCTGACCCTTGGTCCTTGCTTGGCGCTCAAAAATCTTCTTCGGGTTGCAGACTGCGGCGCATCGGCGTCTGGAAGACCTCGGACAAGTGCCGCCGACCCACCTACTTCGTCAGCGAAAACCTGTTCCCCTCCCTCGACGACCTCTACAGCGACTTCGGCGGTAGGCACCTCGTAGTGGGAGCAGTGAACAACCCACCCTTCTTCAAAGTCCTCACTCACCCTAACGGCACCT
>NC_134806.1:42483384-42485884 GCF_046742065.1 Oratosquilla oratoria
TGGCGGCTGGTGGTGGTGGCGGCTGGTGGTGGTGGCGGCTGGTGGTGGCTGGTGGCGGCTGGTGGCGGTGGTGGCGGTGGTGGTGGTGACATGGAGGATACTACTGCCCGTCACTCGCGTGCGATTACACCCACACCCACAACCACACCCACGCAACTAGAATTCCTCCAAGGGGGTATTCCCCTCTGGTGAACTGAAGTTATTCTGAGGAAGTGCGAAAGAAGGATAAGGTGTGCGTGCGTGTGTGTGTGTGTGTGTGTGTGTGTGTGTGTGTGTGTGTGTGATTCACCATGGTATTGGATCACGTGTTGGATTCGTGATCAACATTTATTAACCTCCCGGATGAGAGCTCAGAGCTCGTAATACTGTGACTTTACACACACACACACACACTCCGAACTCTACGCCCACGAGAGTTGGAGTAACACCCCGCAGCGAAACGATAATTAAATTATTTCAGCCTTGGGCGGGAGTCGAACCCGGGCCGCCGTGGTAGCAGGCGAGAACTCTAACCACATGTGTGTGTGCGTGAGAGAGAGAGGCGTTAGGCGATTTCATTCAGCTATGGGAAAACCCTTGGAAGATGGGTTAACCCGAAGTATCTTCTGGAAGAGATTTCGAGTTTTCATTTTTTTTTTTTTTTTTTTTTTTTTTTTTTTTTTTTTTAGATTTTCGTTTGAGGTTCTCCTCGCCGGGGACAGGGCGGCGATTGTAGTCAAGTGGCTCAGACTTGTTCTTCAGGAGAAATTTTTCATCCTGAAAGGGACTTCAGAGTCTTGTCCCTCATTTTTTTTTCAGGTCCATTTGATGGACGTTAGGAGCATTACCAACTTAAGTTGGGCTTCAGAGTCTTGTTGGTGAAGTTTGTTTTTTTCAGGTCCACTTGATGGACGTTAGGAGCTTTACCAACTTTTGTTGGGCTTCAGAGTTTTGGTGTTGAAGTTTTTTTTTTTTTTTTTCCAGGTCCACTTGATGGACGTTAGGAGCTTTATCAAAATTTTTTGGGCTTCAGAGTCTTGTTGTTAAAGTTTTTATTTTATATATATACAAGCCCCTGGCTTCGCCAGCCCGGCTGCGCCGGGGGGCTTAGCCTGCGGCGCACCTCGCTTCGCTCGCGGAGGGCTACGCCCCACCTTCAAACAAAGGCTATAAAATAAGCAACTGTAAATTATTCACCTCTTTTATTTTCGTCATTTTTGTTTTTTAGAAAAATATTTTTATTTAGACTTACGCCCAAGATCCGCTCGAGTCCCAAAGATCCGCTCGAGCCCTCAAGATCCGCTCGAGTCCCAAAGATCTACTCAAGTCCTCTAGATCCGCTCGAGTCCCAAAGATCCGCTCGAGTCCTCTAGATCCACTCGAGTCTCAAAGATCCGCTCGAGTCCTCTAGATCCGAAGGAGAAGAAGAAGAAGAAGAAGAAGAAGAAGAAGAAGAAGAAGAAGAAGAAGAAGAAGAAGAAGAAGAAGACGAAGAAGAAGAAGAAGAAGAAGAAGAAGAAGAAGAAGAAGAAGAAGAAGAAGAAGAAGAAGAAGAAGAAGAAGAAGACGAAGAAGAAGAAGAAGACGAAGAAGAAGAAGAAGAAGACGAAGAAGAACGCGAAGAAGAAGAAGAACGCGAAGAAGAGGAGGAAGAAGAAGAACGCGAAGAAGAAAAAGAACGCGAAGAAGAACGCGAAGAAGAAGAAGAACGCGAAGAAGAAGAAGAAGAACGCGAAGAAGAAGAACGCGAAGAAGAAGAAGAACGCGAAGAAGAACGCGAAGAAGAACGCGAAGAAGAAGAAGAACGCGAAGAAGAACGCGAAGAAGAAGAAGAAGAAGAAGAAGAAGAAGAAGAAGAAGAAGAAGAAGAAGAAGAAGAAGAAGAAGAAGAAGAAGAAGAACGCGAAGAAGAACGCGAAGAAGAACGCGAAGAAGAACGCGAAGAAGAACGCGAAGAAGAAGAACGCGAAGAAGAAGAACGCGAAGAAGAAGAACGCGAAGAAGAAGAACGCGAAGAAGAAGAACGCGAAGAAGAAGAACGCGAAGAAGAAGAACGCGAAGAAGAAGAACGCGAAGAAGAAGAACGCGAAGAAGAAGAACGCGAAGAAGAAGAACGCGAAGAAGAAGAACGCGAAGAAGAAGAACGCGAAGAAGAAGAACGCGAAGAAGAAGAACGCGAAGAAGAAGAACGCGAAGAAGAAGAACGCGAAGAAGAAGAACGCGAAGAAGAAGAACGCGAAGAAGAAGAACGCGAAGAAGAAGAACGCGAAGAAGAAGAACGCGAAGAAGAAGAAGAAGAAGAACGCGAAGAAGAAGAACGCGAAGAAGAAGAAGAAGAAGAAGAAGAACGCGAAGAAGAAGAAGAAGAAGAAGAAGAAGAAGAAGAAGAAGAAGAAGAAGAAGAAGAAGAAGAAGAAGAAGAAGAAGAAGAAGAAGAAGAAGAACGCGAAGAAGAAGAAGAAGAAGAAGAAGAAGAAGAAGAAGAAGAAGAAGAAGAAGAAGAAGAAGAAGAAGAAGAAGA
>NC_134806.1:42490884-42493384 GCF_046742065.1 Oratosquilla oratoria
AAGAAGAAGAAGAAGAAGAAGAAGAAGACGAAGACGAAGAAGAAGAAGAAGAAGAAGAAGAAGAAGAAGAAGAAGAAGAAGAAGAAGAAGAAGAAGAAGAAGAAGAAGAAGAAGAAGAAGAAGAACGCGAAGAAGAAGAAGAACGCGAAGAAGAAGAAGAAGAAGAAGAAGAAGAAGAAGAAGAAGAAGAAGACGAAGAAGAACGCGAAGAAGAAGAACGCGAAGAAGAGGAGGAAGAAGAAGAACGCGAAGAAGAAAAAGAACGCGAAGAAGAACGCGAAGAAGAAGAAGAACGCGAAGAAGAAGAAGAAGAACGCGAAGAAGAACGCGAAGAAGAACGCGAAGAAGAAGAAGAACGCGAAGAAGAACGCGAAGAAGAACGCGAAGAAGAACGCGAAGAAGAACGCGAAGAAGAAGAAGAAGAAGAACGCGAAGAAGAAGAAGAAGAAGAAGAAGAAGAAGAAGAAGAAGAAGAAGAAGAAGAAGAACGCGAAGAAGAAGAAGAACGCGAAGAAGAAGAAGAAGAACGCGAAGAAGAAGAAGAAGAAGAAGAAGAAGAAGAAGAAGAAGAAGAAGAAGAAGAAGAAGAAGAAGAAGAAGAAGAAGAACGCGAAGAAGAAGAAGAAGAAGAAGAAGAAGAAGAAGAAGAAGAAGAAGAAGAAGAAGAAGAAGAAGAAGAAGAAGAAGAAGAAGAAGAACGCGAAGAAGAAGAAGAAGAAGAAGAAGAAGAAGAAGAAGAAGAAGAAGAAGAAGAAGAAGAAGAACGCGAAGAAGAAGAAGAAGAAGAAGAAGAAGAAGAAGAAGAAGAAGAAGAACGCGAAGAAGAAGAAGAAGAAGAAGAAGAAGAAGAAGAAGAAGAAGAAGAAGAACGCGAAGAAGAAGAACGCGAAGAAGAAGAAGAAGAAGAAGAAGAAGAAGAAGAAGAAGAAGAAGAAGAACGCGAAGAAGAAGAAGAAGAACGCGAAGAAGAAGAAGAAGAAGAAGAAGAAGAAGAAGAAGAAGAAGAAGAAGAAGAAGAAGAAGAAGAAGAAGAAGAAGAAGAAGAAGAAGAAGAAGAACGCGAAGAAGAAGAAGAAGAAGAAGAAGAAGAAGAAGAAGAAGAAGAAGAAGAAGAAGAAGAAGAAGAAGAAGAAGAAGAAGAAGAAGAAGAAGAAGAAGAACGCGAAGAAGAAGAAGAAGAAGAAGAAGAAGAAAAAGAAGAACGCGAAGAAGAAGAAGAAGAAGAAGAACGCGAAGAAGAACGCGAAGAAGAAGAAGAAGAAGAAGAAGAAGAAGAAGAAGAAGAAGAAGAAGAAGAAGAAGAACGCGAAGAAGAACGCGAAGAAGAAGAAGAAGAAGAAGAAGAAGAAGAAGAAGAAGAAGAAGAAGAAGAAGAAGAAGAAGAAGAAGAAGAAGAAGAAGAACGCGAAGAAGAACGCGAAGAAGAAGAAGAAGAAGAAGAAGAAGAAGAAGAAGAAGAAGAAGAAGAAGAAGAAGAAGAAGAAGAATACCCAACCTTACACCCACCCGATGTCCCCAAAATACCACGGATTGAAAAACGGGAAAAACTGGAAAGACTTTATTTTTTAAGTTGCATTGATATTTTTATTTAGACTTACGCCCAAGATCCGCTCGAGTCCCAAAGATCCGCTCGAGCCCTCAAGATCCGCTCGAGTCCCAAAGATCTACTCAAGTCCTCTAGATCCGCTCGAGTCCCAAAGATCCGCTCGAGTCCTCTAGATCCACTCGAGTCTCAAAGATCCGCTCGAGTCCTCTAGATCCGAAGGAGAAGAAGAAGAAGAAGAAGAAGAAGAAGACGAAGAAGAAGAAGAAGAAGAAGAAGAAGAAGAAGAAGAAGAAGAAGAAGAAGAAGAAGAAGAAGACGAAGAAGAAGAAGAACGCGAAGACGAAGAAGAAGAAGAAGAACGCGAAGACGAAGAAGAACGCGAAGAAGAAAAAGAACGCGAAGAAGAACGCGAAGAAGAAGAAGAACGCGAAGAAGAAGAAGAAGAACGCGAAGAAGAAGAACGCGAAGAAGAAGAAGAAGAAGAAGAAGAAGAAGAAGAAGAAGAAGAAGAAGAAGAAGAAGAAGAAGAAGAAGAAGAAGAAGAAGAAGAAGAAGAAGAACGCGAAGAAGAAGAAGAAGAAGAAGAAGAAGAAGAAGAAGAAGAAGAAGAAGAAGAAGAAGAAGAAGAAGAAGAAGAAGAAGAAGAAGAGGAAGAATACCACCTGACCCCGACTTCTTCTTCTTCTTCTTCTTCCTATTGGACAACCTTACACCCACCCGATGTCCCCAAAATACCACGGATTGAAAAACGGGAAAAACTGGAAAGACTTTATTTTTTAAGTTACGCCCAAGATCCGCTCGAGTCCCAAAGATCCGCTCGAGTCCCAAAGATCTACTCAAGTCCTCTAGATCCGCTCGAGTCCCAAAGATCCGCTCGAGTCCTCTAGATCCACTCGAGTCTCAAAGATCCGCTCGAGTCCTCTAGATCCGAAGGAGAAGAAGAAGAAGAAGAAG
>NC_134806.1:42495884-42500884 GCF_046742065.1 Oratosquilla oratoria
ATCCCCGTCTGTTTTCTCCTCCTGTCTTTCCTTTCTAGATTTATCTCCCCATAACTACTTTGAACTTTTTCCTAGTATACCTTTGCTAAGCTGGTTGAAAATATATACATACAAAAATAGATCAATAAACAAACCGTGGAAGTTTTGTTGTTTTAAAGGCGATTAAAGAACCTACTGCAGTATTCTACCGCCATAGACTAATGTGATCTCCCAAGCAATAGCTACAGTCGAGCGAACCACAACTCTGTTTACGGTTCCTCTAGCTGAAGCAAAATACCGACTAAGCAACCCACAGCGCTAGGCCCCATGAGCTGGTTTTCGGCTTGCTTTGAAAATCACAAGGTTTTGGCACAGAGATATTGTGAAGCATCTGTTTTAGAATTATCTGGAATTAAATTACATTTATTTCTGTTGTTGGTGAGTTCCAATCGAAGTACGGTGAATTGAAAATAAAATGGAATATTGATTATATATATTATAATAATACAAAGTAACCGACATCCTATTTTTGTAAAGAAAACGGGTTCACTCATTTTCTTTTATTACCTATATTTTGTCAAATATAAGAAATGAAACTTATCTTTTATGTATTACGGCAAGCATGGTGACTGTCTATGAAAAAAACGTTATATTGTGATAAAAAATTCAGTATGCACCAACGATAGCTAAACACGCTCAAAATCCGAATTTTTGCTCTGAGTGGCTGTTACAAACAAATCATTCAATAAAATTGCTTTTGAGAAACATTCCCTTCAAATCTTTTACGAGAAAAACACAGAGATAGGAATATTTATATTCATTGTGGAACACAATTTACCTTTCACACTGACAAGCCCATGAATACATCTGGTTCAGTCTGATACCACCACCTAACCCAACCTAACGAAACTAACTTAACCTAACCAAACGATTCTAAACTAACCTAACCAAACTAACCTTAAAAATCACTGTCAGCATTATAAATAAATGACGGTGGGTGTATATGGAGTTTAAATTACTCAGAATGAGAAGATGTATCTGATAAGAATAATAGGAAAAGCCATGTTGAGACTTGTGAAAGATTAAAAAAAATACCATAACACAAGCTTAACCAGATCTAATATGATTCAACCTAAAATACTTCAGAAAGGAGCATTTTTTCTCCAAGAAGGATGCATTCCACCAAAAATTAACTCTGAATTTAATAGTACATCTGTTGGACACTTAAGTCACTAAAGGTGGTTACATTTTTTGTTTTGTTTTTTTTTTTTTTTTTTTTTTTTTTTTTTTTTTTTTTTTCTTTTTTTTTTTTTTTTTTTTTTTTTTTTTTTGTTTTGTTTTTTTTAGATTCTGTGATATTCATATCCACCCTGTTTTGGTATATTCACCAATTACATTTGCATTATTTGTTGTAGGCATCAGTATAAGCCTCTGTCACAATGCACATTGCTATTATTCAAATTAAGTAATGGATGATCGAGTCAGTTGGAGCCTGGTCTGCAGTATTATTCCTGATTTGTGTCAAGCAAATTACCATGTGCTGAAACCAATTTGCCTAAAGTAGCCTGCAAACAACAACTGGCTCACCTCCCACTTCTCAATTTTCTTTGACCATCCCCAGTTCCCTGTTCATTACCCTCGCATTTACCTCCCGCATCACTCCATCCATGATTGTATTGAACAGCCATGTCGACATGACACATCCCTGTTACAGTCCAACCTTTACCTCATACTACTCGCTCTCTTTATTTCCAATTAAAGTACATACATACATACAGGCCCTACTACTCTCATAAAAACTCTTGATGGGAATATTTACCTAACCTAACCTAACCTAACCTAACCTAACTTAACCTAACCTAACCTAAACTAACCTACTACTATGTACTATAATGCGTCTAACCTAACCTAACCTAACCTAACCTAACCTATCCTAACCTATCCTAGCCTAAGATAAACAAAATCAAAGACAACAGAAATAAAAATAGTGGTGGGGCAATAACAGGAAAGTTCCACAAAATGGTTTGCCATGGTAATTGTACGCCGAAAGAAAGTGTTGGAGATGGGCGGTACCGCCGATTAATCGGAGGTTGGAGGAAAATAGCCCAGAGTGACAACGCTTTTAGAGCCAGACGATTTCTTCCATTCCTATTACTTCATACTGTTTACATCTCACCACACAATCCGAACGCGACTAAATTAAATTATTTAACCTAACATTAGATCAAGGTAGTGCATAGCAGAAGGTATTAATTGCATAATTCTTATTAAACCTACATGTATAAAATGTGCTAAAGATCTATAGAAAATGTAAATAATGGAAATCTAAGAAAACGTAAAAAGAGGGATGACTATACTGTTCTCTATACCATGTTTAGAGTTGCCGCAGTTGTCACCATATTAAATTGATAAATATGCTTTATCACCCCTGTACGAAGGATATTAACTGTAAGAATTTATAGAATTTAGTACCATCCCTACGTCCCAGAGTCACGCAGTATTCTTGAACGCTTACAGACACATCTCCATTCAAAGAAGAAGGTTACTTTTAACTTAAACGTTTTCTCCTTGTTTTTTTAAATACACTCTTCCTCAGGTTATTAAAGAAGCAGCGGATAAGAAAATGAAAGAATTTAGGAAATGGATGAAAACGAAACAAACAGGAAATAGAGAAAGGTATGTGGAACAAAGCACAGCTTGTGAGAGGACGAAACGAAAAGCAAAAGAAAGTGTGTGGATTAACATCGGAAAGGATTATTGGAGGACAGTAAAGGAACAAAGAAACTGTTGTATAGCATGGCAAATAAGTATAGGAGAGGTAACGAGGACGTAACATACGCAGTGAAGGGTAAGGATGGTAATATCATACTGCAACCAGAACACATTGCTTAAAGGTGGTCAGAATATTTTGAAGAAAATTTAAACGTCGAAGGAGAAGTTGAGTATGAAGAAGTGGATAAAGGTCAACAGTAGGAAATCAACATCGATGAAACAAGCACAAGGGAAATACTAGGAGATATGAAGAGGACGAAAAATGGAAAGGCACTAGGAGATGATGAGATACCAATCGAAATTTTCAAGTCAGGGGGACCAGAGTTAGTAGAATGGTTAAGAAAGATCTATAATAAAGCATGGAGATCTGAAAAAGTTCCGGAGGACTGGGAAACTGCTATAGTCTGTCCTATTTTCAAGAAAGTGGATGAACTAAACTGCGGAAATTACAGAGGGATTTCTCTTTTATCTGGGAAACTGGTAACATATGGATTTAGACCAGGGAGAGGGACTACAGGTTTAGTGTTCACATTGAAGGTCATCTTAGAAAAACGATGGGAGTGGAATAAAAATACATACTTGGCATTCATAGATTTAGAAAAGGCTTTTGACAGAATAGACATAAGGAAATTGTGGGAAGTAATAGATCAGTATTACAGTGTATTATCAAAATTAATAAAAGTGAGGAAAAGTCTATATGGAAATAGCAATAGCAGGGTGAAAAACAGAGAAACTGAAAGTGGTTTGAGGAGAAGACTGGAGTGAGGCAAGGAGGAATTTTGTCCCATTACTGTTTATGATATTCATGGATAAGTGCATGAGGGAAATGTGGACTAATGAGGACAGCGAAATAACGATGCCATATGCGGATGATGTGGCAATAAAAACGGAAAATCAAATTCAGTCACATGATGCTATAAATAGATAACAAGAAGAAACAAGAAGGAAAGGATTGAAGATAAATGTGAAGAAAACTGAAGTGATGTGTATAGGAAGAAATAGAGAAGAATACGATACTAGTATAAATGAAAATCAGCTAAAACAGGAGAACAACTTTAATTATTTACGAGTTTTGTTTACGCAGGATAACATCTAGGAGAGCGAGATTACTAGACGAATTCAAAAGTTTAATGGGAATGTGAACCTGCTGCACCTTCTGTTCAAAGATAAGAACGTGCCACTGAAATGTAAAACGATACTGTACACGACCATACAAAGACCAATTTTACTATGTGGGTCAGAAACTTGGAGTATGACAAGGAAGATGGAGTCGAAGATTGGAGCTGCAGAATTGAGGGTATTGAGAATAATTATGGGGATCACCAGAGGAGATAGGATTAAAAACAAGAAAATAAGGGAACACCTAAAAGTTGAGCCGATTGCTGGAATCATAGAAAGAAACAAATTGAGATGGTTTGGTCATATGAAGAGAATGGGGGAAAATAGATATCCAAGGAAGTATTTGGAATGGCAGCCTAAAGGAAGGAGGCCGGTTGGAAGATCCAGGAAAAGGTGGATAGACTGTGTGAAAGAACTTGGAAGAATGAAATTTAACGTTGGAAGAAGTGAGTTGAGTGGAGGCGTTTGAAGACGAGGCCGACGACTGACAGTTGAAGTCAACTACCTGGCATCGGGTGAGTAAGGACTCTTTCAATCTCTACTCTACTGCCACTTCGGTGCAATATTGTCTCCAAGGACAAGCGCTGGTTATCGGTAACGAAATGCAATGCAACGTAAGGAATATCAGACACTAAGACCCTGTTCACACTAGCGGTTTGAACCGCTGCGGTTCAATTACAATGTAAATCAATGGAAACATTCACACACAACCGAACAGTCTTTACTTGACTATGCGGTACTGCCGAGGATTCCGTGCGGTTCAAGCCGCCATTGGGAACAGGGCCTGATACTGGAAAAGGATGAGATATCAGTCATAACGTATGAAGGTATGGTGGGTGGATTGGATGAGTAATGAGAGAGGGAAAAGGGAGGAGGCAGGGAAAGGGAGAGGAAAGCAAAGGTGAAGGAAAGAAAGGGGAAAGGGAGGAAAAGAGAAAGAGGAAGTAAAGAGTAGAAAAAAATCAAAAGAAAAAGTCACAAGTTTCTAACCTAACCGGATTTTTCAAAAAGTCTCTTATTTCTCTAAACGTCTGCCAAAGAAAGGGAATGAAATATATTAGATTAGGTTACGTTAGATTAATTTAAGTTAACTTAGGTTAAATTAGATGAGCTTGGGTAGACGGTCTAGA
>NC_134806.1:42505884-42508384 GCF_046742065.1 Oratosquilla oratoria
CATCACCATTGATAAGGTTGATACCCTTAAACAGGTAATATGGAGTCTGTGATCCACATTTTTTGTTTATAGATCATCATCATCGTGTTCGTCCTCACCATCATCATCATTACTTTCATAATCAGCATCACCATTGATAAGGTTGATACCCTGAAACAGATAGAAGAGTAGCGTCCAATTAATAGGGAGGAATAACTTGAATTTTTAAAATATTTTGGGGCTTATAATTGATTTGCCCGTCCGCCATGACATACATAATACATAGAGAATAGATACAAGCTTTGAACAGAGTATGCAAATAAAACTATACATATATAAATTTAACAATACAACAGTCATCCTCATATATGATACAATATTTGAAACATACTGTATTATTTACAATAGACATATATAATGTTTTGATAAAGATTAACAATTTTATATACAGTTATGATATGTACACTTAGGGGAAACTTTAGCAGTGGCAGCGTGTTGCCACACCATCACCATCACCATCACCATCACCATCACCATCACCATCACCATCACCCTTCTTCATGTAATCAGCAAGAGAAATAGCAACATTCTCTTCAGGTATGGAGGGGACTCTCCGCTCACTGAGCAGCCTTGGCGCGGACACACTGGTCTACCACTGCCAGACTCTTCTGGAGAACCTGCCAACTGTTCTTCGCGCCCACGACCTCCCACAGCCAACAAGACACTTCCTCCTCCAGTGCAGCCCGGAAGTCGTCTTGAGGATCTTCGAGCTCGTATGTCTTATTCTTAGGTTCACATGCACTGTTGAGGGTAAACGAAGATAAATAAAATCGCCTGAAAGAATTGGTGCCCTCTTTTTTTTTATCTATTTATTTTTTCTTGTAAGAATTGCCATCAACGGATTTTTCTACCTATTTCCTTTACTTACATTTTGCACTTTGTTGTTTTTTAATGTGGAGATAAAAATTGATGCACAAAATGGAATAAAATGTGATAAACGAGATAATAGACAAATGCACGAGAGAACAAATAGACATCTGACTAAAAATGTAGCTAACTAAATAAATATGTCAAGGAACAGAAATGTAAATAAACAAATAAACCATATATATATATATATATATATATATATATATATATATATATATATATATATGTATATATATATATATATATGTATATATATTTATATATATATATATATTTATATATATACATATATACACATATATATGCATATATACATATATATATATATATATATATATATTATAATAAAGTAGTAGCCTCTGTCTGATTGTTTATTTGTTTCTTTGTTTGTACACGAACTTCTCCTAGGGTTTTAGAGATAGACCCCCATAACCATATATATTCTGATACCCTATCACTCCAGGTACTTGTATAATTATATTTCATTTCGAATATTTTGGTTAGGGTTAAGGGTTAAAGTTAGGAGGTTTATGTCGCGTAGTATTTTTTGTGACTTAAGAATTAATATGATTAAACAAACCATTATATGTATCCATAGATATTATTTATATTTGTGAAATTAATGTTGCCACAAACCATGATAGCTTTTGTGAGAAGACAGCATGTTTATGGAAAATTATTGTATAATTTTACCAAATGTTGAAATATTGGTTATTTTTATTTAATTTTTGTGCGGGCGGAAATAGTTCATCCACAAACTCCTACGTTTTTGCAGATAAACCCCTACAACCATATACATTCTGAAGATAAATAAACTAGATACATTTCTTCACCTTTCAGCTGTAGACATTTATTGTCAATCCACGCACACATGCACATACACACGCACACAAAAGAAAGTGTACACATGATATTTGTGTTTGTGTATGCATGTTTTTTCAAACTAGGGTTTCCCAACTTTGGGAGGGGGGCGCACACCTAGAAGGGGGGAGTATTTAAAGCTATATTTAATAAAAAATCATTTTGGTTAGTGTTAAGGGTTAAAGTTAGGTGGTTTATGGTGAGGGAATATGCCACTACTGTAGTCCCCCATTAAGTTATTATTTTTTGTAACATAAGAAACAACATAATTAAACAAATTATTGTATGTGTTCATAAATATCATTTATATTTGTGAAATTAATGTTGCCACAAACCATGATACCTTTTGTAAGAAAAAATCATGCAAATATAAAACGATTTTATAATTTTACCAAATGTTGAAGTATTGCTTATTTTCATTTAATTCTAGTTCGGCAGAAATCTAATATTTACAAACTCTTCCTAGGTTTTTCCAAATAAACCCCTATAACCATATATATTCTGAAGATAAATAAGGTAGATACATTTCTTCACCTTTTAGCTGTAGGCATTTATTGTCAATCCACACACACTCACACACGCACGCAAAAGAATGTGCACATGATATTTGTGTTTGTGTATGCATGTATTTTCAAACTAGAGTTTCACAACCTTCGGGTACGGGAGCGCACATATGGGAGGGGGAGTGTTTAAAGCTATATTTCATTTAGAAAATATTTTGGTTAGGGTT
>NC_134806.1:42510884-42518384 GCF_046742065.1 Oratosquilla oratoria
GTAGTACATATATATATATAAATATATATATATATATATACATATATATACATATATATATATATTTAGATTACGATATCGGTTTTCATCCTTGCTTGGCCAGGGCTGTCAGGATCCAAGACAACGGCCCATAGAAAAATGATGTTAACATAGCCCTCATTCGATTCATGAGTAGTACCCGAACGGTTGGCATCCAAGAATCTTAAAGGAAATGAAAAATGAGATTGTTGTTCCATTAGAAATTATTTTCAAGAAATCCATCATATCCGGAGATGTCCCAAGAGAATGGAAGCTAGCTAACGTTACTCCCATATTCAAAAAAGGTGAAAAAAAGAAACCAAATAACTATAGGCCTATAAGTTTGACTTCGATCGTAGGAAAAATAATGGAAACTATCATCAGAGATGATATCGAATATCATTTAGAAAGTAACCGTTTGATAAATGATAGCCAGCATGGTTTCAGACGGAAACGTTCTTGCGTGACTAACTTACTCGAATTCTACAACACAGTTATCTCCAATTATGACAAAAGAAACAATATAGATTTAATATATCTAGACTTTGCAAAAGCTTTTGATACCGTCCCACACGAAAGACTACTTACTAAATTAGCTTTGCATGGAATAAGTGGTAGCCTATCAGGATGGGCTAGTAATTGGTTGAAAGGTCGAAAACAGAGAGTTGTTTTAAATGGAAAAACTTCTGGATGGAAAAGTGTTGCAAGTGGAGTTCCTCAGGGTTCCGTTCTTGGGCCACTTCTATTCATAGTATATATAAATGATATAGACCATGGACTAAAATCTACTGTTTCCAAATTTGCTGATGATACAAAACTGTGCGGAGTGGCAAATGATCACTCAAACCAATTAGATATTCAAGAAGATTTAGATCAATTACAGCAATGGTCTGAAAAGTGGCTAATGAAATTTAACACAAGTAAATGCAAGGTAATGCACATAGGTAAAAATAACAGTAAGTACGATTACAAGTTATTTGGAAATTCGTTAACAAAAGTGGATAGTGAAAAAGATCTCGGCGTAATTATCAGTAACGACCTCAAATCATCCAAGCAGTGTATTTCAGCCTCTGAGAAAGCAAATAAGATTCTGGGATTGATTGCGCGATCTTTTGATTTCAAAAGTCCATCACTCATTAACAAGCTATATAAATCGTTAGTTCGTCCACATTTGGAATATGCTGTTTCCGTATGGTCACCGAATCTCATTAAAGACATTGACAGACTGGAAAAAGTACAACGGCGAGCCACAAAACTGATTCCAAATATCAAAAATAAATCATACGAAAATCGACTTAAGCACATGAATCTGTTTTCCCTAAAAAAGCGTAGACTCAGAGGTGACTTGATACAGGTCTTTAAGATTTTAAAGGGAATTGACAACATCAAAAGTGACAAAATTTTCACATTGAATGAGAATCAGACAAGAAACAATGGTCTCAAACTGTCCGGAAATAGATTCAATTTGGAAGTAGGTAGAAACAACTTTGCCAACCGTGTAGTTAATGAATGGAATAAACTTCCTGCACAAGTAGTGCAATGTAGTTCAGTTCGAAGCTTTAAGAATCATTTAGATAAATACCTAAGTAAGATGCTGTAATGATTATAATTTATGTTATATTATTTGTTTTTGTTTTGTTATAATTTGTCTGTCTGATTTTCATTTATTATTAGTTATATGTCAATTTATAATCATTTACTACTTACCTTTTTGTTTGTTATTCAACTATACCTATGCATTTATTTATGTATTTTATTTGTTATTTTTACATTATTATAGTTTTAATTTATTATTAATATGATTTTTTTTTTTTTTTTTTTTTTTGCATCCGACCTAGATATGGATCAAAAGGTCTCCTGTCGGCATGCTCTGCCTTTGTAATCCTTTGTAATCTTTGTCTCCAGGTGATTGTCATCGAGGAGACGAAGGAGGAGGGTAACCTCGTAATCCTGGGTTCCAGCGTGACGCCAGAGGACACCATAAGGTAAGAGAGAGAGAGAGAGAGAGAGAGAGAGAGAGAGAGAGAGAGAGAGAGAGAGAGAGAGAGAGAGAGAGAGAGAGAGAGAGAGAGAGAGAGAGAGAGAGAGAGAGAGAAGAGAGAGAAGAGAGAGAGAGAGAGAGAGAGAGAGAGAGAGAGAGAGGAGAGAGAGAGAGAGAGAGAGAGAGAGAGAGAGAGAGAGAGAGAGAGAGAGAGAGAGAGAGAGAGAGAGAGAGAGAGAGAGAGAGAGAGAGAGAGAGAGAGAGAGAGGAGAGAGAGAGAGAGGAGAGAAGAGAGAGAGAGAGAGAGAGAGAGAGAGAGAGAGAGAGAGAGAGAGAGAGAGAGAGAGAGAGAGAGAGAGGTAGATAGATGGAGAGATGGTAATGGAAGAGAAAGCAGTGAGAGGAAGGTGGGCAGAGTATTTTAGGGAGTTGCTAAATGTGAAGGAGGATAGTGAAGGAAATGTAGGTGCAATGGGAAGTGCTAAGAAAATGACCGTGATGAGTGGGGAAAATGGAGTAGAAATAAGGAAAGATGAAGTGAAGGCAGCTGTTAAGATAATGAGAGCAGATAAGGCACCTGGGTTGGATGGATGCCATGCAAAATGTCTGAAAAAAGGAGGTATAGTGATGATGGACTGGGTAGTGAGGTTATTTAATGTTTGTTTAAAAGAGGGTAGAGTGCCGGAGGACTGGAGGAGTGCCTGTATAGTTCCACTTTATAAGGGAAAAGGGGACAAGTGTGAGTGTAGTAGTTTCAGAGGGATCAGCTTGTTAAGTGTAGGTGTGAAGACTTATGGGAGGGTCTTGATTGAGAGTATTAGAGGGAGTAATTGGTGAGAAACAGTGTGAGTTTAAGACAGGTTGGGGTTGTGTAGATCAGATTTTTATGGTAAGACAGATATGTGAGAAAGCTATAGGAAAAGGTAAGGATGTATTTTGGGCTTTTATGGATCCGGAAAAGGCTTATGACAGGGTAGACAGGAGGGCACTGTGGAAGGTATTGCAGATATATGGGATAGGAGGAAAGCTGCTAAGAGCAGTCAAAAAATTTTTACGAGCTTGTGTCGGGATTACAAATGGAGAGAGTGAGTGGTTTGAGGTAAAGGTGGGACTTCGTCAGGGATGTGTTATGTTGCCCTGGCTGTCCAATTTATACATGGATGGGGTGGTGCGAGAGGTAAATGCAAGGGTAATGGGTCGGGGATTGGAGATGGTTAAGGAAAATGGAGAAAAGTGGGAGATAAGCCAGTTGTTTTTACTGACGACACTGCGCTTATAGCTGGACCAGAGGAGGGATTGAGGAAGTAAGTGACAGAGTTTGGGAAGGTGTGCGAAAGAAGGAAGTTGAAGATAAATGTGTGTGTGTGTGTGTGTGTGTGTGTGTGTGTGTGTGTGTGTGTGTGTGTGTGTGTGTGTGTGTGTGTGTGTGTGTGTGTGTGTGTGTGTGTTTGTGTGTGTGTGTGTGTGTGTGTGTGTGTGTGTGTGTGTGTGTGTGTGTGTGTGTGTGTGTGTGTGTGTGTGTGTGTTTGTGTGTGTGTGTGTGTGTGTATTATTATCTTACCCCAGCACCCAGTACAAATAATCTCGAAATAACACTTCAGGCTTCGACCAAATCTACCACCTTTGCCCTATGTGTTAGGCCACTTCTTTTAACAGATTCCGCGTCATTGGCTCTATGACCCTCACCACGGGATCCACTAGATTTTACTTGAAGGAGGACCTATTTCCGCCCCTGGAGGAGATCTACGCGAACTTCCATGGGCGTAACCTCCTCATGTGCGCCGTCGAGAACTGGCCCTTCGTGGTGACCACCCCTCGCCCTGATGGCAAGTTTGACCCTGATCACGGGATCGACATCAACGTCATGAACGTCCTGGGACAGGCTCTGAATTTCACGTAAGAACTCCTAAGATTTTTATGTTTATTTTTATTCATTAATATCTTATACAAGCACCAGCTTCGTCGCTCTAGTTTCGCATCCAGGCATACGGGCTTTGCTATGGAAATATTTGGGTGAAAAATAAAAGAAAATGGTGGAAATATGTCTTTTAGTGTATAGAAAATGCATAATAAGATAGTTTGGCATTCTTAGTGCTGACTTCGATATCATCGGCGTCAGTGTCTCGTCATCTTCCTTATCACTCGAAAATCTCTTCCCGAACCTCCAGAAAACATTATTACGCTATGTGGCACCGACAAACAAGTTCCTCGTTTCCACCTCGTTTCCACCTCGTTTGCATCTCGTTTCTACCTCGTTTCCACCTCGTTTCCACCTCGTTTCCACCTCGTTTCCACCTCGTTTCCACCTTACCTTGCATCCTTCACACTACAGATTGCCTCCCCCAATTATGTGGCACCGACAAACAAGTTCCTCGTTTCCACCTCGTTTCCACCTCGTTTCCACCTTACCTTACATCCTTCACACTACAGTTTGCCTCCCCCAATTCCTCCATTCCTTGCTAGACGTGTTCCTAGATATTTAAAAGATCTCACCTTACATTATCCTCTTCCCTTTAATACTTACTTCCAACTTACCGCCACCCTCACCCCTAGTACATCTCATCTAACTTTTATCCATATTTATATGCCATTTTTCCCTATTGCATACCCTGAAGAGCTTTGTCACTAGGTGCCTTAGACCCTCCTCTGACCCAGCCACTGGTGAAGCGTCATGAGTAAACTACATTATTGTTATTATTATTACAACAACAACAACAACAACAACAACAACAACAGTAGTAATAATAGTAACAATAGTAACAATAGTAATAATAGTAATAATAGTAACAATGATAACAATATCAATAACAATAATAACAATAACAATAACAATAACAATAACAATAATAATAATTATAGTAATGATAATAATAACAAGTGATAATAATGATAATGACAATAATAATAATAATAATACCCTATGTAAAAATAACCTGTGCCCCAGGTACAATGTGATACACCCGGCGAAGCGTGAATGGGGCAACCCTCAGCCAGACGGGACTGTTACCGGCATCATCGGGGTCGTGGCTCGTCATGAGGCCCATGTTGCCATCGACGAAATCACCATGACAGGTGAGGGAGGCCTTAGGTGTTGTTGGTTTTGCTCTCTCTCTCTCTCTCTCTCTCTCTCTCTCTCTCTCTCTCTCTCTCTCTCTCTCTCTCTCTCTCTCTCTCTCTCTCTCTCTCTCTGACGATCCGTCAACATTGAGTGACTTGCAGAACTTAACACACAGTCACTCTTTAGCAGAATTACCTTATTTGACATGACATCGGTCAGCCCGTCAGCATTGAGAAAGTTGCAGAACCTAAAGACGTGTCTTTCTTTCACAAAATGACCATATTTGGTGTGTCTTTCTTTCACAAAATGACCACAGGTAAGATTTTGGTAGTAGGAGACAGTCAAGTGAGGTATTTAGACAGGGTTTTCTGCGACAAAGATAGGAAGCATAGGACGCAGGTGTGTTTCCCCGGCGCGGGCATAGGTGATGTTAGAGATAGGATTGAAGAGTGTCTAGTAGGGGAAGGTAAGGACCCAGTAGTTTGCTTAAGTGCCGGAGGAAATGATATAGGTAAGTTAGGGAGTGAGGAATTATTTGCGCGGTACCGAGATGCGCTAGACAAGATCAGAAATAGGGGAGGTGTTCCTGTAGTATGTGGAATCCTTCCGAGGCGTAGAGTTGGAGGCATGTGGCATTCCAGGGCTATTGCAATGAATTGCAGGCTGGCAAAACATTGTAAGGCTAATGGATGGGCATTTGTCGACAACTGGGACCGCTTTTATGGTAAGAATCACCTATACACAAGGGACGGAGTGCACTTGTCTCCCAAAGGATTTCGGCTCCTTGCTGAATCCCTTGAGCGAGAAGTAGGCATCCTACAGGGTTTTTTTCGGGTAGATTATGTGGGAGTAGGGGGGGAAGTATCGGAATATAGTTTAGGAAATAGAAACAACTTAGAGGACTGTACAAAAAATCACCAAAGCAGGTGGAGGGAAGATAAACTTAAAGTTTACTATACAAATAGTAGGAGCATAATTAACAAAATTGATTTGCTGCGAGGTAAAGCATGCGTAGAAAATTTCGATATTATAGCCATTACTGAATCCTGGATCAACATGGCTGATAAACATTTCCTTCCGGAAATCGAAATAGAAGGATATAAGTTTTTTCATAAGGATAGGGTCGGCAGGAATGGGGAAGGTGTAGCACTTTTCGTTAAAAACACATTAAACTGTATTATCAACAATTCGATTAAGGAAGAGGACTGTACGGAATCTATTTGGGTAGAGATTATAGGCAAGAATAAGAAAGTTATTATTGGCGTCTTGTATAGACCTCCTAACCTTAGCATTGAGCAGACTGATTCCCTAATTCATGAAATTCACAGAGCGTCCCAGTACAAAAACGTTGTAATCATGGAAGATTTTAACTATAGAAACATTGACTGGGAAACTTTAATAGGAGATCATGAAGCAAAAAAATTCCTAGATGTGGTGCAGGATAATTTCCTAAAACAAATGATTACCGATCCTACGAGGGGACAAAATACCCTGGACTTAATTCTAACAAATAATGAGCACCAAATTAGCAGCGTAATAGTGGGTGATAGTCTAGGCTTTATCGATCATCAAGAAATAAGATTTAATATTATTTGGGAAAAAATAAAAAGTACAAATAACGTTCAAGTACCAGACTTCAGGAAAGCAAACTTTGACAATATAAAAACCTATTTGAAATTGAATACGAAAAACAATCCGGACGTTTCAAACATTCTTGATTCTCGTTGCGGGGCTGATAGTCAGAAGTGGGTCAAGGAGGATACGCATACCTTAGGTCAGGTCTGGGTCAAGGAGAGAAATACGCATACCTTAGGTCAGGTCTGGGTCACAGAGAGTAATACGCATACCTTAGGTCAGGTCGATTCGGGGCGAGGGCCCAAAAATCAGGTCAGTACTTTAGATGAAATGTATAACAATCTAACAGATCTAATTATTAATGCACAAAACACATTTATCCCCCTAAAGTCAATACGGAAAAATAGTAATACTCCCAAATGGATGACGGACAGATTGAAACATGAGATCGGAATTAAAAGAGGACTTTACGTAAAAATAAAAAACGGGGAATCACACCTTAGATCAATATATAACGAAATGGCAAAGCTGGTTAAAAGGAATACACGTTCAGCGAAACGTAATTATGAAATCAAGGTTGCCAGTCAAGCAAAATCCAACCCAAAGGGTTTCTTTCACCTCTATAGAACAAAAAATAAAGAAAGAATAGGACCAATTAAAAACGATGAAAATGTCATGATAGAATCGGAAGAAAAAAATGAGTGAGGAGTTTAACAATTATTTTCTATCGGTGTTTACTAATGAGAGGTTAGATAAAGTACCTGACTGCGATCCGATTTTCAGAGGGGATGAAGAAAATAGCCTAACTAATATCAGCATTAGTAATGAAGAAGTTATCAAGCAGATTGACAGACTTAAAGCTACAAAA
>NC_134806.1:42525884-42535884 GCF_046742065.1 Oratosquilla oratoria
AACTACCTTTACGTTAAACCTTTTTAATAATTCTGTGATACTTAACAAATTTTCTTGAAATGGTAAAATTAAAACATTATGATAATTGAAAGGTGATTTAGGTTGAGGAGTTAAAAATGATTTCCTTGCAAAATTGTAAGCAATATCAAGGAATTGCTTAGGGTATTTTAATTCTAGCCCAATGTTAAAAACATTTCTGATTTCTTCATCAATAAATTCAGGACTACAAATACGAAAAGCTCTTAAATACATTGAGGCAAATACTGTACGTTTAATATTATTTGGATGAGAAGAATAATAATGAATATATGAACTTACATTGGTTGGTTTACGATATACTTTAAATCTAAGGCTATTGTCATGACGTAGGATAGTGCAATCTAAGAAAGGTAAGGTACAATTTTTCTCAATTTCTAAAGTAAATTTAATAGAATCAACAAGGGTATTCAACTTAGTTAAAAAATTATGGACATTTTTATCTTCTGGCCAAAGACATAAGATGTCATCAATATACCTAAGCCAAGGGATGTTAGGGGGGAAGATTGTGCGTAATATTTTGGTTTCAAAAAATTCCATGTATAAATTACTTAAAACTGGGGATAAAGGGTTTCCCATACTCATGCCGAATTTTTGGGAATAGAAATTACCATTAAATTGAAACTTACAATCTTTGACACATAATCTAATTAGTTCAATCAATGTAGATGATGGCAATGGAAGAACATGTTTATTAAGTTCATCTTGAAGGTAAAATAATAAATCATCTATGGAAACTTTTGTGAATAAACTGACTATATCAAAACTAACCAATGTAAATTTATAATTAGGTTTAATATTATGGAGTTTGTCTATTAAATCAGAAGTGTTTGTAACATGAGAAGAAGAGATTGTACCTACTAAAGGGCTAAGGATAGTAACTAGCCATTTGGAAAGCTTGTAAGAAGCGGAACCAATTGACGAAACAATAGGTCTAGCGGGGTTGTTACATTTGTGAGTCTTAATGAGACCATACATATGTGGCAAAGGGGGACTAATTGAAGTGAATTTCTGTAAGAGGTCTCTATTCTTATGAAGCAGTTCTTTTAATTTCTTATTATAATAACTATTAACTACTTCTGTAGGATTTTTGTTAAGAAGTGTGTAAGTATTGTTATCATCTAATAAATCATTCATTTTTCTAAGATAATCATCCTTGTTTAAAATAACAACTGCATTAGATTTATCTGCTTTAGTCCATTCGGTATGCTTATTCAAAACTGTCCTAGTCCCCTTTGTATCATGTATATAATGTCTATGTATTCCTATCACTATGTACTTGTTGCACTGAAGATGTAATATACGAAAGCGCTCTGCTTCGTTAGTTTCTTTTTCCAAGTGGTCTACTTTGCATAAGTGAACACACGTACCCGTGTTCTTATTAGCATATATATATATATATATATATAAATTTATTTATATATAAAAATATATATATATATATATATATATAGATATATATATAATGAACATCTAATCGAGGTGACGCAATAGCGCGTAGTTCATGGACTTTCATGTCTTTCTGTGACTTTCTATGACCTTTCCATGACTTTCCATGATTTTCCAAGACATTTTCAGCCATCTACGCTGGGATGTTAACGGCATCACTTACCATTCCGTCCTTCGAGAAACCCATAGATTCCCTGGACGATCTCCTGACGGCGGCGAAGACCAGGGGCACCTTCATGGGGTACAACCCCGGCAGCAGCCATGAAGGTCTCTTCAAGGTAGGGAAGGGCAGACTGAAGGAATCGAGGATAGAGATGATTTTTTTTTTTTTTTTTTTTTTTTTTTTTTACATAATCTCCGGAGGTTCCTGGCATATTTTTGTTATATAGTTCTGTTTGTCTCCGTTTGGTTGTGGTCCTGCGTCTATCAATCAATTTATGTTTATTATGATGGGATTTGCTGGAGTATTTTGGCAAGATGACGATGAAGGTACGAAGAGGAAGGACAGGAACCTAACATTCCAATCGCTTGAACGTCAAGTGATCAAACCTTTCTTTTGACTTAACGTAGACTGTCCAAAGGATTCCGTTTCTCCAAACATTAGCATCTTAAAGCATTTTTTGCCTGATAGTTAACCATTCAACCATTCCCATTACTTTTTGTTTGCCTCAACGTTAACCATTTGAATTTTTTGCTTGCTTCAAGGTTCCATTTAGCTTAACGTTTACCATTCAAGTACTTTGTTTGCCTAAGCGATGAGCATTCAGACATGTAAATGCATGATCGTTAACCATAAAGACATTTCAAATGAATGAATGATTGCCATCTAAAGAAAACAGTTTACCTTTTAACGTTAGCCAGTGAAACATTCCTTGTGCTTGAATATCAGCCAGGCCATTTGTCTTAACGTTCGTTTTTCAACTGTCGCCGTCTTCTCGGGTGTTTGCTGACGAACATGTTTGCTTTCCTGCCACAGTCAGCCAAGGACGGAATCTACAAGGACCTCCTGACGTTGGCTTTCTTTAAGGACAAGAGCTACTCTTTCAGTACGGTTGATGGACTGTCCAAGGTATGTTATATATATATATATATATAAATATATATATATACATATATATATATATATATATATATATATATATATATATTTGGATGATGGAGAACATAAACACAGGGGAAGGCTCGGAACCCTAAACACTCTAACGTTTCGTTCGCGTAGAACTTCTTCAGAGAGTGTATGTAGAACTGCAGTTGAAGTTTATGTACTAAATCTAATTATCTTTTCGGACACTTGGGAAAGGTCGTTTTTCTGGCGTGTTTTAGAATTAAAATACTAGTTTCTTTAGCTAAATTGATAAACCCTCCTCGATGATTCGATGAATTATTAGTTGAAATATATGCTGATTCAACAATTCTTCTAGTGAATTTATCAAAACCTTTATGTAGCACTTCAGCTTCTCTCCAGTTTGGTAAATGATCGAATTTTTTACCGCATGAACTACTAAAGAATTAGATGTCCTATGTGCTTTTATGTCATTTTTATGTTCATAAATTCTTTTTTCTAATCCTCTTGACGATTCGCCAAAATAAGAGGATAGGTGATTTAATAAAGACTTCTGAAAAGAGAACCAATTCCGAAAACAGCGTCGTATACAAAATCCCATGCAATAGTTGCTCAATGGCTTATTTTGGCGAATCGTCAAGAGGATTAGAAAAAAAGAATTTATGAACATAAAAATGACATAAAAGCACATAGGACATCTAATTCTTTAGTAGTTCATGCGGAAAAATTCGATCATTTACCAAACTGGAGAGAAGCTGAAGTGCTACATAAAGGTTTTGATAAATTCACTAGAAGAATTGTTGAATCAGCATATATTTCAACTAATAATTCATCGAATCATCGAGGAGGGTTTATCAATTTAGCTAAAGAAACTAGTATTTTAATTCTAAAACACGCCAGAAAAACGACCTTTCCCAAGTGTCCGAAAAGATAATTAGATTTAGTACATAAACTTCAACTGCAGTTCTACATACACTCTCTGAAGAAGTTCTACGCGAACGAAACGTTAGAGTGTTTAGGGTTCCGAGCCTTCCCCTGTGTTTATGTTCTCCATCATCCAAATAATTTGTCTAAAATACTTATCAATATATATATATATATATATGGTAACAAGAACACGGGTACGTGTGTTCACTTATGTAAAGTAGACCACTTGGAAAAAGAAACTAACGAAGCAGAGCGCTTTCGTATATTACATTTTCAGTGCAAAAAGTACATAGTTAATAGAAATACATAGATTATATATACATGAAAAAGGAACAAGGACAGTTTACATAAGGGTAGAGGACATTTACCCCCTAGAAGGTGGGCTGTCAGGTCGCAGGGGATAATGCGACCTGACAGCTCGCCTTCCAGAGGGTAGATGTCCTCTACCCTTATGTAAACTGTCCTTGTTACTTTTTCATGTATACATAATCTATATATTTCTATTAACTATGTACTTTTTGCACTGAAGATGCAATATACGAAAGCGCTTTGCTTCGTTAGTCTCTATTTCCAAGTGGTTTACTTTGCATATATACTGTATATATATATATATATATATATATATATATATATATATATATATGTATGTATATATATATATATATATATATATTTGTGTGTGTGTGTGTGTGTGTGTGTGTGTGTGTGTGTGTGTGTGTGTGTGTGTGTGTGTGTGTGTGTGTGTGTACGTAAATACGTATGTATTTATATATGTAAATGCATGACATGCCCACTAAGATCATTGATTCTGGACTGGCTATGGTATGTGCAGACTGTCCCATCCAAAAATGTTCTCACTCATTTTGAAATGTTTCCTAACGTTGTTGAACCCATTGGTTTACTTAATTAGCTATTTCTAGAAGAAAGTTTTTATTGGAGTGAACATTTGCGAACACGCTGGGGGTCTAGACTAAACTAAGGGGGAAAAGACGAAACTTTTTCATTTCCAAAGTAATGAACACCATTTTCCAGACAGAGCATAGAGCCAATGGGAGAAGAGTAATTGCTTTCCTCCCCTAGTGGGTGAGTCGTACTCATACCTAAGACAACTGAACGTCATAACCAACCTTCCGGTCGCATCCAGTACCATCTTCTCTTTCAGACGCTTGAGAAGGATTATGTTTACATTGGAGGGTGGCTGAGCTCAAAGGTCATCCTGATGCGACAGGGGAGCCACAAGTACCATCTGGCGAAGGAGAGATTCTACCCCCAGGGCCTCAGCATCGCCTGCAGGAGCGGAAGTCCCTTCAGGAGGGTCTTCGACAAAATGTAAGACTTCGGGGATATTTTTGTTGCTGCTACTTCGGGTTTACCAGATCGAGGTCAGATGATAACGAAGGCAATGGAAACAAAACTAAGGACAGCACAGAGGAGAATGGAGAGATCACTGATGGGAATAACGCTGAGAGACCGAAAGAGAGCAAGTTGGGTGAGAGAGTAGACTAGAGTTAAAGATATTGTGGAAGCAGTAAAAGAAAGTGGAATTGGGTAGGTAAGTTAGTGCGAACGACTGATGAGCGATGGAGCAAGTATGTAACTGAGTGGACGCCGCGAGATAGGAAGCGTGGAAGAGGGAGACCAGACAGAAGTTGGAGAAATGAGACTGAGAAGTTTGCAGGAGTGACGTGGCAGAGGATGGCGCGGTCGTATGAATCATGGAATGCTATGAAGGAGGTCTTTGTTCAGCATTGGACTCAGGATGGCTGATTTGATTGATTGATTTACACACACACACACACACACACACACACACACACACACACACACACACACACACACACACACACACACACACACACACACACACACACACACACACACACACACACACACACACACACACACACACACACACACACACACACACACACACACACACACACACACACACACACACACACACACACACACACACACACACATATATATATATATATATATATATATATATATATATATATACATATATCACAGTGATTTATTCTAATTGTTACTGCGGTGAAAGCGATTGAAGGCGTCAGTCTAGCTCTACCATACACTATGAGTTGAGCTTGGGTGCTCGGTGAAAAGGAAGTCAGGACCGCCGTTAGTACTCAACCTTGATTCTTGAAAGTTAGATTAACTCCAAGTTCAGTCCCTTTTGTAACTCCTATAGTTACATTGGTAGAGCGTCGGTTTAGCATCACACTAGGCCAAAAAACAATTCCCGAACTACAGCCGAATCAATCATATATACATACATATATATATATTTATATATAATATATATGCATATATATATATGATATATATGTATATATATATATATATATATATATATATATGTATATATATATATATATATATATATATATATATATATATATATATATATTGTCACAGATATTAATCCAGGCACGAATGATCTAATGACAGAAAAACTTTATAAAACATTTATAAAAATTTATTAAACTATAAAATCTAACAATTTATGGCCTTTCAAAAACACATAACGGATTTGTAAACGAAGAGAAGTTACTAATCACAAGCACAGTTAAAAATATAAGATAAAAATGAGTAAAGCAAATTAAAAACTACCGATGCTAGATTTGCTAAACCGAAAATGTAACACTCCAAAGTTAAGATAAAAAGTCTTGTCACCATGAGTCGCACTCGAGTTCAAGCAAAAGGGTAACGAGAACACCCTTAAGGAAAGGGTTGCCTTAAACTTATGGAAGGCGGCAGCTTCCTCTTCGAGGGAAAAATATGATTTTTTTTTTTTTTTTTTTTTTTTTTTTATATATTGAAATACTCCGGACAAAAACGTTACATTATGTCAGATTATTCTGGAGACAAAATTTAAATTGTATTAGGTACTTTAAACAGAAATGGGAATTTATATTAAGATACTCCAGGCGAAATTGCTAAATTATGTTAAAATATTAAGTCATTCTAAGAATAAATGTTAAATCAGACCATATAAAAAAGTTAGTTTATGTTAAAATATTCCTAATATGAATGATAAAATGTCATAATATTTCGAGGACAAGTGTCAAAATATGTTAAAATACTCCGAATTCAGCTATCAATTTGTTGAAATACAACTAACACAAAAGTTAAACCATGTTAGAATACCCCAGACACAAAGGTAAAAAATTATGTCAGAATACTGCGGACACCAATGTTAAATCCAACTAAAATAGTCCTGAAGCAAACACTAACACACTCCAGCTACAAAAGTTAAACCACATTAGGTCATTAAGAATTTTCTAAAAATAAAATCATATTTAAAGTTTTAATGCTTTCTTTCCTCCCCCCTCGTTGACAGCCTGACCCGTGTCGTCCAAGCAGGTCTTGTGGACAAGTGGACAGAGGACGAGATTTCCAAGGTCCGCGCCAGCGGAGCCGAAGACTCCAGCAGCCCCACGAGGGCGGCCAGCGCAATCACCCTCGTACATCTCCAGGCCGCCTTCGTCATTCTGGGCCTGGGCGTTCTCTCAGCCGCCCTCGTCCTCGCCTTTGAGGTCCTCATTAGCAAATTCAAGGATTAGTGGTTGAGGAGGACCTGGTGTACCTGGTAGAAGGAACGTGTATCAATAGGATCTTGAATAGTCTGGTCTTTGAACGCACGCACGCACACACACACATGCAAACACACACGCACGCACACACATACACACTACCACTATTATATGAATATACTCTGTATTCCCCATGGCCCATTTATCATTACCCAGTGAGAGATCCTGCCTGTGTGCTGGGTAGCGCACTGAACAGTGACCTAATCTGAACTCCACAATTCCGCAGACAGGAAGCAAGAGCTGGGCAGGCTTGAACGCAGCAAAGCCGCAACACCAACCACCAAGCGTCGATTGTATTCATACATAGTTTTAGTTAGGCCGCTTTTGTGTCAAATAAGATTGAGCCAGATGGCATACACCACAAACAACTACTCACATCAGAAGGTTCAGAATACCGCAGTCCGATTCATCACGGGTTCGCGATAGAGCGACTTCAGGACCTCTAAGTCTTTACGCCTAGCTGCCAACATCTGTCCACTTAACAAACACAAACTCCAACTACACATGAGACTCCTAGGAAGACTGCATGCCAAACACGCGATCCGACACATCACACCCAGACCTCACCGTACCCGAAAATCTGTCAGATACGCCTCTGTACTGTGTGGTATACACGAGAAATCATGTATAGCCATTTGAATATCGCCCATCATATTCATTAGGGATTTTATCCGTCCTCTCCCTTTTCGATGTCTGTAGTGCACGGAAGGGAGATGATGGGGGATAGGAGGAAATGAATTCGATTCATTTGTAGTAGGACATATACACATACTTCCCACGAACAAAATCACGCCTACATGCACAAACATTTACACACTTTTTCTTCGACTAAAAATCACTTCCTTTCTAACTTACTCTCATACTACACCTTATTTCAGTTAACCTCTAATTAATTTGTTCGTGTTTCTACCTTTCTCCATTTTTGGTTGATGTCGATTTAAGCCTCGAATTCCACGTCTCTTGTTCATGCCTCCTAAACCACAGCACAAATCTTGATAAATATCCACTAAAAGTGCTCAGTGGTAATAGATCCCTTTTACACATGATTATCATCTCATTATCGTACAGGCTTCTTTTCCTCTCCCCAGATAAACCGATCCCGCGCGAGTGGGTGGTCTGTCCTCAGTAATCCACAATACACACATTACCTACACACCCGGATACACAAAGAAGATGGAACCAAGCAGTTCCGTAATGTCGGCAACCATTGAACACTTAAGTAAATTCAATGAACAAAGAAAGTTGTGATGTAGAGAATACTTGCAATAAAATGAGTAACAATTATTTTTTTATCATTCAATCTCGTTCCCCTACGTACGTACATACATATATTGTGATGGCCCACCATCCTCCGTATATCTAAATGTATGTCTATGTATATATTTTTGGTATTCATTGTATATAACTATGTATCTTTCCTGTAAATGCTTGTATACGTGTGTCTTCCCTCCTCTCCTGCTCTCCGATCCCCTCCCTACTGTTCGCCTGCAAGCTCAGACTTGTCCTATCCGGCTCCTCCTTCTCCTTCCTCCCGTCCTCGCCAGCCCTATATAAGGCGACCAGCTGGCTAAACAGAGGGACTTTTTCGTTGGTTAGCCAAGGCGTAACTCACCTTCCTACATCGCTTCCGCTCTTTCCACCCCTTGTGTGCACACGTACCTTAAGATTATTCTCATGACTTAGTTTTTGTTCAGCTTAAGAAAATATTTGTTTTATGAAACGTTACGATTTGTCTATAGGTTAATTTTTGTTATAAAAATTTAGTATAATTGTTTTTGCTGCCTTTTTCAATAATTAAAGTAGTTTTTTGTGTTCTCTTCTGTTTGGATTTGCCTCAACTACATCAAGGCCACGAAGTATGAGCCCCTCCTAGACAGATAGTCATTATTTCCATGTGGAGGACGTAACAATATATACATATATATTCATACGTATGTGTATGTCTCCTTTCTTTACAAGAATTAACGTGCGATATTTACCAAGACAAGAGAACAAAATAACTTTATACATAATATTCAGGTTAGAGTCATCCGATTTTCATAAGATATAAAGGTCGGAAGGGTGGAAAGGGAGTTAAGAGGACATAATGACCCGAGCTTCCACACCTGGAAGAACTGTCCAAAGGAAGAAAATGATTGTTTATCACAGCGGAATCAGACGGGGGTGGTTCTTCAGGCAGTGTTGTCATTTATGAGGTTGTCATCTATGGTGTTGTCACTTATCGTGATGAAAATAAGGTATATGCAGATTAAAACTTGAAGAGATTGAATAGAGAGGAACTGGACAAAGCTTTCTGTGTGAGGAGAAGGAATCCTCTCCGAGCATGAAAAGGGCTGTCACGAGTCTAAGGACTCGAATAAAATGTGAGACACATGAATATAGTGAGTAAATCTATTTACAGTTTGCCTCGAAGTGATTTTTCGGTGAGTTGAATTGGAAAAGGAAAAAGTTTGAACATTAACAAAGAATGTCCAAATCATCTGAAGTATATGGATGAGATAGCTCTTCTTTCAGAAGCTACAGGGAAAGTTGTATGACACATCCATTGATTGTGAAAATCAACACCGTGTGAGATCGAAACCTTTATTGGTACCACGTTTCGCTTGTTACAGCTTTTTCAAGTACAGACATATGGCAAACATCCATTGATCTCAACAATGAAATTTTCGAAGCAGATTTCAAAATGAATAATGCTAAAACTAAAACAATATTCAGTGCTCATCCTGGGAGAAGAAGAAGAAGAAAAAGAAGGAAGAAGGTGAGGACCGTACTCTAGGAGGTACGTAGCTGCGGCCGAAGCCGTAACCTTTATCCTATAGGTACAGTCACTGCTGGGAATCAGACAGAAGTACGGGATTCGAACCCACATTTAAGCGAATGTGAGAGCATCACGTTTCAGATTACT
>NC_134806.1:42540884-42653384 GCF_046742065.1 Oratosquilla oratoria
TTCTATCAGGCATAGTTTTTCTTTGATAGCATATTAGATTTCAAACAATTATAACTAATAAATGAGGCTAACATTTCAATGAAACTTACCCTTAAAATGTAGAAATGTATGATTTTCGAGTGTATTTTGCTTCTGGGAGATTTCAAACATGTTTTCAGGATTTTTCTATCAGGCATAGTTTTTCTTTGATAGCATATTAAATTTCAAACAATTATAACTAATAAATGAGGCTAACATTTCAATGAAACTTACCTTTAAAATTTAGAAATTTATGATTTTCGAGTGTATTTTGCTTCTGGGAGATCCCTATTTAGTGCCCAACAGTAATCAGCCAACATTAAAGAGCTCCACTTCCCTTAATACCGGGTTTCCGTGTTCTGAATGTCCTGGTGAAACTTTTCACCATGCTCGTCACTCACGGCACCAAGATTTGCAAGGAAAAAGTCCAAGCGGGAGTCTAGGAAGTGGATTTTTAGGCTCATATTGTATCACAAGGCCTTGTAGGATGTCAGTAGCTCTTTTACGATCTCAGAATAGTCATTTGCTTTGTGATTCTCCAAATCTCTGCGCAAACTTTCTTATATGGCAGCTATGTAGCTTTCTCAAGATTATTTAGCCCCTTATAAAAATTCTAATCTCTTATCAGTTCCCTAATCTGTGGTTCAATAAAAATACCTTCTTTGATTTTTGCGTCGTTTACTCTAGGAAACTTATTTTTCAAATATGTGAATTCCTTGCCAGTTCCATCCATACCTTTAACAAAAGTTTTCATCAACCTTAACTTAATATGCAAAGGTGGCAGATAAATTTTCTTTGAATCAACAAGAGGAGGATTGACAACATTCTTCTCTCCTGGGGTCAAAGATCGTTTTGGCCACACATTCTTTTCATAATGATTTTTCTTATCCCGACTGTCCCACTCACAGAGAAAGAAAAAAAAAAAAATGTAACCCAGCTGCATTCCAAGTAAAATTGCCACAACCTTAAGGTCACCACATTTATGTTCTTCATACTTAATTTCTTACAATAGAAGTGTCATACTCTCATATGTTCCCTTGATGTTAGCTGCATGGTCCAGAGGAACAGAAGGAAACTTATTTCCGTTGTTGAGCAAAACAGCTTTCAAACTCACTCTTGAAGAGTCAATAAACAAGCGCCACTCATTCCTGACATATTTACGATTAAATTCCTTCATAACAGAACATACATCATTGCAAAACACCACACCATCCTCACGTGAGATAAACTGTTCAAAATCACAATGTTGCTTACGATAACAACTAACTTTGAATTCTTTCTGTAGAAGATTCCAGCCTTTTAACCTGGAATCAAGAAGTTCAGATTGTTTTTGTTTTTTTGACAAGTTCAAATCCGGCACAAGATCATTCAGATCTTCTTGACTCAATAAATGTGGTTCACTTGAAGAACAGATTGGCTGAAAGTGCATTTCTTCTGTTTGTTTTTTTCAATAACCTCTTCACTTAAGTCATCATCACTTAGTTCCATTTATTTTGGAGGGTCAGGTACAAGAAAGTCTTGACTGTGAGGGACATAATCCATCAACATATATATGCACAATTAGGTAAGCGCACAATAGCTTTAACACTGTAATTAAATATTCAGCTAAAATATTTCTGCTATCTATATTTTAATGTTCTGATTTCTTATCCACGGAGTGACACTTTTCTTTTATTACAACTTTTTCACACCTTTTCATCCTCATCCTTTTAGACAAATGTCTGTCAGTCATTGTGTATCTTGACCACATCTCTCCACTCCTCCATGTTCAGGTACATCTCATTCACCTCCACATGTTGCAATGAGAGACCCCTCTACTGGAGGGTGCTGTCAATGCTGGCTCTCCACCGCATCCACGTTCTCCCCATCGGTGTCTTGGCTTCAGGTGTCCACTCATAAGTACTGCCGTTCTCTCATTATTTTCACATGGCCGTACCATCATACCTGTCCTCCTTCAACAAATTCCAAATAGGCATATCTCTTTGCAAAAATATTTCTTTCTTCTTCCTCGTAAAAAGAGAAAGTCATATACTGGCAAATTGAGAATATCTATATCACTGCCCCGTAGACAAAACGAACTCATTCTGCAAGACATGCCAATTATGCAAGCCAAGAAGTGTTTTGAAATGTGAGACCAAAGGAGGGTCATGTTCGAAAAAAGATAGAAAAGAGGCACAAGAAGAAAGGGCCTGCCTCATCTTGCAACTCAAACAGCTTGGCATGTACCCTCTCTTTCGACAAAAAGCGCAGTTTTTAAAATATGAAACAGGTGACCGTTGGAAGACCTGAACTTGTTAAGCTGATTACTTTGACAACATTATTCACTATTGGGTGCAATTGTGAACACATATAAAAATTTTTGTTTTTTCATAATCCATTAAGTCCCTTCAAACTTCCGGCCATGGATACAGCATGCTTGTTCATTAGATCGACTCCAAAATTCACACTTCGCCTACAGTAAAATTCCCGTTTGGCCTACTCCCAATATGTCCTATTTCGTCATTTTGTCTACTCTTGGGGTACTTAAAAAATGAGACCAAACAAAATTTAGAAATACAATCATCTATTCTATTAAGTGATAGCTATAAATCGTTACCATTCCAGTGATAAAGCAATGGAAATAATACTAAATTCCATACTAAAAGTAAATAAGAAATATATATTCAGACACAACAGAAAAAATGCAAACCCAATTAGACATCAGAGATATCCTCCATAATAAAAGAAGAAGAAAGAAGAACAACTGAAAAAGGAAAAGTTGAATTCAACAGAACAAGAAAAAAAAAGGGTTACAACATGAGAAAGGTATCACGTAACAATTAAGCAGAAAAAATAGAAAGGAAAGTGAAAAAGTGAACAAAAGCCCTAGATGGTAAAAAAATAAACAGATAAACGATATAAATGTGAAGTAAAAAAAAAAATAATAATAAAAAAAGTTCCATTTACTACAAACCAAAGAAAATTTCTTCTATTTCTCAGCAGTAATCCTATACATCACAATTGTGACAAAGGGCATGGACTCGAAGACTAGTAATTCTAAAGATCATTAGGGAATAGGTTTTATGAGGACCTTAACCCAATCGCTTCCCAAATTTTATAGGGTCATACAGAAGTAATCTCTCTCTCTCTCTCTCTCTCTCTCTCTCTCTCTCTCTCTCTATCTCTCTCTTTTTTCTTTTCTTTTTAATTCGTGTCAACTGATCCAGCCACAATACTGCAGACAGTAAAGCAAGCAAAGAAACAATAGAAAGAGAAGCTCTTGCCTTGGACTCTGCCCGGGAAAGGTCATTATTCTCCGGAACCGTTTGGCACTTCCTCAGAAGCCATTGCATATTGGTTTAATAATCAAGTGCATTTGATAAACTGCATGTACCATCAGTTCATGTTCGACTAAAATATAGCACAAGAGGAAGAACCACAAAAAAATATTTGTGAATGAAAAAAAGAAAAGAAAAGAAAAACATTCTCTGGTCGAAGAGTTAATAGAGCTGTTGATGATTTATTCACAGAGGTGAAGCAAGTGCCTTACTTGGAGGCCAAATAGAAAAAAAAAATACATATATATATATATATATATATATATATATATATATAATACAGAGAAACCTTTTTGCAAGGTACATAGCAATCTAACACTAGCATTATTTTATCAGAAGTAAAAGCATGATAATTATGTCATTCAAAGTGCATCTGATCGATTACCGATAAGGTTGTTTTGTTTATCCTTCTTAACGTTTGCACAAATGACAGGCATTCTCTTTCTTCAGGTAATTGATGCATATTATTAATACAATTTAATGCTTAATCGAGCATATTAGAGATATAGATGCTTGCAATTGTAAGGTTCCTCTGGACCAGAGGTTCTCAAAGTGGGGGTCCCGACCCCCAGAGGGGTCGCGAAATAATTTTGAGGGGTCACGATCGAGATCGATATCCATACAAGCTTACATACGTACATGCATATATACATACATACGTGCGCACGTACATAGGCTACATGCATACATACATACATACATACATACATACATACATACATACATACATACATACATACATACATACATACATACATACATACATACATACATACATACATACATATATAGACAGGCAAGCAGATACACGGAGACAGAAAAATTTGTTATAGTGATTGTCAGAAATTCGTTGTTTTTGGGGAAGTGGGTCGCGACTCTATCGAAGTAATTTGTAGGGGGTCGCAGCCAAAAAAGTTTGAGAAACCCTGCTCTAGACCAGACCCCATTGTTGCGCAGTTGAACAATCATCGATTGGAAGGCGGCAGCGCACGTTCTTTTTAAAGGGCGATGTTTGGGTCACACTTTCATCATTCAGCTTTGCACATTGCCCAGAAGAGCACTGCAACTCTTGAGAATGAGACTACGAAAGATCTTCTGCCATACAGCCACATGGATATTAGTTCATGTGGTTGCTATAGGTCTTTTCCTGTGCCAACTGGGTCTCAACGTAAACCAGTTCTTGCAGGGTGCAACGACGTTCACCGTTACTAGAGACGTGTCAAGACC
Source organism: Oratosquilla oratoria (assembly GCF_046742065.1). Taxonomy (NCBI): domain Eukaryota; kingdom Metazoa; phylum Arthropoda; class Malacostraca; order Stomatopoda; family Squillidae; genus Oratosquilla; species Oratosquilla oratoria. The sequence goes on from NC_134806.1 coordinate 42,545,447, forward strand.
TGTTCCCTTGCCTCGCATCACCATCTGTTTCTTCCCTCCCTTCCACCCACGAGCCTTGGTGGTCCTCGGGGTGAATGACAGTTTGCCCGTAGCAGAACTGGAGGAGAGTCTCTGGAATTTGGAGGGAGTAGAAAAGACGATGCCCGTTCGGACATTGGTCGAGAGTGCTGCTTGGGATCTGGGGGCCCTGGTGGAAGAACTACGCGTGGAAGACATGGTGGAAAAGTACAGCCTCCACACAAAAACTTCACCCTTCTGGCATAGATCGTACACCCCGTTAGGCCCCTGCCATACTCTTCATCCTCCGCCCATCAACGATCCCTCTGTTGGGAGACTCAGTCTTCGTTTGCGTCCATCGTGGCAAAGCGGAGATCCTTGCATATGGTTGCAAGAAAATCACTCCACACAGCCTGGAAGACCTATGGATTGTTCACGTCACTGCAACAGCTCCTGTGAACTCGAACAATTGATCCCTAACTATGTCATATCGAATATAAAAGAATTGGAACAAACATCAGATATGGTGAGTCGTCAAGGGGTTTTCTCACTCAGATTTTCAAACGACGTCGGTGCAGTCATTGAAACGTATGAAATAAAATTAAAAAGTGGACTACCATCGCATGGCACTATGTCATGTTTCCATAAATGTCTAATGGATATGCAAAGAAAGGGAAACTGCAAACCTTTGGGTAAAGATTCCCTCTATTTCCCAGTAAAAGATGTGTGCGTTACAGCCGTGGACTTACTTCATGTGTCAGAAACTTATGTTTCTGAGACACATGCAAATGATCACTTTTGCACAGACTTTTGCAAATCCAACAAGTTTTCCATAAAACATGCAATTCGTTCATATTTCGATCCCGGTAACTACTCTGTGGCTTTGCGCATCAAGTCCCCTTGGATAAGCGTGCACGAAGAAAAGGAGTTATATCCAATGAATCGTTTACTGGCAGCCATTGGAGGGACCCTAGGACTCTTCCTAGGCGTCTCTTTACTCGACATTGGATATTGGTTGGCGATATCTACATTTCGCCTTTGGAAGAGCTGCCATTTGAGGTACAACATATATTTCACCCAAAAACAAGATATAAATGTGATTCTTCAGCATACGCGAATCTTGTTTAGGTGGTCGTTTCTCTTGCTCTTTGTAGGAGCTTCAACTGTTCACATTATGCAATCTGTCACTTCCTTTATGTCTCAGTCATCCACTGAAGCTATAATCTTAATTACCGATACTACGGAAAATGTTCATGAAGACGTTAATGACAGCAATCTTGAAAGGGAAGCTTGGTTTCGGTTGGCTAGTCGCTCATTTGGATGTCAAGCATCTGGGTTGTTGACAGAACAAGAAGAATGTAAGGTGCGATGTCTTCTTGAGAAGGCAGCAATGGAAACGAGCCTCTTCCTCCCTTTCGTAGACGTAAGCGACCTTCATCCATGTACTTCCAAGGACTTATCCTTTCCTCGACCTAAGATTATCATTCCAAGTGAAGTGAAGGAAGACATTTTCCATACTGCCAGGGATGCATGCAAAGAAAAGTGTAGTTCTATTTCTGAATATTTGAAATTTCCTCAAGGGATGAATGGATCATTTGTTCAATACAAACGAATACCTTGGAGGTGGACAAGCAGTGTGACTCTTGCTTGTGAGATAGGTGGAATCATTGGTCTTTACCTTGGTTGGTCGACATTAGATCTTCATCACCTGGTGGTCATGTACTTGATGGAGGTGAGTAAGTTTAAAAGAGACATCTCAAAAGTTTCTTTGTTGCTCTTTAGACTAGGAAGCTTACTCCTGTGTGTTACTTTATGTGGTATCCAGATTGACAAGTATTTGTGGGCTCATCCTATATCATTCGGCATTTTCCCTTCTACAGTAAATATATCCTCTCTAGCCATCACAGCATGCCCTTGGCCACCCTTTAGTTTATATCGACTAGGGAAGGCTGTGGGTCTGGAGACCAATGGAACTGAATGGAAAGAGCTCGATACAGAAGCCCGGAAACATCGATGGCTTTTGTTGATGGAAGCCTTGAAGTCTTCCACACGATCTACTGAAGATATCTGGAGTGAAGCCATGTGGACTACTGAAGGAGTGACAAGACAAATTCCGAGAGATTACGGTTTTTACGATCGTAATGAAATTCGCCGTCTTTTCTCGGCGTGTATTTTGTTTATTCCTGATCATGAAAGTAAGGTCACAAAACATCAAGGGATTCAGTTTTCGTTCAACGAAAATAATGAACTTATCGACCGTTGGTTGATTTCTGCTCACGCGCTCAAAAGCGTCCCAGATTTTTTGTCAAACACTATTCCTATAGACAATAACATTGAGGTTAAGGTTCTTGGCGCCTCTGAATGGAGTGCTCGCGAAGAGGTGGTTATAAGAAACCCTGATAGATACCACTGTCTTTCGCATTGTCTGAACGAAGCGGTGACAAATCGTCTAGGTTGTACTCCACCTCTCCTCTTGAAGAGCCATAAGTCTGAGACAGTACCTTGCAATAGGAGCCGAATGGTTGACATTCTGACCACACTCTGGCACTTTGACATTGACCAGTTTGGTATGTACTCGGCCATCATAGGCACCTCGTCAGCCGTTCGATGTCTCATTGAATGTCGATCCAGGTCCTCATCTTTCTATAGCTTGGTAGTTTCTGATTCAGAGGGAAACGAACCTTTGCAGATCATGGTGTCAAATGTATCGTTTTCCATAAGGGCCACAGAGAGACTATTTATTGGTTTAACTTTCGACTTACAAGTCACCCATAACTTGAAAGAGTTCGACGGTTACCCTTTATCACAACTTGTGAACGATATGAGTGGTGTCGGAGGTTTCACTCTGGGCATGTCTGTACTATTCCTCTTGCGTGCTGCAGCCGAATGCTTGACGAAACGGTGGGTACGAAGGGTACGTGAGATTAAAAAGTGAGGTTTGGTTTGTTGAATATAAACAAGTATCTTTTTGGATAGTGGCATCTCTTTGGTGTATAGTTTTTGTTCTAGCACAGCTTGTAAGTTATCTTTTTTTCCCATTTGTAGTGTGTTGTAATTAATTGTTACAGATTTATAATCCCTTAAGATGTCACCTTGAGGACGAAATATCGAAAATAACATGTGGCTGCAATTGGTGAACTGATGTTTGCACATCCATCAGACGAAAAAAATTATGATTAAGAAATTACAAAAAAGGAAGAAGAAAAAAATCAACTGTTAAAATGCTGCCCTATCTAATTCTACATGCATTCAAGAGAATTTGGTCCCTTCCTTTATGGCACGTCTAATTGTTATTTTCTCATAAACCTTCGATGTGGAATAGAGTAGTATCGTACCATTTTTCTACAGCTATAACAGTGCAGATACACGATGGGCATCGACCAACGCAGGCGAGCTGGTAGTAGATTGTCCTGAAGATGGGGAAAAGGTGATTCATTTTCGATATTCTTCGGTATGAGTGGGTAGGCTGCTCCCACCCGGAGGGGGATGTGGAGTCGATGCCTGAGAGCGGATGGACACAGACAGAGGTTCAAGGGAGAGTAACATTGTGTGTGTGTGTGTGTGTGTGTGTGTGTGTGTGTGTGTGTGTGTGTGTGTGTGTGTGTGTGTGTGTGTGTGTGTGTGTGTGTGTGTGTGTGTGTGTGTGTGTGTGTGTGTGTGTGTGTGTGTGTGTGTGTGTGTGTGTGTGTGTGTGTGTGTGTAATGGTAGCGGTGAACATTCCTTGTAATATTGTATATTTATTATTGTATATTGATTATGTATTTATACTGTATATTCAATGTATTATTAAGTGTGAGAACCAAGCGTTCATACTAAGCGCGTGGCTGTGATTTTCCCGCCAAGTCTGAGCTTGGTGGCGTGGCTTGGCATCAAAGGCAGTCTTGGTTCTGCCTCCTAAGTGACCGTACGCTTGTCTTTGTAGTGCTGTACAATTACTAATTTATTCATAATCTATTCATACTCACTGTTTCATAGATCACCCTATCATAAGATAGTGGGAGCAGCGTAAAAACATTTGCTATTGTGTAAACTTTGTGTTTTGTGCATTAGAAAGTATTCCAAAAGCAATTTTGAACTTTATAGTGTAGTTAACTTTGGAGCCGACCGGCATATTGCGCTTGTATTTGGGCTTTTTTTTTTCTTTCTTTCTTTCTAGTTTCTAGGGTTATAGGATTTAGTAACTTTTAAGAAGTGATGATACTATGGAGTAGTGTATTGGCAAGGTCCGCCACGTGATTTTATTGAATGACGAATGCCACGTGGTTCTTCGTGTTCTGGCTTCGTTTGAACTATTGTTTATCGTCATCGTCTACAGCACTGGTGGAACGCTAGCCTATGGTTTCTGTGTTTATGGCGATGCGTGTAAAACCTCTCACCATAAAACATGTCTCTTAGGTATGTCAAAAGTTAAATCACTCTCAGTTGTCGTAATGCACGTGTGATTATGATATCATTTTGAGATTAGGGAATATTATCCTTTTTAACGGTACAAAATCAAAATAACCGTACAAAATAAATAACCGACATTAAAATATTTGTTTTATTCACAAAAGCAAAGATGTAATCGTCGATTTTAGAAAAGGAAAACAATCGTCAGCTAGTCTGGTAACGATTGCTGTGAATTATTTGTTTATTCTATTACACTGGGTTGCATCAGAAAAAAAATCTTGCAACAGAGACGTCATTAACGTTTTTCATTACAGTTTCGCATTCTAAACCCATAAAGCATACCCATTTTTTCAGGGAGGTCCTCATTTTTTTGTAATAACTGACACTATATTTATAAGATTCATTGTGCAGAAATGCGTCTAAGCCAGGTCTATAAAAGACCTGTGAATATATAAGGGTAAGTAAAGGACATTCGAGGTTGACGGTACATTTCATATTATTGAAAACAAACAAAAACATGATAAATGGGCATAACATACTTGCAGGCAGGTAGATATCTGATTACAAAAAGCACAGTTTTATTTGAAAGCTGAAGGCAGCTATTCTCCTTGAAAAGCACGCTTTCGCGACATTCTCTTGTGTGCCGGTTTATCAGCAGATGTTGTCCAGCTTCTTCGAAGAGACCAGCAGTAATCAGCCATCATGGTCACACTCCAATTGCCTTGATAGCGGCGCTCCATTTCGGATATATCTTGATGGAACCTCTCCCCCTGTTCCTCACTGTACTCACCTACGTTAGCAGGAAAGTAGTCAAGGTGGCTATGTAGGAAATGTATTTTGATGCTCATGCGTGCGCCAGCCGCCTCATATGCTTGAAGCATGTTCTCAACCCGTTCCTTGTAGTCATCAGATTTTCTGTTCCCCAAGAACCCTGCCACAACTAACTTAAAGCTTTCCCAAGCACTTCTTTCACGGTGTTAATGCTTCACTAAATCCGGAATCTGACATAAGCTCACGAATCTGTGGTCCTAAAAATATGCCAGCTTGCAGTTTAGCATCACTAACAAGAGGGAATTTATGGGACAGGTATTTAAACCCTTCTCCATCTTTCGGAAGTGATTTCACAAAATTTTTAATCAATCCCAGCTTTATGTGAAGGGGAGGTAGAAGCACTTTCTCTGCTGGTACAAGTGGTAGTGTTTTGACGTTATGGCGGCCAGGTATAAATTCCGTCCGTTGTGGCCATTCCCGTTGTCGGTAGTGTACGGAATCTGCACGGCTGTCCCACAAGCATAAAAAGCATGGATGTTTTGTGTGGCCTCCCTGCATCCCTAACAAAATAGTCAGGACCTTTAGGTCACCACAGAGAAGCCAGTTGTGATCCTGATATTGTATGTTGTTAAGAAGAAGTGACATGGTAGCATAGGTTTCTTTTAAGGTAACAGAATGAGCAATGGACAATGCTGCTACTTGTTTACCATTAAAAAGTAGCACAGCTTTCAGACTCCTGGTGGAGGAGTCGATAAAGAGCCTCCATTCTTCAGGATGGTATTCTTTGCCCATGTGTTCTACAAGACCTGAAAGATCGTGGCAATACACCATGTCATCTGACTTAGTAAAGTACTGCACGAATTCCTGCTCTCGATGCCTATACCATGCAAAGTGTGTATTACTTGCCAAAAGATTTTTCTCTGGTAACCTTGAACCTAACAATTGTGCAGATTCTTTTGATAGCCCAAGATCTCTTACAAGGTCATCTAGCTCACTCTGTTCGAACAACTGAGGGTTTTTCCCATAGGTCCCAGTCAACTTGATCTCTTGATACACATCCGGATTTTCACCGTCACTACATGAAGAGTCACTTGAACTAGCACGGTGTACATTCTCAGGAGGTATTGGCACAGGAACATCATCACTGTGGGGTACAGGTTGCATAGCTGATGGAATGTTTGGGTATTTAATGTGTTTCGAGCTTTTAGCATTTCTTCCCAGCGGTTTCACCATACAAAAATTACAGTCTTCAAGGTGATTTGTAGGTTCCTGCCACACCATTGGTATACCAAATGGCATTGACTTACGGTTTCCTTTACTCCAATGGCATAAACCAGAAAAACAGTTCACACAGGCAATGTGAGGAGCCCATGGTTTATCCTGATCTCCAATTCTGATGCCAAAGTAGGCACTATAGAGATGTTTTACTAAAGAAGTGATAGTGCGCTTCCGTTTTGATGGTGTACACTTGCCGCATATGTAGCAAAAGGAGTCGGGGTGGTTCTTGCAAGTCCGTGGCATCCTTCAATTAATGAATCTGCAGCAATCCGTCAATGAATCTGCAATAAAATAGGTATATAAACGTACTAATATTAAACTAGTATTAAACATATATATAATATTAAACATATATATTAATTAAATTAATATTCACAATTAGTAGATTAAACCTAACACCTACAACACTCGACTAATTAACGTAAGACGCCACAAATCTGGAGCAAAATGACTACTACCACCGTGATCAGCACGAAAAATTGGTCTAAAAAATGATACTGTCTTTTATGCTGTATTTTTGATGCAGCCCAGTGCTATGAGTGTCACTGTAATCATGAAATTTACCCTGAAACCAACGCGGGTTAGTAGGGATTTATACATGACTTACATACTACTAGCGTTGACTTACTTCATTATACTCTTGAAGAAAACAGGTTATTATATATTAGTAAAAATATCACATATTAAGCACAGACCAAACGATTCGCTGAAAAAAATGTAAAAAAAAAAAAAAAAGTTCAACGAACGTACATGAAAATTGGTGAGTGCATTTCATAGGACAAGACAAAGATTGAAAAGCGAGTTGAAACTGATACCAGAAGAATTTTTCTATGAAAAGTGTTATAAAGTTAAAGCTATTCTAATTATAACTGGAGCAACATTATTATTAAGACACGGTCAATACCATCATGAATAAGACACAGAGCATCCCAGAAAAATATTGCCGCGTATATGCTTATACATTCATATATGAATGTTTATATATAAATGTATGCGTATATATATATGCATATATGTGTGTATATGTATATGTATATGTATATGTATATGTATATTGGTGTATTTAGGTAGCAGGTTCTCATGTAGACAATTTTGATTGAAGTTCACAGCAGCTTCTGCATTCACGACTTTTTTACTGAGTAATTCTACATCTCTGACGATGGAACGGTGAGCAATGGGTAGCTCCCATAAAAGATGCCCGAAAGACATTGAAAGTTCTTGTTGACGAAGAACACTTTATTATAACAAGCTTTCGACCTACATAGGTCATCTTCAGGTTCTGAATCTGAATCTCTAGGAAAGACCACCTCGCTTGCGCGGGATCGGTTTTTGTGGGAGGGGAAGAATGTCTGTAAGAAAATGAAGAGATAGTAGTGTATAAAAGAGGGCTAGGGCCACCGGGCGAATTGCGAGCGATTAGGGGTTTATTGGTGGTCGTGGCTCGGGAGAAATGGGCCGGGAGCTTGGAGGGCAGCGCTGACGCTGGGGTTAGGATTAGGATCACCAACGAAAGTTTAGAAAATGGTAGGAAGCGTAGTAGTAGAGAAAGGTGGAAAAACGGAAAAATCTTTAGTGGGAGGTAAACTGAAATGAGAAGATGTAGTAGAAAAGAAAGTTAGAAAGGAAGCGAATTTTAGTCGAAGAAAAACTAAGTGTAGATGGTTGTGCGTGTGTTGTGGCATTGTTCGTGAGAGGTGTATGTGTGTATCTTACGGGAAGTGAATTGAGTTCACTTCCCGCGTGTAGAGCGCGGTCCTGATAAGCCACAGGTGGGGCGTGCGTTGCCTGATTTTCCCCAGGTTGGGTTTGAAGTCCTGTAGAGCTGATCCAGTGGCGGTGCAAGGGGGGGCAGACGGGCGGTGTAAGCCCGCCTGCCGACGTCAACGAAGAGATCGGTCCGTAACCAGACCGGCAGCGGCAAAGGAGATAACTCCTCGCCACCACCGCTGGCGAGCGCGTTCCTGATGAGCCACAGGGGTGGCGAGCGTTGCCTCTTTTTCCCCAGGTTGGGTTTGGGTTCCAGAAGAGTTGATTCAGTGGCGGTGCGAGGGAGGGGCAGACGGGCGGGTGTTGTATGATCTCTTTCCTTCCAATCACAACTCTGAAAACAGAGAATTACGCGATTGGGAATTGTGTGTAAATGTTCTATTACAGGCAAAGAAGGGAACAGTTTATATATGGAACTAAGGAACAGAATGGGAGAAAAGGAGGAACGTGATTGGTCGAGGCTGGCAAATAGGGATCTAGGCATTGACCTGGGATCCCGCTTGCGAACCTGCCTGAGCCGTACGCCGTTCGTCTTCTTCTCTAGCAATTTTATAACTGTTTTCAAAGTTTCTAAGGCTAGGATAGGAATGATGTACATATCGGTGATTTGAGAGTTGAGAGAAGGGTTTTTGTTTTTTATATACAGGGCTTCCAATATGCGTAGACGGGAGTAATCTTTTTCGATATGTAGGATAGAAGTTCCTTTAACTAGCATTTCTCTAGTTAGACAAACCCCGTGAACCTCTTGTGAGTGCTTCTTTGGGGCTCCGTTTGATAGGTGGAGTGTAAGACGCCTGGAGAGCTTCGTAGTGGTTCTTCCAATGTACGTAGAGGGCAGGGCTGCACAGTTCCCTGAAAGGCATTTATATTCGTACACTAGATGGCTACGTTGAAGCTCTGGGATGTCAGTTTTGGTGCTGTTTTTCAGGAGGAAGTGATGCGTTTTCTTGTTTTTGTAGAAGATTGTGAGGTTCAGTCTGTCGTCCTTGTTGGTGGTTTTTACATATTTGGAAATAATGTTCTTAAGGGCTCTTTCATCTTGTTTGTATTGGCTGTTCATGTATGCACGGTAGTATAGGCGGAAATGGTGTCCTGTAGATGTTTCAGTATTTTCTTTGTTGTACCACCTGTCAAGTTGGATGTTGATGTCTTTGGAGACTTCTGTGTTAGGATATCCATTATTCACGAGGACCTGGGTGGCTCGTTCTAATTCCTCATGGACGGTCTGCCAGCTACTGCAAAGTGTGAGTGCTCTCCTCACATACGCGGAGATTGTGGCGCGTTTGTACCTGTCAGGGCACTCACTCCTTCCATTGAGGCAAAGTCCTGGGTTGGTCGGCTTACAGAATACTTTAGTGTAGAGTCCATGAGGTTTCTGGTTAACTGAAATATCAAGGAAAGGAAGACGTCCGTCTAAACTATTTTCTACAGAGAGATTGAGTCCCGAGGCCTCCTGAAGGCAATGGTGGAGGTGCCGTAATTCGTCAACGTCTTTAGCCAGTACGAAGATGTCATCGATATACCTGGAGTAGATCCGTGGCTTCTGTTGGATGGAGAAGCCACGTCAGAGATGTAGAATTACTCAGCAAAAAAGTCGTGAATGTAGAAACTGCTGTGAACTTCAATCAAAATTGTATATGTATATGTATATGTATATGTATATGTATATGTATATGTATATGTATATGTATATGTATATGTATATGTATATGTATATGTATATGTATATGTATATGTATATGTCAAGGACTACTATTAAACAGGACGTGCACACCCAGATTCCTGGCTCCACCAGCTGACCTACTCGCCACTGTAATAATACTGAAAGGACTGTCAATTTGTCCATTCAGCACTATGAAAATTTTATGCAACAACCACCTAAATATCGACGCAGCGGAATTATGGTGCTTCGACACAACATAATGTGTGATCGATTCGGGCTGGGCTACCGACCAGCGTGGCAAGTCAATGAAGCGGAGTCGACGCTCTACACTTCTCCACCTGTAAGCTGTGCGATCCGTTTATTTCAAACACCCTCGTTCACTCTTGCTTATAATGTCCACTTGTTACTGACATAATGCCCCAGGGGGTCATATTAGTGGACACTTGTAAATATTTATTGTCACAAAGCAATTTAGATGACATGCTCATACGTTATACATACCTTGATGGATGCTGATTGGCCAATGTTCTACCTTTTTGTGCATGTTTCTCTATTTCTTTTTTCATAATCCTTATTTTTTGTAGCATTTATTGATGTTGGAGTTAGTAATACTAATTGTAATTATTGAACAGTGATCACTGAATAGTGTGGAATATGTTTGGCACTAATGTTAAGTATAACTTACCTTCTACTGAGTGTGTATATTTATTAGTATTCTCTAACAGCAATGATTGTGTTGTGGTCAATATTTCATGTAAAATTTTCCTTTCCTGTTCATCTGCTCTCTTGAATTTGAATATGCTATAATGGATATACATGTCCCTTGTCATATTGATTTTTTAGTTTCTGTGCATGCTACAAATTCTGTCATGCATTTCTCTAATGTTTGTTGGGGCAATGTTATATTCGCTGATATTTCTTCTGTGTTTTGTTCACAACTTTTGGGTTGTACTATTTGCTGTAAGGGCATTTCTGAATCTACTAATACTCAATTGAACTTAACCCACCCCAACAAGGTCACCTACTACTACAATCTCTCCCACCACCATAAGCTCCCCATCGCCTCCATAAGTTCCCCAACCAACACAAGCTCCCCAGCTAACACAAGCTCCCCCAACTACTACAAGCTATCAGTTACCATAAGCTCCCCACTACCACCACAAGCTGCCTCTACCACCACCACAAACATTTCTATCACCGCAAGCTTCCTCATACCATCACAATCTTCCCCCACCATCACGAGACTTGGAGCAACAAATTGATTGGTGTGATATCCAGCGAGATACTGAGCTGGGTCACTTGAGCCAACCGGTGTTGGATGTTTACAAAGGATTACAAAGGCGAAGCATGCCGACATATCTAGGTCCATATCTAGGTAGGATGCAAAAAAAAAAAAAAAAAAAAAAAAAAAAAAAAAAAAATAATAATAAATCAATAAATAAAAATTATAATAATGTAAATAACAAATAAAATTCATAAGTAAATGCATATGTATAGTTAAATAATAAACAAACAGGTGAATAGTAAATAATAATAAATTGACTTTTCTTTTTCATAATCTTTATTTTTTGTAGCATTTATTGATGTTGGAGTTAGTAATAATAAATTGATAAATAAAAATTATAACAATGTAAATAAGAAATAAAATTCATAAACAAATGCATAGGTATAGTTAAATAATAAACAAACAGGTGAATAGTAAATAATAATAAATTGACATATTACTAATAATAAATGAAAATTAAACAGACAAATGATAACAAAACAAAAACAAATAATATAAAATAAATTATAATCATTACAGCATTTTGCTTAGGTGTTTATCTAAATGATTCTTAAAGCTTCGAACTGAACTACATGTCACTACCTTTGCAGGAAGTTTTTTACATTCATTAATTACACGGTTGGCAAAGTTGTTTCTACCTACTTCCAAATTGAATTTATTTCCGGACACTTTGAGACCATTGTTTCTTGTCTGATTCTCATTCATTGTGAACATTTTGTCACTTTTGATGTTGTCAATTCCCTTTAGAATTTTAACCTGCATCAAGTCACCTCTGACTCTACACTTTTTTAGGGAAAACAGATTCATATTTTTAGTCGATTTTCGTATGATTTATTTTTATATTTGGAATCAGTTTTGTGGCTCGCCGATGTACTTTTTCCAGTCTGTCAATGTCTTTAATGAGATTCGGTGACCATACAGAAACAGCATATTCCAAATGTGGACGAACTAACGATTTATATAGCTTGTTAATGTGATCGACTTTTGAAGTCAAAAGATCGCGCAATCAGTCCTAGAATCTTATTTGCTTTCTCAGAGGCTGAAATACACTGCTTGGATGATTTGAGATCGTTACTGATAATTACACCGAGATCTTTTTCACTATCCACCTTTGATAACGAATTTCTAAATAACTTGTAATCGTAGTTACTGTTATTTTTACCTATATGCATTACCATGCATTTACTTGTGTTAGATTTCATTAGCCACTTTTCAGACCATTTCTGTAATTGATCTAAATCTTCTTGAATATCTAATTGATTTAAGTGATCATTTGCCATGCCGCACAGTTTTGTATCATCAGCAAATCTGGAAACAGTAGATTTTAGTCCATGGTCTATATCATTTATATATACTATGAATAGAAGTGGCCCAAGAACGGAACCCTGAGGAACTCCACTTGTAACACTTTTCCATCTAGAAGTTTTTCCATTTAAAACAACCCTCTGTTTTCGATCATTCAACCAATTACTAGTCCAACTTAATAGGCTATCACTTATTCCGTGCGAAGCTAATTTAGTAAGTAGTCTTTCGTGTGGGACGGTATCAAAAGCTTTTGCAAAGTCTAGATATATTAAATCTATATTGTTTCTTTTGTCATAATTCGAGATAACTGTGTTGCAGAATTCGAGTAAGTTACGCAAGAACGTTTCCGTCTGAAACCATGCTGGCTATCATTTATCAAACTGTTACTTTCTAAATGATGTTCGATAGCATCTCTGATGATAGTTTCCATTATTTTTCCTACAATTGAAATCAAACTTATAGTTATTTGGTTTCTTTTTGTCACCTTTTTTGAATAGGGGAGTAACGTTAGCTAGCTTCCATTATCTTGGGACATCTCCGGATATAATGGATTTCTTGAAAATAATTTCTAATGGAACAACAATCTCATTTTTCATTTCCTTTAAGATTCTTGGATGCCAACCGTCAGGCCCTAATGTTTTATTAACTTTGAGTTTCTCTACACATCTTTTAATTTATTTATCTTGTTATATTTACCGTAGTGAGTAAGTTTACCCTAGACTTTTCACAGGTTTCAGTTTGGAGTTCACTTTGAGGTGTTTCGTTTACGAATACCGAGCTAAAATAATTGTAAGAAATATTACACATTCCTTCATTTGAATATTCAAGCTGACCGTCAGCTGATTATAGTGGACCAATGTTATTCCTAACAACCTTTTTGTCTCTAATGTAACTGTAGAATTCTTTGGGATTCTCTTTGGATCTATCAGCGATGTTCATTTCGTATTGTCGTTTTTTTTTATTATTGTCTTTTTTTAAATCTCTTTGTATTGATACATAACTTTCATAGTCGATGCACCCGAGCACTTATATTTCTTATAAGCCTGTCTCTTTTTAGCAATACTTTTTCAGTTTCTTTGTCGAGCCACTTTGGGCGAACCTGATTTGGGGGACAACTGTCCTTAAAAGGAATGTAAGTATGAATCATCTTAGTGAGCGTATTTTGAAATATTTCCCACATCTGATCTACAGGTCTTTCGCTTAATTTTGCCTCCCATTCTGTAAGCTGAAGCCCCTGACGTAGTCCTATGAACTGAGCTTTACTGAAATCGGGTATTTTAGAAACACAAGCATCTATTCTAATTTTCTTAGGAGTTTGAATCTAACTAAGTTGTGATCGCTATTTGCAAATGTTTCACCGACTTCTACATCAGTTACCATGCTTTCGCGGCTAGTGATCAATAGATCGAGTAAGTTTCCATATCTTGTGGGCTCTTTTACATGCTGAATTAAGTAATTGTCACCAAGAAAATCAATCAAGCGACTACCTATATGGCCATGTTCAAGGGGCATCCAATCAATGTCAGTAAAATTGAAATCACCCATTATCAATAAATCCCGGATGCAGAAACTAGACAGTTCTTGAAATAACAGTTTGTCGTCTGCTAGTGATAATGTCTTTGGCCTATATATTACACCTACATTCATTTTTTGTCCATTTGTTTGGGATAACTCAACCCACGAACTATCATATGCATCCTGATTCACTTTCTCTAAAACACAAGCATGAACATTGTTTTTAACGTACAACAGAACACCCCACCTTTCTTGTGGTTTCTATCCTGATGAAAGTGTTTAAATCCTGCAATATTAAATTCAGCTTCGAACTCTGTACCATTTAACCATGTCTCGGTTATTCCTATCATATCGAGATTTTCGCTTTTGACATACGCCTGTATTTCTTGAAATTTGTTCCTAATACTACGAGCATTAAAGTACATGGTTTTAAGAAACTCGTGATTATTTCTTTTTGACACATTTTGAGTTTCAATATCATATCTTACTTTATAATTTTGTTTTTTATTTGTACCTTGCTCTATATTATTATTTGGCCCCTCATGACATTCAATGCCTCATTAACATTTTTCCCATTAAAATTAACATTTCCCCCATCACGGCCATCTGGCGATCACGGTCATCCGATTCATTTTGTACACTTTGCCCCCCTACGTCACCGTGATTCACACCGGCCTCCCGTCGTTCAATGACCTTATGTCCGGCATGCCTTTCTGAAATTATATTTTGTCCTCCAGTGACATTATATCCTACCGTGATATTTTTCTTCCACTATAATTACATCCCATCGTGATATTTTGTCTTCCTCTGTCATTATATCCCATTGTGATATTTTGTCCTTCATTGACATTCTGTCCGGCATCCCTTCTTAAAATTATATTTTGTCCTCCACTGACATTATATCCTACCGTGATATTTTCTCCTCCAGTATCATTACATCCTATCGTGATATTTTGTCCTCCACTATCATTGCATCCCATCGTGATCTTTTGTCCTCCACTGTCATTACATCCCATGGTGACATTTTGCCCTTTGACATTACATCCTAATGTAACATTTCGTCCTCTACCGACATTATATCCTAGAATTATATTTTGTCCTACACTGGCATATTGTTCTACATTAATGCTATACTCTAGACTGTTTTCTCAAGCACACTCTATTTCCCCTTTCCTTTGGGCTTCTACCCAAATAAGGAGCTGGTTCATTACAAACTCCCACAATGAGGTTTGTAAGAACATCTTTGCCTCTGCGGGTAAGGTGGATCCCATCAGAAGCGTAAAGGTCATGGCGCCTAGAAAAGATATATCAAGGATCAAGAAAGTGGTATCCCAATTGTGTGCACAACTGTGATATCCTATCATTGATCCCTATGGCTCTATTGTTCCAACACGAGCCTACGCTGCAGGATGTCGTCATAGTCTCGCACCATGGAGTCCCCCACCACCAAGAACTCCTGGTTTTCAGCCACTTTATCCTCCAGTAGAGCAAAACGATTGGCTAGAACCAGCGGTTGCTCCACAGGGCACACGTCTACCGAATGCGAGCTCGACAAACGGGACCCCGCGGAGCGCCACTTGCTCACGGCAGTGATAGAAGGGGAAGAAGTGGAACGCTCTTTGGGTTGTAGGGGGGGGGGGTTCATTCTTCCCACGAACTTCCTCCCCACACATCCTGAGACGGTCCTCCAGGTTCACACAACCTTCACAAGCCCTGGTGTTGATGATACCGGGTACAGAGGAGGCATGGGTACCCTGCAAGATGTGTAAGCTTGTTCTTGAGTAGGCAAGTATAGTTACACAAGGCACTCAAAAAATGTGGTTCACTTGAAGAACAGATTGGCTGAAAATGCATGTCTTCTTTTTTCAATAACCTCTAAACTTGAGTCATCATTACTTAGTTTCATTTATTTTGAAGGGTCAGGTACAGGAAAGTCTTGACTGTGAGGGACATAATGCATCAACATATATATGCACAATTAGGTAAGCGCACAATAGCTTCAACACTGTAATTAAATATTTAGCTAAAATATTTCTGCTCTCTATATTTTAATGTTCTGATTTCTTATCCACGGAGTGATACTTTTCTTTTATTACGACTTTTTCGCACCTTTTCATCCTCATCCTTTTAGACAAATGTCTGTCAGTCATTGTGCATCTTGACCACATCTCTCCACTCCTCCATGTTCAGGTACATCTTCTCCTCCACATTTTGCAATGAGAGCCCCCTCGACTGAAGGGTGCTGTCAATGATGGCTCTCCGCCGCATCCACGTTCTCCCCATCAGTCTCTTGGCTTCAGGTGTCCACTCATAAGTACTGCCGTTCTCTCATTATTTTCACATGGCCGTACCATCATACCTGTCCTCTTTCAACAAATTCCAAATAGGCATATCTCTTTGCAAAAATATTTCCTTCCACTTCCTCTTAAAAAGAGAATGTCATATACTGGTAAACTGAGAATATCTATATCACTGTCCCGCAGACAAAATGAACACATTCTGCAAGACATACCAATTATGCAAGCCAAGAAGTGTTTTGAAATGTGAGACCAAAGGAGGGTCATGTTCTAAAAAAGATAGAAAAGAGGCAGAAGAAGAAAGGGCCTGCCTCATCTTGCAACTCAAACAACCTGGCATGTACCCCCTCTTTTGACAACAAGCGCAGTTTTTAAAGTATGAAACAGGTGACCATTGGAAGACCTGAACTTGTTAAGCTGATTACTTTGACAACATTATTCAGTATTGGGTGCAATTGTAAACTCATCTTCTGGAATGCCAATGATTTTCGATGAAGGATACATTTATTCTGTTCCATATCAAGTTTTTTTTTCATAATCCATTAAGTCCCTTTAAACTTCCGGTCATGGATACAGCATGCTTGTCCATTAGATCGACTCCAAAATTCACACTTCGTCTACAGTAAAATTCCCGTTTGGCCTACTCCCAATATGTCCTATTTTGTCATTTTTTCTACTCTTGGGGTACTTCAAAAATGACACCAAACAAAATTTAAAAATACAATCATCTATTCTATTAAGTGATAACTATAAATCGTTACCATTCCAGTGATAAAGCAATGGAAATAATACTAAATTCCATACTAAAAGTAAATAAGAAATATATATTCAGACACAACAGAAAAAATGCAAACCCAATTAGACATCAGAGATATCCTCCATAATAAAAGAAGAAGAAAGAAGAACAACTGAAAAAGGAAAAGTTGAATTCAACAGAACAAGAAAAAAAGAGTTACAACATGAGAAAGGTATCACGTAACAATTAAGCAGAAAAAATAGAAAGGAAAGTGAAAAAGTGAACAAAAGCCCTAGATGGTAAAAAATAAACAGATAAACGATATAAATGTGAAGTAAAAAAAAACAAAAAAAGTTCCATTTACTACAAACCAAAGAAAATTTCTTCTATTTCTCAGCAGTAATCCTATACATCACAATTGTGACAAAGGGCATGGACTCGAAGACTGGTAATTCTAAAGATCATTAGGGAATAGGTTTTTTGAGGACCTTAACCCAATCGCTTCCCAAATTTTATAGGGTCATACAGAAGTAATCTCTCTCTCTCTCTCTCTCTCTCTCTCTCTCTCTCTCTCTCTCTCTCTCTCTCTCTCTCTCTCTCTCTCTCTCTCTCTATCTCTCTCTTTTTTCTTTTCTTTTTAATTCGTGTCAACTGATCCAGCCACAATACTGCAGACAGTAAAGCAAGCAAAGAAACAATAGAAAGAGAAGCTCTTGCCTTGGACTCTGCCCGGGAAAGGTCATTATTCTCCGGAACCGTTTGGCACTTCCTCAGAAGCCATTGCATATTGGTTTAATAATCAAGTGCATTTGATAAACTGCATGTACCATCATTTCATGTTCGACTAAAATATAGCACAAGAGGAAGAACCACAAAAAAATATTTGTGAATGAAAAAAGAAAAGAAAAGAAAAACATTCTCTGGTCGAAGACTTAATAGAGTTGTTGATGATTTATTCACAGAGGTGAAGCAAGTGCCTTACTTGGAGGCCAAATAGAAAAAAAATACATATATATATATATATATATATATATATATATATATATATATATATATATATATATTTATATATATATATATATATATAATACAGAGAAACCTTTTTGCAAGGTACAATCTAACACTAGCATTATTTTATCAGAAGTAAAAGCATGATAATTATGTCATTCAAAGTGCACCTGATCGATTACCGATAAGGTTGTTTTGTTTATCCTTCTAAACGTTTGCACAAATGACAGGCATTCTCTTTCTTCAGGTAATTGATGCATATTATTAATACAATTTAATGCTTAATCGAGTGTATTAGAGATATAGATGCTTGTAATTGTAAGGTTCCTCTGGACCAGAGGTTCTCAAAGTGGGGGTCCCGACCCCCAGAGGGGTCGCGAAATTATTTTGAGGGGTCACGATCGAGATCGATATCCATACAAGCTTACATACGTACATGCATATATACATACATACGTGCGCACGTACATAGGCTACATGCATACATACATACATACATACATACATACATACATACATACATACATACATACATACATACATACATACATACATACATACATACATACATACATACATACATACATACATACATACATACATACATACATACATACATACATACATACATACATACATACATACATACATACATATATAGACAGGCAAGCAGATACACGGAGACAGGAAAATTTGTTATAGTGATTGTCAGAAATTCGTTGTTTTTGGGGAAGTGGGTCGCGACTCTATCGAAGTAATTTGTAGGGGGTCGCAGCCAAAAAAGTTCGAGAAACCCTGCTCTAGACCAGACCCCATTGTTGCGCAGTTGAACAATCATCGATTGGAAGGCGGCAGCGCACGTTCTTTTTAAAGGGCGATGTTTGGGTCACACTTTCATCATTCAGCTTTGCACATTGCCCAGAAGAGCACTGCAACTCTTGAGAATGAGACTACGAAAGATCTTCTGCCATACAGCCACATGGATATTAGTTCATGTGGTTGCTATAGGTCTTTTCCTGTGCCAACTGGGTCTCAACGTAAACCAGTTCTTGCAGGGTGCAACGACGTTCACCGTTACTAGAGACGTGTCAAGACCTGTTCCCTTGCCTCGCATCACCATCTGTTTCTTCCCTCCCTTCCACCCACGAGCCTTGGTGGTCCTCGGGGTGAATGACAGTTTGCCCGTAGCAGAACTGGAGGAGAGTCTCTGGAATTTGGAGGGAGTAGAAAAGACGATGCCCGTTCGGACATTGGTCGAGAGTGCTGCTTGGGATCTGGGGGCCCTGGTGGAAGAACTACGCGTGGAAGACATGGTGGAAAAGTACAGCCTCCACACAAAAACTTCACCCTTCTGGCATAGATCGTACACCCCGTTAGGCCCCTGCCATACTCTTCATCCTCCGCCCATCAACGATCCCTCTGTTGGGAGCCTCAGTCTTCGTTTGCGTCCATCGTGGCAAAGCGGAGATCCTTGCATATGGTTGCAAGAAAATCACTCCACACAGCCTGGAAGACCTATGGATTGTTCACGTCACTGCAACAGCTCCTGTGAACTCGAACAATTGATCCCTAACTATGTCATATCGAATATAAAAGAATTGGAACAAACATCAGATATGGTGAGTCGTCGAGGGGTTTTCTCACTCAGATTTTCAAACGACGTCGGTGCAGTCATTGAAACGTATGAAGTAAAATTAAAAAGTGGACTACCATCGCAGGGCACTATGTCATGTTTCCATAAATGTCTAATGGATATGCAAAGAAAGAGAAACTGCAAACCTTTGGGTAAAGATTCCCTCTATTTCCCAGTAAAAGATGTGTGCGTTACAGTCGTGGACTTATATTATGTGTCAGAAGCTTATGTTACGTGGTCAGGTAATAATCCCTTTTGCACAGACTTTTGCAAATCCAACAAGTTTTCCATAAAACATGCAATTCGTTCATATTTCGATCCCGGTAACTACTCTGTGGCTTTGCGCATCAAGTCCCCTTGGATAAGCGTGCACGAAGAAAAGGAGTTATATCCAATGAATCGTTTACTGGCAGCCATTGGAGGGACCCTAGGACTCTTCCTAGGCGTCTCTTTACTCGACATTGGATATTGGTTGGCGATATCTACATTTCGCCTTTGGAATAGCTGCCATTTGAGGTACAACATTTATTTCACCCAAAAACAAGATATAAATGTGATTCTTCAGCATACGCGAATCTTGTTTAGGTGGTCGTTTCTCTTGCTCTTTGTAGGAGCTTCAACTGTTCACATTATGCAATCTGTCACTTCCTTTATGTCTCAGTCATCCACTGAAGCTATAATATTAATTACCGATACTACGAAAAATGTTCATGAAGTCGTTAATGACAGCAATCTTGAAAGAGAAGCTTGGTTTCGGTTGGCTAGTCGCTCATTTGGATGTCAAGCATCTGGGTTGTTGACAGAACAAGAAGAATGTAAGGTACGATGTCTTCTTGAGAAGGCAGCAATGGAAACGAGCCTCTTCCTCCCTTTCGTAGACGTAAGCGACCTTCATCCATGTACTTCCAAGGACTTATCCTTTCCTCGACCTAAGATTATCATTCCAAGTGAAGTGAAGGAAGACATTTTCCATACTGCCAGGGATGCATGCAAAGAAAGGTGTAGTTCTATTTCTGAATATTTGAAATTTCCTCAAGGGATGAATGGATCATTTGTTCAATACAAACGAATACCTTGGAAGTGGACAAGCAGTGTGACTCTTGCTTGTGAGATAGGTGGAATCATTGGTCTTTACCTTGGTTGGTCTACATTAGATATTCATCACCTGGTGGTCATGTACTTGATGGAGGTGAGTAAGTTTAAAAGAGACATCTCAAAAGTTTCTTTGTTGCTCTTTAGACTAGGAAGCTTACTCCTGTGTGTTACCTTATGTGGTATCCAGATTGACAAGTATTTGTGGGCTCATCCTATATCATTCGGCATTTTCCCTTCTACAGTAAATATATCCTCTCTAGCCATCACAGCATGCCCTTGGCCACCCTTTAGTTTATATCGACTAGGGAAGGCTGTGGGTCTGGAGACCAATGGAACTGAATGGAAAGAGCTCGATACAGAAGCCCGGAAACATCGATGGCTTTTGTTGATGGAAGCCTTGAAGTCTTCGACACGATCTACTGAAGAGATCTGGAGTGAAGCCATGTGGACTACTGAAGGAGTGACAAGACAAATTTCGAGAGATTACGGTTTTTACGATCGTATTGAAATTCGCCGTCTTTTCTCGGCGTGTATTTTGTTTATTCCTGATCATGAAAGTAAGGTCACAAAACGTCTAGGGATTCAGTTTTCGTTCAACGAAAATAATGAACTTATCGACCGTTGGTTGATTTCTGCTCACGCGCTCAAAAGCGTCCCAGATTTTTTGTCAAACACTATTCCTATAGACAATAACACTGAGGTTAAGGTTCTTGGCGCCTCTGAATGGAGTGCTCGCGAAGAGGTGGTTGTAAGAAACCCTGATAAATATCACTGTCTTTCGCATTGTCTGAACGAAGCGGTGACAAATCGTCTAGGTTGTACTCCACCTCTCCTCTTGAAGAGCCATAAGTCTGAGACAGTACCTTGCAATAGGAGCCGAATGGTTGACATTCTGACCACACTCTGGCACTTTGACATTGACCAGTTTGGTATGTACTCGGCCATCATAGGCACCTCGTCAGCCGTTCGATGTCTCATTGAATGTCGATCCAGGTCCTCATCTTTCTATAGCTTGGTAGTTTCTGATTCAGAGGGAAACGAACCTTTGCATATCATGGTGTCAAATGTATCGTTTTCCATAAGGGCCACAGAGAGACTATTTATTGATTTAACTTTCGACTTGCAAGTCACCCATAACTTGAAAGAGTTCGACGGTTACCCTTTATCACAACTTGTGAAAGATATGAGTGGGGTCGGAGGTTTCACTCTGGGCATGTCTATACTATTCCTCTTGCGTGCTGCAGCCGAATGCTTGACGAAACGGTGGGTACGAAGGGTACGTGAGATTAAAAAGTGAGGTTTGGTTTGTTGAATATAAACAAGTATCTTTTTGGATAGTGGCATCTCTTTGGTGTATAGTTTTTGTTCTAGCACAGCTTGTAAGTTATCTTTTTTTCCCATTTGTAGTGTGTTGTAATTAATTGTTACAGATTTATAATTCCTTAAGATGTCACCTTGAGGACGAAATATCGAAAATAACATGTGGCTGCAATTGGTGAACTGATGTTTGCACATCCATCAGACGAAAAAAATTATGATTAAGAAATTACAAAAAAGGAAGAAGAAAAAAATAAACTGTTAAAATGCTGCCCTATCTAATTCTACATGCATTCAAGAGAAGTTGGTGCCTTCCTTTATGGCACGTCTAATTGTTATTTCCTCATAAACCTTCGATGTGGAATAGAGTAGTATCGTACCATTTTTCTACAGCTATAACAGTGCAGATACACGATGGGCATCGACCAACGCAGGCGAGCTGGTAGTAGATTGTCCTGAAGATGGGGGAAAGGTGATTCATTTTCGATATTCTTCGGTATGAGTGGGTAGGCTGCTCCCACCCGGAGGGGGATGTGGAGTCGATGCCTGAGAGCGGATGGACACAGACAGAGGTTCAAGGGAGAGTAACATTGTGTGTGTGTGTGTGTGTGTGTGTGTGTGTGTGTGTGTGTGTGTGTGTGTGTGTGTGTGTGTGTGTGTGTGTGTGTGTGTGTGTGTGTGTGTGTGTGTGTGTGTGTGTGTGTGTGTGTGTGTGTGTGTGTGTGTGTGTGTGTGTGTGTGTGTGTGTGTGTGTGTGTGTGTGTGTGTGTGTGTGTGTGTGTGTGTGTGTGTGTGTGTGTGTGTGTGTGTAACGGTAGCATTGAACATTCCTTGTAATATTGTATATTTAGTATTGTATATTTATTATGTATTTATACTGTATATTCAATGTATTAAGTGTGAGAACCAAGCGTTCATACTAAGCGCGTGGCTGTGATTTTCCCGCCAAGTCTGAGCTTGGTGGCGTGGCTTGGCATCAAAGGCAGTCTTGGTTCTGCCTCCTAAGTGACCGCACGCTTGTCTTTGTAGTGCTGTACAATTACTAATTTATTCATAATCTATTCATACTCACTGTTTCATAGACCACCCTATCATAAGATAGTGGGAGCAGCGTAAAAACATTTGCTATTGTGTAAACTTTGTGTTTTGTGCATTAGAAAGTATTCCAAACGCAACTTTGAACTTTATAGTGTAGTTAACTTTGGAGCCGACCGGCATATTGCGCTTGTATTTGGGCTTTTTTTTTTTTTCTTTCTTTCTAGTTTCTAGGGTTATAGGATTTAGTAACTTTAAAGAAGTGATGATACTATGGAGTAGTGTATTGGCAAGGTCCGCCACGTGATTTTATTGAATGACGAATGCCACGTGGTTCTTCGTGTTCTGGCTTCGTTTGAACTATTGTTTATCGTCATCGTCTACAGCACTGGTGGAACGCTAGCCTATGGTTTCTGTGTTTATGGCGATGCGTGTAAAACCTCTCACCATAAAACATGTCTCTTAGGTATGTCAAAAGTTAAATTACTCTCAGTTGTCGTAATGCACGTGTGATTATGATATCATTTGAGATTAGGGAATATTATCCCTTTTAATGTACTGCAAGCGATCAACGGTACAAAATAAATAACCAACATTAAAATATTTGTTTTATTCACAAAAGCAAAGATGTAATCGTCGATTTTAGAAAAGGAAAACAATCGTCAGCTAGTCTGGTAACGATTGCTGTGAATTATTTGTTTATTCTATTACACTGGGTTGCATCAGAAAAAAAAATCTTGCAACAGAGACGTCATTAACGTTTTTCATTACAATTTCGCATTCTAAACCCATAAAGCATACCCATTTTTTCAGGGAGGTCCTCATTTTTTTGTAATAACTGACACTATATTTATAAGATTCATTGTGCAGAAATGCGTCTAAGCCAGGTCTATAAAAGACCTGTGAATATATAAGGGTAAGTAAAGGACATTCGAGGTTGACGGTACATTTCATATTATTGAAAACAAACAAAAACATGATAAATGGGCATAACATACTTGCAGGCATGTAGATATCTGATTACAAAAAGCACAGTTTTATTTGAAAGCTGAAGGCAGCTATTCTCCTTGAAAAGCACGCTTTCGCGACATTCTCTTGTGTGCCGGTTTATCAGCAGATGTTGTCCAGCTTCTTCGAAGAGACCAGCAGTAATCAGCCATCATGGTCACACTCCAATTGCCTTGATAGCGGCGCTCCATTTCGGATATATCTTGATGGAACCTCTCCCCCTGTTCCTCACTGTACTCACCTACGTTAGCAGGAAAGTAGTCAAGGTGGCTATGTAGGAAATGTATTTTGATGCTCATGCGTGCGCCAGCCGCCTCATATGCTTGAAGCATGTTCTCAACCCGTTCCTTGTAGTCATCAGATTTTCTGTTCCCCAAGAACCCTGCCACAACTAACTTAAAGCTTTCCCAAGCACTTCTTTCACGGTGTTAATGCTTCACTAAATCCGGAATCTGACATAAGCTCACGAATCTGTGGTCCTAAAAATATGCCAGCTTGAATTTTAGCATCACTAACAAGAGGGAATTTTAATCAATCCCAGCTTTATGTGAAGGGGAGGTATAATCACTTTCTCTGCTGGTACAAGTGGTAGTGTTTTGACGTTATGGCGGCCAGGTATAAATTCCGTCCGTTGTGGCCATTCCCGTTGTCGGTAGTGTACGGAATCTGCACGGCTGTCCCACAAGCATAAAATGTTTTGTGTGGCCTCCCTGCATCCCTAACAAAATAGTCAGGACCTTTAGGTCACCACAGAGAAGCCAGTTGTGATCCTGATATTGTATGTTGTTAAGAAGAAGTGACATGGTAGCATAGGTTTCTTTTAAGGTAACAGAATGAGCAATGGACAATGCTGCTACTTGTTTACCATTAAGAATTAGCACAGCTTTCAGACTCCTGGTGGAGGAGTCGATAAAGAGCCTCCATTCTTCAGGATGGTATTCTTTGCCCATGTGTTCTACAAGACCTGAAAGATCGTGGCAATACACCATGTCATCTGACTTAGTAAAGTACTGCACGAATTCCTGCTCTCGATGCCTATACCATGCAAAGTGTGTATTACTTGCCAAAAGATTTTTCTCTGGTAACCTTGAACCTAACAATTGTGCAGATTCTTTTGACAGCCCAAGATCTCTTACAAGGTCATCTAGCTCACTCTGTTCGAACAACTGAGGGCTTTTCCCAGAGGTCCCAGTCAACTTGATCTCTTGATACACATCCGGATTTTCACCGTCACTACATGAAGAGTCACTTGAACTAGCACGGTGTACATTCTCAGGAGGTATTGGCACAGGAACATCATCACTGTGTGGTACAGGTTGCATAGCTGATGGAATGTTTGGGTATTTAATGTGTTTCGAGCTTTTAGCATTTCTTCCCAGCGGTTTCACAATACAAAAATAGCAGTCTTCAAGGTGATTTGTAGGATCCTGCCACACCATTGGTATACCAAATGGCATTGACTTACGGTTTGCTTTACTCCAATGGCATAAACCAGAAAAAC
This sequence comes from Oratosquilla oratoria, assembly GCF_046742065.1. NCBI lineage: Eukaryota > Metazoa > Arthropoda > Malacostraca > Stomatopoda > Squillidae > Oratosquilla > Oratosquilla oratoria. The sequence continues at coordinate 42,571,048 of NC_134806.1, forward strand.
AGTTCACACAGGCAATGTGAGGAGCCCATGGTTTATCCTGATCTCCAATTCTGATGCCAAAGTAGGCACTATAGAGATGTTTTACTAAAGAAGTGATAGTGCGCTTCTGTTTTGATGGTGTGCACTTGCCGCATATGTAGCAAAAGGAGTCGGGGTGGTTCTTGCAAGTCCGTGGCATCCTTCAATTAATGAATCTGCAGCAATCCGTCAATGAATCTGCAATAAAATAGGTATATAAACGTACTAGTATTAAACTAGTATTAAACATATATATAATATTAAACATATATATAATATTAAACATATATATAATATTAAACATATATATTAATTAAATTAATATTCATAATTAGTAGATTAAACCTAACACCTACAACACTCGACTAATTAACGTAAGGCGCCACAAATCTGGAGCAAAATGACTACTACCACCGTGATCAGTACGAAACATTTGTCTAAAAAATGATACTGTCATTTATGTTGTATTTTTGATGCAGCCCAGTGCTATGAGTGTCACTGTAATCATGAAATTTACCCTGAAACCAACGCGGGTTAGTAGGGATTTATACATGACTTACATACTACTAGCGTTGACTTACTTCATTATACTCTTGAAGAAAACAGGTTATTATATATTAGTGAAAATATCACATATTAAGCACAGACCAAACGATTCGCTGAAAAAAATGTAAAAAAAAAAAAAAAAAAGTTCAACGAACGTACATGAAAATTGGTGAGTGCATTTCATAGGACAAGACAAACATTGAAAAGCGAGTTGAAACTGATACCAGAAGAATTTTTCTATGAAAAGTGTTATAAAGTTAAAGCTATTCTAATTATAACTGGAGCAACATTATCATTAAGACACGGTCAATACCATCATGAATAAGACAGAGGAAACAAATAGCATCACAGAAAACTATTGCCGCGTATATGCTTATACATTCATATATGAATGTTTATGATATAAATGTATGCGTATATATATATATATGTATATATATATATATATATATATATATATGCATATATGTGTGTATATGTATATGTATATGTATATGTATATGTATATGTATATGTATATGTATATGTATATGTATATGTATATGTATATGTATATGTATATGTATATGACTATTGTTACGAATCTCGCTTACAACTCTGACTCATCATAAATAAGACACAGAGCATCCCAGAAAACTATTGCCGCGTATATGCTTATACATTCATATATGAATGTTTATATATAAATGTATGTGTATATATGCATATATGTGTGTATATGTATATGTATATGTATATGTATATTGGTGTATTTAGGTAGCAGGTTCTCATGTAGACAATTTTGATTGAAGTTCACAGCAGCTTCTGCATTCACGAATATTTTACTGAGTAATTCTACATCTCTGACGATGGAACGGTGAGCAATGGGTAGCTCCCATAAAAGATGCCCGAAAGACATTGAAAGTTCTTGTAGACGAAGAACACTTTATTTTAACAAGCTTTCGACCTACATAGGTCATATTCAGGTTCTATTATAGGCAAAGAAGGGAACAGTTTATATATGGAACTAAGGAACAGAATGGGAGAAAAGGAGGAACGTGATTGGTCGAAGCTGGCCAATAGGGATCTAGGCAGTGACCTGGGATCCCGCTTGCGAACCTGCCTGAGCCGTACGCCGTTCGTCTTCTTCTCTAACAATTCTATAACTGTTTTCAAAGTTTCTAAGGCTAGGATAGGAATGATGTACATATCGGTGATTTGAGAGTTGAGAGAAGGGTTTTGGTTTTTTATATACAGGGCTTCCAATATGCGTAGACGGAAGTAATCTTTTTCGATATGTAGGATGGAAGTTCCTTTAACTAGCATTTCTCTAGTCAGACTAACCCCGTGAACCTCTTGTGAGTGCTTCTTTGGAGCTCCGTTTGATAGGTGGAGTGTAAGGCGCCTGAAAGGCATTTATATTCGTACACTAGATGGCTACGTTGAAGCTCTGGGATGTCAGTTTTGGGGCTGTTTTTCAGGATGAGGTGATGTGTTTTCTTGTTTTTGTAGAAGATTGTGAGGTTCAGTCTGTCGTCCTTGTTGGTGGTTTTTACATATTTGGAAACTATGTTCTTAAGGGCTCTTTCATCTTGTTTGTATTGACTGTTCATGTATGCATGGTAGTATAGGCGGAAATGGTGTCCTGTAGATGTTTCAGTATTTTCTTTGTTGTACCACCTGTCAAGTTGGATGTTGATGTCTTTGGAGACTTCTGTGTTAGGATATCCATTATTCACGAGGACCTGGGTGGCTCGTTCTAATTCCTCATGGACGGTCTACCAGCTACTGCAATGTGTGAGTGCTCTCCTCACATACGCGGAGATTGTGGCGCGTTTGTACCTGTCAGGGCACTCACTCCTTCCATTGAGGCAAAGTCCTGGGTTGGTCGGCTCACAGAATACTTTAGTGTAGAATCCATGAGCTTGCTGGTTAACTAAAATATCAAGGAAAGGAAGACGTCCGTCTGAACTGTTTTCTACAGAGAGATTGAGTCCCGAGGCCTCCTGAAGGCAATGGTGGAGGTGCCGTAATTCGTCAACGTCTTTAGCCAGTGTGAAGATGTCATCGATATACCTGGCGTAGATCCGTGGCTTCTGTTGGATGGAAAAGCCACGTCAGAGATGTAGAATTACTCAGCAAAAAAGTCGTGAAAGCAGAAGCTGCTGTGAACTTCAATCAAAATTGTATATGTATATGTATATGTATATGTATATGTATATGTATATGTTTATGTATGTGTATATGTATATGTATATGTATATGTATATGTATATGTATATGTATATGTATATGTATATGTATATGTTTATGTATGTGTATATGAATATTGCTACGAATCTCGCTTACACCTCTGACACGTAACACATAGTAAGAGTGAATGAATTCCCAAGAACATACAATGCAGTAAATAAGTTTCAAAACACAAGATTCCCGCTCAAAAGACTTTTAACAGGGTTGAAAAAGAAATTAATTGCTTAATTAATTACCAACGAAAAACACTGTCTAGGCTTCCCGCATCACTGCCATGGACGTCACACAACACCTTAATAAAATTCTGAGTTTTATCTTACGAATAATACAGGGGGAGTACAGAGGACTTACATCAGCCGGCAATCCTCCCGAGGCGACACAACCTCTACGTGGCACCTCGTATCCTAAAACTGATCCTCTGACACGTCCTAGGGGCGTCTAGTTCTTCTACAAAAATCCTCTGATTGACCCATAGGAATTGCGTCTATGGAGATTGAATCTGATTGGCCAAGTTAGCTAAAACGTCCTGCGCCGCTCTAGGCTGGCGAGAAGTGTTACGCAAAACGAAGAACAAACACCTAATAGTATGGGCCTCTCTCCAACGCGTCCTCCGTGCGCGTTCTCTGTAATCGGACACTCACGTAATCGAAAATTATGCGCGCGCGCGCGCTCGCGCGTTTGTGTGTGTGTGTGTGTATGTGTGTGTGTGTGTGTGTGTATGTGTGTGTGTGTGTGTGTGTATGTATATGTATATGTATATGTATATGTATATGTATATGTATATGTATATGTATATGTATATGTATATGTATATGTATATGTATGTATATGTATATGTATATGTATATGTATATGTATATGTATATGTATATGTATATGTATATGTATATGTACATATATATGTATATGTATATTTCAAGGACTACTATTAAACAGGACGTGCACACCCAGATTCCTGGCTCCACCAGCTGACCTACTCGCCACTGTAATAATACTGAAAGGACTGTCAGCTTGTCCATTCAGCACTATGAAAATTTTATGCAACAACCACCTAAATATCGACGCAGCGGAATTATGGTGCGTCGACACAACAGAATGTGTGATCGACTCGGGCTGGGCTACCGACCAGCGTGGCAAGTCAATGAAGCGGGGTCGACGCTCTACACTTCTCCACCTGTAAGCTGTGCGATCCGTTTATTTCAAACACCCTCGTTCACTCTTGCTTAGAATGTCCACTTATTGCTGACATAATGCCCCAGGGGGTCATATTAGTGGACACTTGTAAATATCTATTGTCACAAAGCAATTTAGATGACATGCTCATACGTTATACATACCTTGATGGATGCTGATTGGCCAATGTTCTACCTTTTTGTGCATGTTTCTCTATTTCTTTTTCATAATCCTTTTTTTTTTTTTTTAGCATTTATTGATATTGGAGTTAGTAATACTAATTGTAATTATTGAACAGTGATCACTTAATAATGTGGAATGTGTTTGGCGCTAATGTTAAGTATAATTTACCTTCTACTGAGTGTGTATGTTTATTAGTATTTTCTAACATGATTGTGTTGTGGTGGATATTTTATGTAAATTTTTCTTTCCTGTTCATCTGCTCTCTTGAAATTGAATATGCTATGATGGATATACATGTCCCTAGTCATATTGATTTTTTAGTTTCTGTGCATGCTACAAATTCTGTCATGCATTTCTCTAATGTTTGTTGGGGTAATGTTATATTCACTGATATTTCTTCTGTATTTTGTTCACAACTTTTGGGTTGCAGTATTTGCTGTAAGGGCATTTCTGAATTTACCAACACTCAATTGACCTTAACCCATCCCAACAAGGTGACCTACTACTACAATCTATCCCACCACCATAAGCTCCCCATCGCCTCCATAAGTTCCCCAACCAACACAAGCTCCCCAGCTAACACAAGCTCCCCCAACTACTACAAGCTATCAGTTACCATAAGCTCCCCACTACAACCACAAGCTGCCTCTACCACCACCACAAGCATTTCTATCACCGCAAGCTTCCTCATACCATCACAATCTTCCCCCACCATCACGAGACTTGGAGCAACAAATTGATTGGTGTGATATCCAGCGAGATACTGAGCAGGGTCACTTGAGCCAACCGGTGTTGGATGTTTACAAAGGATTACAAAGGCGAAGCATACCAACATATCTAGGTCCATATCTAGGTAGGATGCAAAAAAAAAATAATAATAATAATAATAATAAATTAATTAATAGAAATTATAATAATGTAAATAACAAACAAAATTCATAAATAAATGCATATGTATAGTTAAATAATAAACAAACAGGTGAATAGTAAATAATAACTAATTGACATATAACTAATAATAGATGAAAGTCAAACAGACAAATTATAACAAAACAAAAACAAATAATATAAAATAAATCATAATCATTACAGCATTTTGCTTAGGTGTTTATCTAAATGATTCTTAAAGCTTCGAACTGAACTACATTGCACTACCTGAGCAGGAAGTTTATTATATTCATTAATCACACGGTTGGCAAAGTTGTTTCTACGTACTTCCAAATTGAATCTATTTCCGGACAGTTTGAGACCATTGTTTGTTGTCTGATTCTCATTCAATGTGAACATTTTGTCACTTTTGACGTTGTCAATTCCCCGTAGAATTTTAGAGACCTACATCAAGTCACCTCTGAGTCTACGCTTTTTTAGGGAAAACAGATTCATATTCTTTAGTCGATTTTCGTATGATTTATTTTTGATATTTGGAATCAGTTTTGTGGCCCGCCGTTGTACTTTTTCCAGTCTGTCAATGTCTTTAATGAGATTCGGTGACCATACGGAAACAGCATATTCCAAATGTGGACGAACTAACGATTTATATAGCTTGTTATGAGTGATGGACTTTTGAAGTAAAAAAATCGCGCAATCAGTCCCAGAATCTTATTTGCTTTCTCAGAGGCTGAAATACACTACTTGGATGATTTGAGATCGTTACTGATAATTACACCGAGATCTTTTTCACTATCCACCTTTGATAACGAATTTCTAAATAACTTGTAATCGTACTTAGTGTTATTTTTACCTATGTGCATTACCTTGCATTTACTTGTGTTAGATTTCATTAGCCACTTTTCAGACCATTGCTGTAATTGATCTAAATCTTCTTGAATATCTAATTGATTTAAGTGATCATTTGCCATTCCGCACAGTTTTGTATCATCGGCAAATCTGGAAACAGTAGATTTTATTCCATGGTCTATATCATTTATATATACTATGAATAGAAGTGGCCCAAGAACGGAACCCTGAGGAACTCCAATTGTAACATTTTTCCATCTAGAAGTTTTTCCATTTAAAACAACTCTCTGTTTTCGACCATTCAACCAATTACTAGTCCAACTTAATAGGCTATCACTTATTCCGTGCGAAGCTAATTTAGTAAGTAGTCTTTCGTGTGGGACGGTATCAAAAGCTTTTGCAAAGTCTAGATATATTAAATCTATATTGTTTCTTTTGTCATAATTCGAGATAACTGTGTTGCAGAATTCGAGTAAGTTAGTTACGCAAGAACGTTTCCGTCTGAAACCATGCTGGCTATCATTTATCAAACGGTTACTTTCTAAATGATGTTCGATAGCATCTCTGATGATAGTTTCCATTATTTTTCCTACAATTGAAATCAAACTTATAGTTATTTGGTTTCTTTTTGTCACCTTTTTTGAATAGGGGAGTAACGTTAGCTAGCTTCCATTTTCTTGGGACATCTCCGGATATAATGGATTTCTTGAAAATAATTTCTAATGCAACAACAATCTCATTTTTCATTTCCTTTAAGATTCTCGGATGCCAACCGTCCGTGTTTTATTAACTTTGAGTTTCTCTATACATCTTTTAATTTTTTATCTTGTTATATTTACCGTAGTGAGTAAGTTTTCCCAGGTTTCAGTTTAGGTGTTTATCTAAATGATTCTTAAAGCTTCGAACTGAACTACATTGCACTACCTGTGCAGGAAGTTTATTATATTCATTAATCACACGGTTGGCAAAGTTGTTTCTACGTACTTCCAAATTGAATCTATTTCCGGACAGTTTGAGACCATTGTTTGTTGTCTGATTCTCATTCAATGTGAACATTTTGTCACTTTTGACGTTGTCAATTCCCCGTAGAATTTTAGAGACCTACATCAAGTCACCTCTGAGTCTACGCTTTTTTAGGGAAAACAGATTCATATTCTTTAGTCGATTTTCGTATGATTTATTTTTGATATTTGGAATCAGTTTTGTGGCCCGCCGTTGTACTTTTTCCAGTCTGTCAATGTCTTTAATGAGATTCGGTGACCATACGGAAACAGCATATTCCAAATGTGGACGAACTAACGATTTATATAGCTTGTTATGAGTGATGGACTTTTGAAGTCAAAAAATCGCGTAATCAGTCCCAGAATCTTATTTGCTTTCTCAGAGGCTGAAATACACTACTTGGATGATTTGAGATCGTTACTGATAATTACACCGAGATCTTTTTCACTATCCACCTTTGATAACGAATTTCTAAATAACTTGTAATCGTACTTAGTGTTATTTTTACCTATGTGCATTACCTTGCATTTACTTGTGTTAGATTTCATTAGCCACTTTTCAGACCATTGCTGTAATTGATCTAAATCTTCTTGAATATCTAATTGATTTAAGTGATCATTTGCCATTCCGCACAGTTTTGTATCATCGGCAAATCTGGAAACAGTAGATTTTATTCCATGGTCTATATCATTTATATATACTATGAATAGAAGTGGCCCAAGAACGGAACCCTGAGGAACTCCAATTGTAACATTTTTCCATCTAGAAGTTTTTCCATTTAAAACAACTCTCTGTTTTCGACCATTCAACCAATTACTAGTCCAACTTAATAGGCTATCACTTATTCCGTGCGAAGCTAATTTAGTAAGTAGTCTTTCGTGTGGGACGGTATCAAAAGCTTTTGCAAAGTCTAGATATATTAAATCTATATTGTTTCTTTTGTCATAATTCGAGATAACTGTGTTGCAGAATTCGAGTAAGTTAGTTACGCAAGAACGTTTCCGTCTGAAACCATGCTGGCTATCATTTATCAAACGGTTACTTTCTAAATGATGTTCGATAGCATCTCTGATGATAGTTTCCATTATTTTTCCTACAATTGAAATCAAACTTATAGTTATTTGGTTTCTTTTTGTCACCTTTTTTGAATAGGGGAGTAACGTTAGCTAGCTTCCATTTTCTTGGGACATCTCCGGATATAATGGATTTCTTGAAAATAATTTCTAATGCAACAACAATCTCATTTTTCATTTCCTTTAAGATTCTCGGATGCCAACCGTCCGTGTTTTATTAACTTTGAGTTTCTCTATACATCTTTTAATTTTTTATCTTGTTATATTTACCGTAGTGAGTAAGTTTTCCCAGGTTTCAGTTTAGGTGTTTATCTAAATGATTCTTAAAGCTTCGAACTGAACTACATTGCACTACCTGTGCAGGAAGTTTATTATATTCATTAATCACACGGTTGGCAAAGTTGTTTCTACGTACTTCCAAATTGAATCTATTTCCGGACAGTTTGAGACCATTGTTTGTTGTCTGATTCTCATTCAATGTGAACATTTTGTCACTTTTGACGTTGTCAATTCCCTTTAGAATTTTAGAGACCTACATCAAGTCACCTCTGAGTCTACGCTTTTTTAGGGAAAACAGATTCATATTCTTTAGTCGATTTTCGTATGATTTATTTTTGATATTTGGAATCAGTTTTGTGGCTCGCCGTTGTACTTTTTCCAGTCTGTCAATGTCTTTAATGAGATTCGGTGACCATACGGAAACAGCATATTCCAAATGTGGACGAACTAACGATTTATATAGCTTGTTATGAGTGATGGACTTTTGAAGTAAAAAAAATCGCGCAATCAGTCCCAGAATCTTATTTGCTTTCTCAGAGGCTGAAATACACTACTTGGATGATTTGAGATCGTTACTGATAATTACACCGAGATCTTTTTCACTATCCACCTTTGATAACGAATTTCTAAATAACTTGTAATCGTACTTAGTGTTATTTTTACCTATGTGCATTACCTTGCATTTACTTGTGTTAGATTTCATTAGCCACTTTTCAGACCATTGCTGTAATTGATCTAAATCTTCTTGAATATCTAATTGATTTAAGTGATCATTTGCCATTCCGCACAGTTTTGTATCATCGGCAAATCTGGAAACAGTAGATTTTAGTCCATGGTCTATATCATTTATATATACTATGAATAGAAGTGGCCCAAGAACGGAACCCTGAGGAACTCCAATTGTAACATTTTTCCATCTAGAAGTTTTTCCATTTAGAACAACTCTCTGTTTTCGATCATTCAACCAACCACTAGTCCAACTTACTAGGTTGCCACCTATTACATGTGAAGCTGATTTAGTAAGTAGTCTTTCGTGTGGGACGGTATCAAAAGCTTTTACAAAGACTAGATATTTAAATCCATATTGTTTCTTTTGTCATAATTCGAGATCACTGTGTTGCAGAATTCGAGTAAGTCACGCAAGAACGTTTACTTCTGAATCCATGCTGGCTATCATTTATCAAACGGTTACTTTCTAAATGATGTTCGATAGCATCTCTGATGATAGTTTCCATTATTTTTCCTACAATTGAAATCAAACTTATAGTTATTTGGTTTCTTTTTGTCACCTTTTTTGAATAGGGGAGTAACGTTAGCTAGCTTCCATTTTCTTGGGACATCTCCGGATATAATGGATTTCTTGAAAATAATTTCTAATGCAACAACAATCTCATTTTTCATTTCCTTTAAGATTCTCGGATGCCAACCGTCCGTGTTTTATTAACTTTGAGTTTCTCTATACATCTTTTAATTTTTTATCTTGTTATATTTACCGTAGTGAGTAAGTTTTCCCAGGTTTCAGTTTAGGTGTTTATCTAAATGATTCTTAAAGCTTCGAACTGAACTACATTGCACTACCTGTGCAGGAAGTTTATTATATTCATTAATCACACGGTTGGCAAAGTTGTTTCTACGTACTTCCAAATTGAATCTATTTCCGGACAGTTTGAGACCATTGTTTGTTGTCTGATTCTCATTCAATGTGAACATTTTGTCACTTTTGACGTTGTCAATTCCCTTTAGAATTTTAGAGACCTACATCAAGTCACCTCTGAGTCTACGCTTTTTTAGGGAAAACAGATTCATATTTTTTAGTCGATTTTCGTATGATTTATTTTTGATATTTGGAATCAGTTTTGTGGCTCGCCGTTGTACTTTTTCCAGTCTGTCAATGTCTTTAATGAGATTCGGTGATCATACGGAAACAGCATATTCCAAATGTGGACGAACTAACGATTTATATAGCTTGTTAATGAGTGATGGACTTTTGAAGTCAAAAGATCGCTCAATCAGTCCTAGAATCTTATTTGCTTTCTCAGAGGCTGAAATACACTACTTGGATGATTTGAGATCGTTACTGATAATTACACCGAGATCTTTTTCACTATCCACCTTTGATAACGAATTTCTAAATAACTTGTAATCGTACTTAGTGTTATTTTTACCTATGTGCATTACCTTGCATTTACTTGTGTTAGATTTCATTAGCCACTTTTCAGACCATTGCTGTAATTGATCTAAATCTTCTTGAATATCTAATTGATTTAAGTGATCATTTGCCATTCCGCACAGTTTTGTATCATCGGCAAATCTGGAAACAGTAGATTTTAGTCCATGGTCTATATCATTTATATATACTATGAATAGAAGTGGCCCAAGAACGGAGTGAGTAAGTTTACCCTAGACTTTTCCCAGGTTTCAGTTTGGAGTTCACTTTGAGGTGTTTCGTTTACGAATACAGAGCTAAAACAATTGTTTGAAATATTACACATTCCTTCATTTGAATATTCAAGTTGACCGTCAGCAGATAATAGTGGACTAATGTTATTCCTAACAACCTTTTTATCTCTAATGTAACTGTAGAATTCTTTGGAATTCTCTTTGGATCTATCAGCGATGTTCATTTCGTATTGTCGTTATTTTTTTATTTTCTTTTTTTAAATCTCTCTGTATTGATACATAAGTTTCATAGTCATTAGATGCACCCGAGCACTTATATTTTTTATAAGCCTGTCTCTTTTTAGCAATACTTTTTTCAATTTCTTTGTCGAGCCACTTTGGGCGAGCCTGATTTGGGGGACGTCTGTCCCTAAAAGGAATGTAAGTATGAATCATCTTAGTGAGCGTATTTTGAAATGTTTCCCACATCTGATCTACAGGTCTTTCGCTTAATTTGGCCTCCCATTCTGTAAGCTGAAGCTTCTGACGTAGTCCTATGAACTGAGCTTTACTGAAATCGGGTATTTTAGAAACACAAGTATCTATTCTAATTTTTTTAGGAGTTTGAATCTAAGTTGTGATCGCTATTTGCAAATGTTTCACCGACTTCTACATCAGTTACCATGCTTTTGCGGCTAGTGATCAATAGATCGAGTAAGTTTCCATATCTTGTGGGCTCTTTTACATGCTGAATTAAGTAATTGTCACCAAGAAAATCAATCAAGCGACTACCTATATGGCCATGTTCAAGGGGCATCCAATCAATGTCAGTAAAATTGAAATCACCCATTATCAATAAATCCCGGTTGCAGAAACTAGACAGTTCTTGAAATAACAGTTTGTCGTCTGCTAGTGATAATGTCTTTGGCCTATATATTACACCTACATTCATTTTTTGTCCATTTGTTTGGGTTAACTCAACCCACAAACTATCATATGCATCCTGTTTCACTTTTTCTAAAACACAAGCATGAACATTGTTTTTAACGTACAACAGAACACCCCCACCTTTCTTGTGGTTTCTATCCTGATGAAAGTGTTTAAATCCTGCAATATTAAATTCAGCTTCGAACTCTGTACCATTTAACCATGTCTCGGTTATTCCTATCATATCGAGATTTTCGCTTTTGACATACGCCTGTATTTCTTGAAATTTGTTCCTAATAGTACGAGCATTAAAGTACATGGTTTTAAGAAACTCGTGATTATTTCTTTTTGACACATTTTGAGTTTCAATATCATATCTTACTTCATCATTTTGTTTTTATTTATACCTTGCTCTATACTATTATTTGGTCCTTCATGACATTCAATGCCTCATTAATATTTCTCCCATCAAAATTAATATTTCCCCCATCACGGACATCTGGTCGATCACGGTCATCCGATCTCTTTTGTACACTTTGCCCCCCTACGTCACCGTGATTCACACCGGCCTCCCGTCGTTCATTGACTTTATGTCCGGCATGCCTTCCTGAAATTATATTTTGTCCTCCAGTGACATTATATCCTACCGTGATATTTTTCTTCCACTATAATTACATCCCATCGTGATCTTTTGTCTTCCTCTGTCAAAACATCCCATTGTGATATTTTGTCCTTCATTGACATTCTGTCCGGCATCCCTTCCTAAAATTATATTTTGTTCTCCACTGACATTATATCCTACCGTGATATTTTCTCCTCCAGTATCATTACATCCTATCGTGATATTTTGTCCTCCACTATCATTACATCCCATCGTGATCTTTTGCCCTCCACTGTCATTACATCCCATGGTGACATTTTGCCCTTTGACATTACATCCTAATGTAACATTTCGTCCTCTACCGACATTATATCCTAAAATTATACTTTGTCCTACACTGGCATATTGTTCTACATTAATGCTATACTCTAGACTGTTTTCTCAAGCACACTCTATTTCCCCTTTCCTTTGGGCTTCTACCCTAAAAAAGGAGCTGGTTCATAACAAACTCCCACAATGAGTATATATATAAATATATATATATATATATATGTATATATATATATATACATACATATATATATATATATATGTATGTATATATATATACATATATATATATATATATATATATATATATATATATATATATATATATATATCGGTTTGATGTCGCTGCCATTAGCGTATTTCTCTCTCTCTCATATATATATATATATATATATATATATATATATAATTTGTGTGTATATAAATATATATATATGTATATATGTGTATATATATTATATATATATATATATATATAATTTGTGTGTATATAAATATATATGTGTATATATGTATATAAATATATATATATAATTGAGTTTCAACTGATGCAGCTGTTCTGCCACAATATTGCTAATTGTAAAGCAAGCAATGAAACAATAAAAGGGAAGGCTATTGCATAGTACTCTGCCCTGGGAAGGTAATTGTTCTTTGTAACCGTTTGGTGCTTCATCAGAAGCCATTGCATATTTGTTTACCAATGGGTAAATCAAGAGCATTTGATAAACTTCATGTACCATCACTTCATGCTTGCCTGAAATATAGCACGAGAGGAAGAAACGAAAAAAAAATAAGATAAATAGATAGATTAATAGATAAAAAGAAATCAAAAAGGTGGATTTCACTTTATCTTTATTTATTTATATATATATTTATTTATTTATTCATTCATTTATTTAGCTATTTATTTATTTGTTTATTTATTTATTTATTTATTTATCTATTTATTTATTCTGAAGAAGCTACAAGCGAAACCGGTCAGGAATAAACTCGGAACGAGACCCGTGACTCTCTTTTTTCACCTTTTTCAACTTGTCACTATGTCTCAACATTTATTTATTCATTTATTTATTGTATGCAGGTGAGCGAAAAACGTTCACAGAAGTGCAGCTAGTACCTTACCTAGAGACTAAACTGAAAAATGTTTAATACGGAAGCACCTTTTTCAAGTTACACACCCATCTAACACTATCATTATTTTTGCAGAATTAAATACATGATACTTATGTCATTCAAAGTGCATCTGATCGATTACCAATTATTAGCTTGTTATATTTATCTTTCTTAACGTTTGAGCAAAAGAAAGACATTTCCTCTCTTCAGGTAATTGGTATTGATATTAATAGATATTCATTATATAACTGATTGCTTAATCAAACGTTTGAGAGAGATAGATACTTGCAATTATAATGATCCTTTAGACCATACCCCATTACCTGTTGCACAATTGAACGCTCATCGATTGCAAGGCGACAGCACTTGTTCTTTTTAAAGGGTGACATTTGTGTCACATTTTCATCAGTGAGCTTCTCACATTGCCCAGAGGAGCACTGCCACTCGTTAAAATGAGACTACGACAGATCTCCTATCATGCACCCAAATCGATGTTAGTTCATGTAGCTGCTATAGGTCTTTTCCTGTACCAACTGCAGGGTACAATGACGTTCTCGGTCACTAAAGATAAATCATGAAGTCGTTAATGACAGTCGCTCATTTGGGATGTGAAGCACCTGAGTTGTTGACAGAACAAGAAGAATGTGAGGTGTGATCTCTTCTTCAGGTGACAGCAATGGGAATGAACCTCTTTCTCCTTTTTGTAGATGTAGGTGACCTTCATGTACTTCCAATAACTTACCCCTTCCTCGATCTAAGGTTATCATTCCAAGTGAAATGAAGGAGGACATTTTCATACTGCCAGGGATACATGTAAATAAAGGTATAACTCTGTCTCCGAACATTTGAAACTTCCTGAAGAGATAAATTGAATACCTTGGAGGTGGACAATGTGACTCTCGCATGTGAAATAGGTGGAATCATTGGTCCTTATCTTGGTTGCTCGAAAACTGGATCTTCACAATATGGTAGTCATGTACCTGCTGAAGGTGAGTAAATTCAAAACAGACATCTCAAGAGGTTTCTTGTTGCTCTTTAGATTGACAAGTTTACTGTAGGAAAGAGGCCAAACGTCAAATATATCGGATCCCATACTCTGCGTTTGGCCTCTTTCCTACAGTGCTGTTGCAGTCGTTGCTACTTTTACTCATCTGACAAGTTTACTCTTGTGTGTTACATTATGTGGTGTCCAGATTCATAAGTATTTATGGGCTCATCCTGTATCACTCGCCATTTTTCCTTCTAGAGGAAATATAACCTCTCCAGCCATCACAGCCTATCCTTGGCCATCCTTTAGTTTTTATCGACTAGGGAAGGCTGTGGGTCTGGAGACCGATGGAACCGAATGGAAAGAGCTCGATACAGAAGTCCGGAAACATCGTTGGCTTTTGTTGATGGAGGCCTTGAAGTCCTCAACATGATCTACTGAAGAGATCTGGAGAGAAACTATGCGGACTACTCACGTATCAGTAAGCCAGGTTTCAAAAAACTTGTGTTTTTACTATCATAGTGAAATTCATTGTCTTTTGTCGACATGTAATTTACTTGATCTTGACGAATTGATCAACAGACAAATAGAGTTCAAAACTTTCGTTCAATGTATTTATGTATATATTCGACAAGAGAAAAGACAAATGTATGGAAAGAATGGTGTAGGTAAAGTCCAGGAGGAGCAGAAATACTTTATTCTCTAACGTTTCGACAGAGTCTTCTTCAGAGAGAAGAAGACTGTCAAAACGTTAGAGAAGAATAAAGTACTTCTGCTCCTTCCTGGACTTTACCTACGCCACTTTCCATATATACATATATATGTATATATATACATATATATATATATATATATATATATATATATATATATATAAACATTCATATATGAATGTAAAAGAATTTACGCGGCACTAGTTTTCTCGGATACTATTTGTTTCCTCTGTGTCTTATTCATGATGGTATTGACCGTGTCATAACGATAATAGTGCTCCAGATATAATCAGAATAGCTTTAACTTTTTAACACTTTTCACAGAAAAATTCTTCTGGTATCAGTTTCAACTCACTTTTCAATCTTTGTTTTGCCTTATGAGATGCATTTACTAATTTTCATGTACGTTTGTTGAACTTTTTCTTCTAATTTTTTTCTTATCAGCAAATCGTTTGATCTGTACTTAATATGTGATATTTTCACTAATATATCATAACCTGTTTTCCTTAAGAGTATAATATAGTAAGTCAACGCTAGTAGTATGTAAGTCAAATATAAATCCCTACTGACCCGCGTTGGTTTCAGGGTAAATTTCATGATTACAGTGACACTCATAGTAGAATGAATCAAGTAATCCACAGCAGTCGTTACCAGACTAGCTGACGATTATTTTCCATTTTTAAAATTGACGATTACATCTTTGCTTTTGTGAATAAAACAAATATTTTAATGTTGGTTATTTATTTTGTGCCGTTGATCGCTTGCAGTACATTAAAAAGATAATATTCCCTAATCTCAAAATGATATCATAATCACACGTACATTACGACAACTGAGAGTAATTCTACTTTTGGCATATCTAAGACGTATGTTTTATGGTGGGAAGTTTTGCACGCATCGCCATAAACACAGCAACCATAGGCTAGCGTTCCACCAGTGTTATAGACGATGACAATAAACAAAAGTTCAAACGAAGCCAGAACACGAAGAGCCACGTGGCATTCGTCATTCAATAAAATCACGTGGCGGACCTTCCCAATACACTACTCCATAGCATCATCACTTCTTAAAGGTTACTAAATCCTATAGCCCTAGAAACTAGAAAGGAAAAAAAAAAAAGCCCAAATACAAGCGCAATATGCCGGCCGGCTCTAAAGTTAACAACACTGTAAAGTTCAAAGTTGCGTTTGGAATACTTTCTAATGCACAAAACACAAAGTTTACACAATAGCAAATGTTTTTACGCTGCTGCCACCATTTTATGATAGGGTGGTCTATGAAAGAGTGAGTATGAATAAATTATGAATAAATTAGTAATTGTACAGCACTACAAAGACAAGCGTGCGATCACTTGGGAGGCAGAACCAAGACTGCCTTTGATGCCAAGCCACGCCACCAAGCTCAGACTTGGCGTGAAAATCACAGCCACGCGCTTAGTATGAACGCTTGGTTCTCACACTTAATACATGGAATATATAGTATAAATACATAATAGATATACAATACTAAATATACAATATTACAAGGAATGTTCAATGCTACCGTTACACACACACACACACACACACATACACACACACGCACACACACACACACACACACACACACACACACACACACACACACACACACACACACACACACACACACACACACACACACACACACACACACACACACACACACACACACACACACACACACACACACACACACACACACACACACACACACACACACACACCGTTACTCTCCCTTAAACCTCTGTCTGTGTCCATCCGCTCTCAGGCATCGACTCCACGTCCCCCTCCGGGTGGGAGCAGCCTACCAACTCATACCGAAGACTATCGAACATGAATCACCTTTTCCCCATCTTCAGGACAATCTACTACCAGCTCGCCTGCGTTGGTCGATGCCCATCGTGTATTTGCACTGTTACAGCTGTAGAAAAATGGTTCAATACTACTCTATTCGACATCGAAGTTTTATGAGGAAATAACAATTAGACGTGCCATAAAGGAAGGCACCAAATTCTCTTGAATACATGTAGAATTAGATAGGGCAGCATTTTAACAGTTTATTTTTTTCTTCTTCCTTTTTTTGTAATTTCTTAATCATAATTTTTTCGTCTGATGGATATGCAAACACCAATTCATCAATTGCAGTCACATGTCATTTTCAATATTTCGTCCTCAAGGCGACATCTTAAAGAATTATAGATCTGTAACGATTAATTACAACACACTACAAATGGAAAAAAAGATAACTTATAAGCTGTGCTAGAACAAAAACTATACACCAAAGAGATGCCACTATCCAAAAAGATACTTGTTTATATTCAACAAACCAAACCTCACTTTTTAATCTCACGTACCTTTCGTACCCACCGTTTCGTCAAGCATTCGACTGCAGCACGCAAGAGGAATAGTACAGACATGCCCAGAGTGAAACCTCCGACCCCACTCATATCGTTCACAAGTTGTGATAAAGGGTAGCCGTCAAACTCTTTCAAGTTATGGGTGACTTGCAAGTCGAAAGTTAATCTAATGAATATTCTCTCGATGGCCCTTGTGGAAAACGATACATTTGACACCATGATCTGCAAAGGTTCGTTTCCCTCTGAATCAGAAACTACCAAGTTATAGAAAGATGAGGACCTGGATCGGCATTCAATGAGACATCGAACGGCTGACGAGGTGCCTATGATGGCCGAGTACATACCAAACTGGTCAATGTCAAAGTGCCAGAGTGTGGTCAGAATGTCAACCATTTGGGTCCTATTGCAAGGTATTGTCTCAGACTTATGGCTCTTCAAGAGGAGAGGTGAAGCACAACCTAGACGATTTGTCACCGCCTCGTTCAGACAATGCGAAAGACAGTGATATCTATCAGGGTTTCTTACAACCACCTCTTCGCGAGCACTCCATTCAGAGGCGCCAAGAACCTTAACCTCAATACTATTGTTTATAGGAATAGTATTCGACAAAAAATCTGGGACGCTTTTGAGCGCGTGAGCAGAAATCAACCAACGGTCGATAAGTTCACTATTTTCGTTGAACGAAAACTGAATCCCTAGACGTCTTGTGACCTCACTTTCAGGATTAGGAATGAACAAAATACACGCCGAGAAAAGACGGCGAATTTCTTTACTATCGTAAAAACCGTAATCTCTTGAAATTTTGCTTGTCACTCCTTCAGTAGTCCACATGGCTTCACTCCAGATCTCTTCAGTAGATCGTGTGGAAGACTTCAAGGCTTCCATCAACAAAAGCCATCGATGTTTCCGGGCTTCTGTATCGAGCTCTTTCCATTCAGTTCCATTGGTCTCCAGACCCACAGCCTTCCCTAGTCGATATAAACTAAAGGGTGGCCAAGGGCATGCTGTGATGGCCAGAGAGGATATATTTTCTGTAGAAGGGAAAATGCCGAATGATATAGGATGAGCCCACAAATACTTGTCAATCTGGATACCACATAAGGTAACACACAGGAGTAAGCTTCCTAGTCTAAAGAGCAAAAAAGAAACTTTTGAGATGTCTCTTTTAAACTTACTTACCTCCATCAAGTACATGACCACCAGGTGATGAAGATCTAATGTCGACCAACCAAGGTAAAGACCAATGATTCCACCTATCTCACAAACAAGAGTCACACTGCTTGTCCACTTCCAAGGTATTCGTTTGTATTGAACAAATGATCCATTCATCCCTTGAGGAAATTTCAAATATTCAGAAATAGAACTACACCTTTCTTTGCATGCATCCCTGGCAGTATGGAAAATGTCTTCTTTCACTTCACTTGGAATGATAATCTTAGGTCGAGGAAAGGATAAGTCCTTGGAAGTACATGGATGAAGGTCGCTTACGTCTACGAAAGGGAGGAAGAGGCTCGTTTCCATTGCTGCCTTCTCAAGAAGACATCGCACCTTACATTCTTCTTGTTCTGTCAACAACCCAGATGCTTGACATCCAAATGAGCGAGTAGCCAACCGAAACCAAGCTTCTCTTTCAAGATTGCTGTCATTTACGACTTCATGAAACTTTCTCGTAGTATCGGTAATAAATATTATAGCTTCAGTGGATGACTGAGACATAAAGGAAGTGACAGATTGCATAATGTGAACAGTTGAAGCTCCAACAAAGAGCAGGAGAAACGACCACCTAAACAAGATTCGCGTATGCTGAAGAATCACATTTCTATCTTGTTTTTGGGTGAAATAAATGTTGTACCTCAAATGGCAGCTATTCCAAAGGCGAAATGTAGATATCGCCAACCAATATCCTATGTCGAGTAAAGAGACGCCTAGGAAGAGTCCTAGGGTCCCTCCAATGGCTGCCAGTAAACGATTCATTGGATATAACTCCTTTTCTTCGTGCACGCTTATCCAAGGGAACTTGATGCGCAAAGCCGCAGAGTAGTTACCGGGATCGAAATATGAACGAATTGCATGTTTTATGGAAAACTTGTTGGATTTGCAAAATTCTGTGCAAAAGAGATTTTTTGCACGTGACCACATAACATAAGCTTCTGACACATAATATAAGTCCACGGCTGTAACGCACACATCTTTTACTGGGAAATAGAGGGAATCTTTACCCAAAGGTTTGCAGTTTCCCTTTCTTTGCATATCCATTAGACATTTATGGAAACATGACATAGTGCCCTGCGATGGTAGTCCACTTTTTAATTTGACTTCATACGTTTCAATGACTGCACAGACCTCGTTCGAAAATCTGAGTGAGGAAACCCCTTGACGACTCACCATTTCTGATGTTTGTTCCAATTCTTTTATATTCACTATGACATAGTTAGGGATCAATTGTTCGAGTTCACAGGAGCTGTTGCAGTGACGTGAACAATCCATAGGTTTTCCAGGCTGTGTGGAGTTATTTTCTTGCAACCATATGCAAGGATCTCCTCTTTGCCACGAAGGACGCATACGAAGACTGAGGCTCCCAACAGAGGGATCGTTGATGGGCGGAGGATGAAGAGTTTGGCAGGGACCTAACGGGGTGTACGATCTATGCCACAAGGATGAAGTTTTTGTGTGGAGGCTGTACTTTTCCACCATGTCTTCCACGCGTAGTTCTTCCACCAGGGCCCCCAGATCCCAAGCAGCACTCTCGACCAATGTCCGAACGGGCATCGTCTTTTCTACTCCCTCCAAATTCCAGAGACTCTCCTCCAGTTCTGCTACGGGCAAACTGTCATTCACCCCAAGGGCCACCAAGGCTCGTGGGTGGAAGGGAGGGAAGGAACAGATGGTGATGCGAGGCAAGGGAACAGGTCTTGACACGTCTCTAGTAACGGTGAACGTCGTTGCACCCTGCAAGAACTGGTTTACGTTGAGACCCAGTTGGCACAGGAAAAGACCTATAGCAACCACATGAACTAATATCCATGTGGCTGTATGGCAGAAGATCTTTCGTAGTCTCATTCTCAAGAGTTGCAGTGCTCTTCTGGGCAATGTGCAAAGCTGAATGATGAAAGTGTGACCCAAACATCGCCCTTTAAAAAGAACATGTGCTGTCGCCTTGCAATTGACGATCGTTCAACTGCGCAACAATGAGGTCTGGTCTGGAGGACCCTTACAATTGCAAGCATCTATATCTCTAATACGCTCGATTAAGCATTCAATTATATTGATAATAGGCACCAATTACCTGAAGAAAGAAAATGTCTGTCTTTTGTTCAAACACTAAGAGGGATAAACAAAACAACCTTATCGGGAATCGATCAGGTGCACTTTGAATGACATAATTATCATACTTTTACTTCTGCCAAAAGGTGTCTTTGTATTACATTTTTTCATTCAATTTGGCCTCCAAGTAAGGTACTAGCTGCACCTCTGTGAATAAATCATCAACAGCTCTATCAAGTCTTCGACCAGAGAATGTTTTTCTTTTCTTTTCTTTTTTCATTCACAAAGATGTTTATTGTGGTTCTTCCTCTCTTGCTATATTTTAATCGAACATGAGCTGATGGTACATGCAGCTCATCAAATGCATTTGATTATTAAACCAATATGCATTGAATGGCTTCTGAGGAAGCGCCAAACGGTTCCAGAGAATAATTACCTCTCCCGGGCAGAGTCCAAGGCAAGAGCTTCTCTTTCTATTGTTTCTTTGCTTGCTTTACTGTCTGCAGTATTGTGGATGGATCAATTGACACGAATTAAAAGAGAGAGAGAGAGAGAGAGAGAGTTAGAGAGAGAGAGAGAGAGAGAGAGAGAGAGAGAGAGAGAGAGAGAGAGAGAGAGAGAGAGAGAGTGAGAGAGAGAGAGAGAGATTACTTCTGTATGACCCTATAAAATTTGGGAAGCGATTGGGTTAAGGTCCTCAAAAAACTTATTCCCTAATGATATTTAGAATTACCAGTCTTCGAGTCCATGCCCTTTGTCACAATTGTGATGTATAGGATTACTGCTGAGAAATAGAAGAAATGTTCTTTAGTTTGCAGTAAATGGAACTTTTTTTTTTCTTACTCCACATTTATATAGTTTATCTGTTTATTTTTTACCATCCAGAGCTTTTGTTTACCTTTTCACTGTTCTCTCTATTTTTTCTGTTTAATAGTTACGTGATACCTTTCTCATGTTGTTGTAACTCTTTTTTTCTTGTTCTGTTTAATTCAACTTTGCCTTTTTCAGTTGTTCTTTTTTCTTCTTTTATTATGGAGGGTATCTCTGATGTCTAATTGGGCTTGTATTTTTTCTGTTGGCGTCTGAATATATACTTCTTATTTACTTTTAGTATGGAATTTAGTATCATTTCCAACGCTTTATCACTGGAATGGTAACGATTCGTAGTTATCACTTATTAGAATAGATTATTGTATTTCTTAATTTCGTTTTATCTCATTTTTGAAGTCCCCCAACTGTAGACAAAATGACAAAATAGGCCATATTGGGAGTAGGCCAAACGGGAATTTTACTGTTGACGAAATGTGAATATTTTGAGTCGATCTAATGGACAAGCATGCTGTATCCATGACCGGAAGTTTGAAGGGATTTAATGGATTATGAAAAAAGAAATCTTGATATGGAACAGAATGAATGTATCCTTCATAGAAAATCATTGGCATTCCAGAAGATGGGTTTACAATTGCACCCAATACTGAATAATGTTGTCAAAGTAATCAGCTTAACAAGTTCAGGTCTTCCAATGGTCACCTGTTTCACACTTTAAAAACTGCGCTTGTTGTCGAAAGAGAGGGTACATGCCAAGTTGTTTGAGTTGCAAGATGAGGCATGCCCTTTCCTCTTCTGCATCTTTTCTATCTTTTTTAGAACATGACCCTCCTCTGGTCACACATTTCAAAACACTTCTTGGCTTGCATAATTGGCATGTCTTGCAGAATGAGTTAATTTTGTCTGCGGGAAGGTGATATAGATATTCTCAGTTTACCCGTATATGACATTCTCTTTTTAAGAGGAAGTGGAAGGAAATATTTTTGCAAAGAGATATGCCTATTTGGAATTTGTTGAAAGAGGACAGGTATGATGGTACGGCCATGTGAAAATAATAAGAGAACGGCAGTACTTATGAGTGGACACCTGAAGCCAAGAGACTGATGGGGAGAAAGTGGATGCGGTGGAGAGCCAGCAATGAGAGCACCCTTCAGTCGAGGGGTCTCTCATTGCAACATGTGGAGGAGAAGATGTACCTGAACATGGAGGAGTGGAGAGATGTGGTCAAGATGCACAATGACTGACAGACATTTGTCTAAAAGGATGAGGATCAAAAGGTGTGAAAAAGTCGTAATAAAAAAAAAGTATCACTCCGTGTAGAAGAAATCAAAACATTAGAATATAGATAGCAGAAATATTTTAGCTAAATGTTTAATTACAGTGTTGAAGCTATTGTGCGCTTACCTAATTGTGCATATATATGTTGATGCATTATGTCCCTCACAGTCAAGACTTTCCTGTACCTGACCCTTCAAAATAAATGGAACTAAGTAATGATGACTCAAGTGTAGAGGTTATAGAAAAAAGAAGACATGCACTTTCAGCCAATCTGTTCTTCAAGTGAACCACATTTATTGAGTGCCTCGTGTAACTATACTTGCCTACTCAAGAACAACCTTACACATCTTGCAGGGTACCCATGCCTCCTCTGCACCCGGTATCATCAACACCAGGGCTTGTGAAGGTTGTGTGAACCTGGAGGACCGTCTCAGGATGTGTGGGGAGGAAATTCGTGACAAGAATGAACCCCCACCCTACAACCCAAAGAGCGTTTCAATTATTCCACGTCTATCACTGCCGTGAGCAAGTGGCGCTCCGCGGGGGCCCGTTTATCGAGCGCCTATTCGGTAGACGTATGCCCTGTGAAGCAACCGCTGGCTCTAGCCAATCGCTTTGCTCTACTGGAGGATGAAGTGGCTGAAAACCAGGAGTTCTTGGTGGTGGGGGACTACATGGTGCGAGGCTATGACGACATCCTGCAGCGGAAGACTAAGCGACGTTGCAAGCTTGTATGTCAACCGGGCTGTGGGATCGCCGATTGCTCCATCAGGGAGCAAGGACGGACGAACACGGCTACGATTGTTCATACGGGAAATAACGATGTAGGTAGGGTGAGATCAGAGGAACTTGTGCGGAATTACAGGGTCCTCCTTCAGGAGATAAAGGAATGTGGGAGCCGTCACGTAGTCTGTGGGATCCTCCCGAGGATATACGCAGGCTCGTGTTGGAACAATAGAGCCATAGGGATCAATGATAGGATATCACAGTTGTGCACACAAGATGTTCTTACAAACCTCATTGTGGGAGTTTGTAATGAACTAGCTCCTTTTTGGGGGTAGAAGCCCAAAGGGAGGGGGAAATAGAGTGTGCTTGAGAAAACAGTGTAGAGTATAGCATTAATGTAAAATAATATACCAGTATAGGACAAAATATAATTTTAGGATATAATGTCGGTAGAGGACGAAATGTTGCATTAGGATGTAATGTCAAAGGACAAAATGTCACGATGGGATGTAATGACAGTGGAGGACAAAAGATCACGATGGCATGTAATGATAGTGGAGGACAACATATCACGATAGGATGTAATGATACTGGAGGAGAAAATATCACGGTAGGATATAATGTCAGTGGAGGACAACATATACTTTTAGGAAGGGATGCCGGACAGAATGTCAATGAAGGACAAAATATCACAATGGAATATAATGACAGAGGAAGACAAAAGATCACGATGGGATGTAATTATAGTGGAAGAAAAATATCACGGTAGGATATAATGTCACTGGAGGACAAAATATAATTTCAGGAAGGGATGCCGGACATAATGTCATTGAACGACGGGAGGGCCGGTGTGCATCACGGTGACGTAGGGGGGCAAAGTGTACAAAAGAGATCGGATGACCGTAAACGACCAGATGTCCGTGATGGGGGAAATGTTAATTTTAATGGGAGAAATGTTAATGAGGCATTGAATGTCATGAGGGGCCAAATAATAATATAGAGCAAGGTATAAATAAAAAACAAAATGATAAAGTAAGATATGATATTGAAACTCAAATGTGTCAAAACGAAATAATCACGAGTTTCTTAAAACCATGTACTTTAATGCTCGTAGTATTAGGAACAAATTTCAAGAAATACAGGCGTATGTCAAAAGCGAAAATCTCGATATGATAGGAATAACCGAGACATGGTTAAATGGTACAGAGTTCGAAGCTGAATTTAATATTGCAGGATTTAAACACTTTCATCAGGATAGAAACCACAAGAAAGGTGGGGGTGTTCTGTTGTACGTTAAAAACAATGTTCATGCTTGTGTTTTAGAGAAAGTGAAACAGGATGCATATGATAGTTTGTGGGTTGAGTTAACCCACAGAAATGGACAAAAAATGAATATAGGTGTAATATATAGGCCAAAGACATTATCACTAGCAGACGACAAACTGTTATTTCAAGAACTGTCTAGTTTCTGCAACTGGGATTTATTGATAATGGGTGATTTCAATTTTACTGACATTGATTGGATGCCCCTTGAACATGGCCATATAGGTAGTCGCTTGATTGATTTTCTTGGTGACAATTACTTAATTCAGCATGTAAAAGAGCCCACAAGATATGGAAACTTACTCGATCTATTGATCACTAGCCGCGAAAGCATGGTAACTGATGTAGAAGTCGGTGAAACTTTTGCAAATAGCGATCACAACTTAGTTAGATTCAAACTCCTAAGAAAATTAGAATAGATACTTGTGTTTCTAAAATACCCGATTTCAGTAAACCTCAGTTCATAGAACTACGTCAGGGGCTTCAGCTTACAGAATGGGAGGCAAAATTAAGCGAAAGACCTGTAGATCAGATGTGGGAAATATTTCAAAATACGCTCACTAAGATGATTTATACTTACATTCCTTTTAAGGACAGTTGTCCCCCAAATCAGGCTCGCCCAAAGTGGCTCGACAAAGAAACTGAAAAAAAGTATTGTTAAAAAGAGACAGGCTTATAAGAAATATAAGTGCTCGGGTGCATCTAATGAATATGAAACTTATGTATCAATACAAAGAGATTTAAAAAAAAAGACAATAAAAAAAAAGAAAACGACAATACGAAATGAACATCGCTGATAGATCCAAAGAGAACCCCAAAGAATTCTACAGTTACATTAGAATATTCAAATGAAGGAATGTGTAATATTTCAAACAATTATTTTAACTCGGTATTCGTAAACGAAACACCTCAAAGTGAACTCCAAACTGAAACCTGTGAAAAGTCTAGGGTAAACTTACTCACTACGGTAAATATAACAAGATAAAAAATTAAAAGATGTATAGAGAGACTCAAAGTTAATAAAACACTAGGGCCTGACGGTTGGCATCCAAGAATCTTAAAGGAAATGAAAAATGAGATTGTTGTTCCATTAGAAATTATTTTCAAGAAATCCATCATATCCGGAGATGTCCCAAGAGAATGGAAGCTAGCTAAAGTTACTCCCATATTCAAAAAAGGTGACAAAACGAAACCAAATAACTATAGGCCTATAAGTTTGATTTCAATTGTAGGAAAAATAATGGAAACTATCATCAGAGATGCTATCGAACATCATTTAGAAAGTAATCGTTTGATAAATGATAGCCAGCATGGTTTCAGACGGAAACGTTCTTGCGTAACTTACTCGAATTCTGCAACACAGTTATCTCGAATTATGACAAAAGAAACAATATAGATTTAATATATCTAGACTTTGCAAAAGCTTTTGATACCGTCCCACACGAAAGACTACTTACTAAATTAGCTTCGCACGGAATAAGTGATAGCCTATTAAGTTGGACTAGTAATTGGTTGAATGATCGAAAACTTCTAGATGGAAAAATGTTACAAGTGGAGTTCCTCAGGGTTCCGTTCTTGGGCCACTTCTATTCATAGTATATATAAATGATATAGACCATGGACTAAAATCTACTGTTTCCAGATTTGCTGATGACACAAAAATGTGCGGAATGGCAAATGATCACTTAAATCAATTAGATATTCAAGGAGATTTAGATAAATTACAACAATGGTCTGAAAAGTGGCTAATGAAATCTAACACAAGTAAATGCAAGGTAATGCACATAGGTAAAAATAACACTAGGTACGATTACAAGTTATTTAGAAATTCGTTATCAAAGGTGGATAGTGAAAAAGATCTCGGTGTAATTATCAGTAAGGATCTCAAATCATCCAAGCAGTGTATTTCAGCCTCTGAGAAAGCAAATAAGATTCTAGGACTGATTGCGCGATCTTTTGCCTTCAAAAGTCCATCACTCATTAACAAGCTATATAAATCGTTAGTTCGTCCACATTTGGAATATGCTGTTTCCGTATGGTCACCGAATCTCATTAAAGACATTGACAGACTGGAAAAAGTACATCGGCGAGCCACAAAACTGATTCCAAATATTAAAAATAAATCATACGAAAATCGACTAAAAAATATTAATCTGTTTTCCCTAAAAAAGTGTAGAGTCAGAGGTGACTTGATGCAGGTCTCTAAAATTCTAAGGGGAATTGACAACATCAAAAGTGACAAAATGTTCACATTGAATGAGAATCAGACAAGAAACAATGGTCTCAAACTGTCCGGAAATAAATTCAATTTGGAAGTAGGTAGAAACAACTTTGCCAACCGTGTAATTAATGAATGTAATAAACTTCCTGAACAGGTAGTGCAATGTAGTTCAGTTCGAAGCTTTAAGAATCATTTAGATAAACACCTAAGCAAAATGCTGTAATGATTATAATTTATTTTATATTATTTGTTTTTGTTTTGTTATCATTTGTCTGTTTGATTTTCATTTATTATTAGTAATATGTCAGTTTATTATTATTTACTATTCACCTGTTTGTTTATTATTTAACTATACCTATGCATTTATTTATGAATTTTATTTGTTATTTAAATTATAGTTTTTATTTATCAATTTATTATTATTATTATTATTATTATTATTTTTTTTTTAGTTATTTTTTTTTTTTTTTTTTTTTTTTTTTTTTTTTTTTTTGCATCCTACCTAGATATGGTAGAAATTAGTATTACTAACTCCAACATCAATAAATGCTACAAAAAATAAAGATTATGAAAAAGAAAAGTCAATTTATTATTATTTACTATTCACCTGTTTGTTTATTATTTAACTATACCTATGCATTTATTTATGAATTTTATTTGTTATTTACATTATTATAATTTTTATTTATTAATTTATTATTATTATGATTTTTTTTTGCATCCTACCTAGATATGGACCTAGATATGTCGGCATGCTTCGCCTTTGTAATCCTTTGTAAACATCCAACACCGGTTGGCTCAAGTGACCCAGCTCAGTATCTCGCTGGATATCACACCAATCAATTTGTTGCTCCAAGTCTCGTGATGGTGGGGGAAGATTGTGATGGTATGGGGAAGCTTGCGGTGATAGAAATGCTTGTGGTGGTGGTAGAGGCAGCTTGTGGTTGTAGTGGGGAGCTTATGGTAACTGATAGCTTGTAGTAGTTGGGGGAGCTTGTGTTAGCTGGGGAGCTTGTGTTGGTTGGGGAACTTATAGAGGCGATGGGGAGCTTATGGTGGTGGGAGAGATTGTAGTAGTAGGTGACCTTGTTGGGGTGGGTTAAGTTCAATTGAGTGTTAGTAAATTCAGAAATGCCCTTACAGCAAATAGTACAACCCAAAAGTTGTGAACAAAACACAGAAGAAATATCAGTGAATATAACATTACCCCAACAAACATTAGAGAAATGCATGACAGAATTTGTAGCATGCACAGAAACTAAAAAATCAATATGACAAGGGACATGTATATCCATCATAGCATATTCAATTTCAAGAGAGCAGATGAACAGGAAAGAAAACATTTACATAAAATATCCACCACAACACAATCATGTTAGAAAATACTAATAAACATACACACTCAGTAGAAGGTAAATTATACTTAACATTAGCGCGAAACACATTCCATATTATTAAGTGATCACTGTTCAATAATCAAAATTAGTATTACTAACTCCAACATCAATAAATGCTACAAAAAAAATAAGGGTTCGTATCCCAATGCGGAGCTTCTAAAAATGTTCAATCTGTCTTAAGAAACATACAACTTGTCGGAAGGCGCGCCTAATACGGGATTAGATGAAATTGAGATTAGATCTTCCAATGTTACGTGAAGCGTGGTCGGGGACTAGTACAGTCCTTTTGAACCATCACATGTAGCATGGTCGCTAACGTCTTGACCTCGTGATTTTCGACGCACGGGTCAGGGTTCGTATCCCATGGCGGAGCTTCTAAAAATATATACATATATTTATATATATATATATATATATATATATATATATATATATATACATACATATATATATATATATATATATATATATATATACATACATATATATATATATATATATACATATATATACATATTCATATATATATATATACCATTAGGTGTTTGTTCCTCCTTTTGCGTAACACTTCTTGCCAGCCTAGAGCGGCGCAGGACGTTTTAGCTAACTTGGCCAATCAGATTCAATCTCCATAGATGCAATTCCTATGGGTCAATCAGAGGATTTTTGTAGAAGAACTAGATGCCACTAGGACGTGTCAAAGGATCAGTTTTAGGATACGAAGTGCCACGTAGAGGTTGTGTCGCCTCGGGAGGATTGTCGGCCGATGTAAGTCCTCTGTACTCCCCCTGTATTATTCGTAAGATAATTAACTCAGAATTTTATTAAGGTGTTGTGTGACGTCCATGGCAGTGATGCGGGAAGGCTAGACAGTGTTTTTCGTTGGTAATTAATTAAGTAATTAATTTCTTTTTCACCCCTGTTAAAAGTCTTTTGAGCGGAAATCTTGTGTTTTGAAACTTATTTACTGCATTGTATGTTCTTAATTGTAATTACTCATGTAATTCTATCAACTTCAATGAATATTGTTAAATGTTATTTGTGCGTTTCTTTTTTCTTGATTTTCATGATAGTGCAAAATCAAGTAGCGACCGTCGAGTGACCCACCCCAAAGACATAGGGTCTTGGGAACTCATTAATTCATTCACTCTTACTATGTATTACGAGTCAGAGGTGTAAGCGAGATTCGTAACAATTTTCATATACATATACATATATATATACATATACATATACATATACATATACATATACATATATATATCATAAACATTCATATATGAATGTATAAGCATATACGCGGCAATAGTTTTCTGTAATGCCATTTGTTTCCTCTGTGTCTTATTCATGATGGTATTGACCGTGTCCTAATGATAATGTTGCTCCAGTTATAATTAGAATAGCTTTAACTTTATGACACTTTTCATAGAAAAATTCTTCTAGTATCAGTTTCAATTCACTTTTCAATCTTTGTATTGTCCTATGAAATGCACTCACCAATTTTCATGTACGTTCGTTGAACTTTTTTTTTCTACATTTTTTTCAGCGAATCGTTTGGTCTGTGTTTAATTTGTGATATTTTCACTAATATATAATAACCTGTTTTCTTCAAGAGTATAATGAAGTAAGTCAACGCTAGTAGTATGTAAGTCAAGTATAAATCCCTACTAACCCACGTTGGTTTCAGGGTAAATATCATGATTACAGTGACACTCATAGCACTGGGCTGCATCAAAAATGCAACATAAATGACAGTATCATTTTCTAGACCAATTTTTCGTGCTGATCACGGTGGTAGTAGTCATTTTGCTCCAAAAGTTCTAGTTTATGTGTTACAGCATATGTCCTAGTGTAGTGTTTTGTTAATCCGCGCCAGATTTGTGGCGCCTTACGGGGGCCGTCACGATGAATTTCCAAAAAAATCGAAATATTCTAAAAAAAAAAAATCCGTCATCTAGTGGCCTTTGGCAAGCCATTCCTGAAATATTTCAGCGAAATACCAAAAAATAAAGGAGTTATGACTATTTTTCTGCCCCCCACCCCACTTTCTAGTACACCTTCGCTGCACAAATGTTCGATAAAGTTATTTCATTGCAATAAAAATTGCACAAATGCGTTATATTTTGTTATTCACTAATATAGACTACTTGGAAACACATCCTAGACTGCAATCTGTTCACTCGGTACGTAAGCTGAGCGAATCATTGTGGAGAGAAATCGAATTGTCGTTCCTTGGAGATACATAGATATATAGAAATTTTATTTACTTTTATTTGAAGCTATAATCATTTCAAGAATGCCTAAACATTCGAAGAAGAAGCGTGTGTTTCATGAAAGCTAAGAAACTGAATCAAATCATTGAGATACTGGAGACGACTCATAGCAGTGACCTTGAATAGTGCTGCTGATGCGCCAGCCCGGGACGCGCGAAGCCGAGCGCGTTTAACCCCTTCACCGCCCTCCGTATCCTCGTTTCCAAATGACGTTACCGCAACAATCGAGCATGCGTTACGTACATCACGAGACTACAAATGACGCTCCGAGTGCTTTTTTTTTCATCACAAGAGCGACTGTCATTGATCATAACTTTAGAAGGACACATAATCTTCTTTCTCACTTGGTTAGAGTCAATTCCATCATTACAAAAGCACTTGAACAAGATAAAAACATTGATTCATTGCCAAATAAAGTCTATCTATCTATCTATCTATCTATCAATCTATTCATCAGCTCCAATTTCTAGTAAGCGATTTCAAGTAAGCTTTCTAGTAAGCGAACCTGGAGACAATGAGAGACGTCACTTCCTGAAACCCTCGCCTTCTGACCTCCTGATACCTCGTAAAATGGGGGATCAGGTACCAGCTACACTTTATAATAACATGTGAATGACATAGAATGCATGAAGATTGGTGCAGAGAAAAAAATCGAAATGAAAAAAAAAATGCAAGGAAATGTATTTTGAACTTCAAAGCTCAATATCTCAAAACTACCCATTTCTCTACATTTTTTCTATCTCCTCCGTAACTACGCGGGCGATTTTAATGGGGTTTGAATTATTTGAAAGCTGAATAAATTTGCAAACTTTTTATTGTGGGTTTTTTTAATTTTTATGATAGAAGTTGATATATTGTATTTTGAAAAAAAATATGACACGTTTAAAAAAAAAATTCTTTCTCCTAAACTAAGAGGAAATGACAAAAACGCCACAATTATTTTTTAGGTATTACTATAGAGCAATTGTGGTATTTTTTCAGCATGCTCAGTCAATGGATAAGTGAGGAGATAGAATTTTTGTAATTGGTCAAAAAACGTTTTTTTATTAATAACTTTATTGTTTTTCACCCAAATGATATGAAAATTGGTGGTGAACATCTCAGTATATGTATATATAACATATTAAAAATTCGCGAAATTCCAATCATAATTGATGAAGTTCGTTTTCGAGCGCGACGGCCCCCTAACGTTAATTAGTTGAGTGTTGTAGGTGTTAGGTTTAATCTATTAATTGTGAGTGTTAATTTAATTAATATATATGTTTAATACTATATATGTTTAAGACTATATATATATGTTTAAGACTATATATATATGTTTAATACTATATATATGTTTAATACTAGTTTAATACTAGTATATTTTTATACCTATTTTGTTGCAGATTCATTGACGGATTGCTGCAGATTCATTAATTGAAGGATGCCACGGACTTGCAAGAACCACCCCGACTTCTTTTGCTACATATGCGGCAAGTACACACCATCAAAACAGAAGCGCACTATCACTTCTTCAGTAAAGCATCTCTATTGTGCCTACTTTGGCATCAGAATGGGAGATCAGGATAAACCATGGGCTCCTCACACTGCCTGTGTGAACTGTTTTTCTGGTTTATGCTATTGGAGTAAAGGAAACCGTAAGTCAATGCCATTTGGTATACCAATGGTGTGGCGGGAACCTACAAATCACCTTGAAGACTGCTATTTTTGTATGGTGAAACCGCTGGGAAGAAATGCTAAAAGCTCGAAACACATTAAATACCCAAACATTCCATCAGCTATGCAACCTGTACCACACAGTGATGATGTTCCTGTGCCAATACCTCCTGAGAATGTACACCGTGCTAGTTCAAGTGACTCTTCATGTAGTGACGGTGAAAATCCGGATGTGTATCAAGAGATCAAGTTGACTGGGACCTCTGGGAAAAGCCCTCAGTTGTTCGAACAGAGTGAGCTAGATGACCTTGTAAGAGATCTTGGGCTGTCAAAAGAATCTGCACAATTGTTAGGTTCAAGGTTAGCAGAGAAAAATCTTTTGGCAAGTAATACACACTTTGCATGGTATAGGCATCGAGAGCAGGAATTCGTGCAGTACTTTACTAAGTCAGACGACATGGTGTATTGCCACGATGTTTCAGGTGTTATAGAACACATGGGCAAAGAATACCATCCTGAAGAATGGAGGCTCTTTATCGACTCCTCCACCAGGAGTCTGAAAGCTGTGCTACTTTTTAATGGTAAACAAGTAGCATCATTGCCCATTGCTCCTTCTGTTACCTTAAAAGAAACCTATGCTACCATGTCACTTCTTCTTAACAACATACAATGTCAGGATCACAACTGGCTTCTCTGTGGTGACCTAAAGGTCCTGACTATTTTGTTAGGGATGCAGAGAGGCCACACAAAACATCCATGCTTTTTATGCTCGTGAGACAGCCGTGCAGATTCCGTACACTAAAGACAACGGGAATGGCCACAACGGACGGAATTTGTACCTGACCGCCATAATGTCAAAACACTACCACTTGTACCAGCAGAGAAAGTGATTATACCTCCCCTTCACATAAAGCTGGGATTGATTAAAAAATTTGTGAAATCACTTCCGAAAGATGGAGAAGGGTTTAAATACTTGTCCCATAAATTCCCTCTTGTTAGTGATGCTAAACTGCAAGCTGGCATATTTGTAGGACCACAGATTCGTGAGCTTATGTCAGATTCCGGATTTAGTGAAGCATTAACACCTCGTGAAAGAAGTGCTTGGGAAAGTTTTAAGTTAGTTGTGGCAGGGTTCTTGGGGAACAGAAAATCTGATAACTATAAAGAACGGGTTGAGAACATGCTTCAAGCATATGAGGCGGCTGGCGCACGCATGAGCATCAAAATACATTTCCTACATAGCCACCTTGACTACTTTCCTGCTAACGTGGGTGAGTACAGTGAGGAACAGGGGGAGAGGTTCCATCAAGATATATCCGAAATGGAGCGCCGCTATCAAGGCAATTGGAGTGTGACCATGATGGCTGATTACTGCTGGTCTCTTCGAAGAAGCTGGACAACATCTGCTGATAAACCGGCACACAAGAGTATGGCGCCTTCACCTTTCAAATAAAACTGTTTTTTGTAATCAGATATCTACATGCCTGCAAGTATGTTATGCCCATTTATCATTGTTTGTTTTCAATAACATGAAATGTACCGTCAACCTCGAATGTCCTTTACTTACCCTTATATATTCACAGGTCTTTTATAGACCTGGCTTAGACGCATTTCTGCACAATGAATCTTATAAATATAGTGTCAGTTATTACAAAAAAATGAGGACCTCCCTGAAAAAATGGGTATGCTTTATGGGTTTAGCATGCGAAACTGTAATGAAAAACGTTAATGACGTCTCTGTTGCAAGATTTTTTTTCTGATGCAACCCAGTGTAGTAGAATGAAACAAATAATCCACAGCAATCGTTACCAGACTGGCTGACGATTGTTTTCCGTTTCTAAAATCGACGATTACATCTTTGCTTTTGTGAGAAAAAAACAAACAAATATTTTAATGTAGGTTATTTATTTTGTACCGTTGATCGCTTGAAGTACATTAAAAAGGATAATATTCCCTAATCTCAAAATGATATCATAATCACACGTGCATTACGACAACTGAGAATAATTTAACTTTTGACATACCTAAGAGACATGTTTTATGGTGGGAGGTTTTGCACGCATCGCCATAAACACAGCAACCATAGGCAAGCGTTCCACTAATGCTGAAGACGATGACGATAGATAAAAGTTCAAACGAAGCCAGAACACGAAGAACCACGAGGCATTCGTCTCTCAATAAAATCATGTGGCGGACTTTGCCAATACACTGTTTCTTAGCATCATCACTTCTTAAAAGTTACTAAACATTGAAACCCTAGAAATTAGAAAGGGAGACAGAAAAAAAAACACAAATGCAAGTGCAGTATGCCGGCCGGCTCCAAACTTCACAACACTGCAGAGTTCTAAGTCGCGTTTGGAATACTTTCTAATGCACAAAACACAAAGTTTAAACAATACCAAATGTTTTTACGCCGCTGCCACCATATGTATAAGGGTGGACAATGAAACACTGAATATGAATAAATTAATAATTGTACAGCACTACATATACAAGCGTGCGGTCACTTAGAAGGCAGAACCAAGACTACCTTTGACGCCAAGCCACGCCACCAAGCTCAGACTTAGCAGAAAAAACCCTGCCGCGCACTTAGTATGAACGCTTGGTTCTCACACTTAATAATAAATTGAATATACAGTATAAATAAATAATCCATATACAATAATACATATACTATATTACAAGGAATGTTCAATGCTACCATTACACACACACACACATACACACACACGCACACGCACAAACACACACACACACACACACACACACACACACACACACACACACACACACACACACACACACACACACACACACACACACACACACACACACACACACACACACACACACACACACACCGTTACTCTCCCTTAAACCTCTGTCTGTGTCCATCCGCTCTCAGGCATCGACTCCACGTCCCCCTCCGGGTGGGAGCAGCCTACCAACTCATACCGAAGACTATCGAACATGAATCACCTTTTCTCCATCTTCAGAACAATCTACTACCAGCTCGCCTGCGTTGGTCGATGCCCATCGTGTATTTGCACTGTTACAGCTGTAGAAAAATGGTTCGATACTACTCTATTCCACCTCGAAGTTTTATGAGGAAATAACAATTAGACGTGCCATAAAGGAAGGAACCAAATTCTCTTGAATGCATGTAGAATTAGATAGGACAGCATTTTAACAGTTGATTTTTTTCTTCTTCCTTTTTTGTAATATCTTAATAAAAAAAAAATCGTCTGGTGGATGTGCAAACATCAATTCACCAATTGCAGCCACATGATGTTTTCGATATTTCGTCCTCAAGGTGACATCTTAAGGAATTATAAATCTGTAACGATTAATTACAACACACCACAAATGGAAAAAAGATAGCTTACAAGCTGTGCTAGAACAAAAACTATACACCAAAGAGATGCCACTATCCAAAAAGATACTTGTTTATATTCAACAAACCAAACCTCACTTTTTAATCTCCCGTACCTTTCGTACCCACCGTTTCGTCAAGCATTCGGCTGCAGCACGCAAGAGGAATAGTACAGACATGCCCAGAGTGAAACCTCCGACCCCACTCATATCTTTCACAAGTTGTGATAAAGGGTAACCGTCGAACTCTTTCAAGTTATGGGTGACTTGCAAGTCGAAAGTTAAATCAATAAATAGTCTCTCGGTGGCCCTTGTGGAAAACGATACATTTGACACCATGATCTGCAAAGGTTCGTTTCCCTCTGAATCAGAAACTACCAAGCTATAGAAAGATGAGGACCTGGATCGGCATTCAATGAGACATCGAACGGCTGACGAGGTGCCTATGATGGCCGAGTACATACCAAACTGGTCAATGTCAAAGTGCCAGAGTGTGGTCAGAATGTCAACCATTCGGCTCCTATTGCAAGGTACTGTCTCAGACTTATGGCTCTTCAAGAGGAGAGGTGGAGTACAACCTAGACGATTTGTCACCGCTTCGTTCAGACAATGCGAAAGACAGTGATATCTATCAGGGTTTCTTACAACCACCTCTTCGCGAGCACTCCATTCAGAGGCGCCAAGAACCTTAACCTCAATACTATTGTTTATAGGAATAGTATTCGACAAAAAATCTGGGACGCTTTTGAGCGCGTGAGCAGAAATCAACCAACGGTCGATAAGTTCACTATTTTCGTTGAACGAAAACTGAATCCCTAGACGTCTTGTGACCTCACTTTCAGGATTAGGAATGAACAAAATACACGCCGAGAAAAGACGGCGAATTTCTTTACTATCGTAAAAACCGTAATCTCTTGAAATTTTGCTTGTCACTCCTTCAGTAGTCCACATGGCTTCACTCCAGATCTCTTCAGTAGATCGTGTGGAAGACTTCAAGGCTTCCATCAACAAAAGCCATCGATGTTTCCGGGCTTCTGTATCGAGCTCTTTCCATTCAGTTCCATTGGTCTCCAGACCCACAGCCTTCCCTAGTCGATATAAACTAAAGGGTGGCCAAGGGCATGCTGTGATGGCCAGAGAGGATATATTTTCTGTAGAAGGGAAAATGCCGAATGATATAGGATGAGCCCACAAATACTTGTCAATCTGGATACCACATAAGGTAACACACAGGAGTAAGCTTCCTAGTCTAAAGAGCAACAAAGAAACTTTTGAGATGTCTCTTTTAAACTTACTCACCTCCATCAAGTACATGACCACCAGGTGATGAAGATCTAATGTCGACCAACCAAGGTAAAGACCAATGATTCCACCTATCTCACAAGCAAGAGTCACACTGCTTGTCCACTTCCAAGGTATTCGTTTGTATTGAACAAATGATCCATTCATCCCTTGAGGAAATTTCAAGTATTCAGAAATAGAACTACACCTTTCTTTGCATGCATCCCTGGCAGTATGGAAAATGTCTTCCTTCACTTCACTTGGAATGATAATCTTAGGTCGAGGAAAGGATAAGTCCTTGGAAGTACATGGATGAAGGTCGCTTACGTCTACGAAAGGGAGGAAGAGGCTCGTTTCCATTGCTGCCTTCTCAAGAAGACATCGTACCTTACATTCTTCTTGTTCTGTCAACAACCCAGATGCTTGACATCCAAATGAGCGACTAGCCAACCGAAACCAAGCTTCTCTTTCAAGACTGCTGTCATTAGCGACTTCATGAAACTTTCTCGTAGTATCGGTAATTAATATTATAGCTTCAGTGGATGACTGAGACATAAAGGAAGTGACAGATTGTATAATGTGAACAGTTGAAGCTCCTACAAAGAGCAAGAGAAACGACCACCTTAACAAGATTCGCGTATGCTGAAGAATCACATTTCTATCTTGTTTTTGGGTAAAATAAATGTTGTACCTCAAATGGCAGCTATTCCAAAGGCGAAATGTAGATATCGCCAACCAATATCCAATGTCGAGTAAAGACACGCCTAGGAAGAATCCTAAGGTCCCTCCAATGGCTGCCAGTAAACGATTCATTGGATATAACTCCTTTTCTTCGTGCACGCTTATCCAAGGGAACTTGATGCGCAAAACAACAGAATAGTTACCGGGATCGAAATATGAACGAATTGCATGTTTTATGGAAAACTTGTTGGATTTGCAAAAGTCTGTGCAAAAGAGATCATTTGCACGTGACCACATAACATAAGCTTCTGACACATAATATAAGTCCACGGTTGTAACGCACACATCTTTTACTGGGAAATAGAGGGAATCTTTACCTACAGGTTTGCAGTTTCCCTTTCTTTGCATATCCATTAGACATTTATGGAAACATGACATAGTGCCCTGCGATGGTAGTCCACTTTTTAATTTGACTTCATACGTTTCAATGACTGCACCGATGTCGTTCGAAAATCTGAGTGAGGAAACCCCTTGACGACTCACCATTTCTGATGTTTGTTCCAATTCTTTTATATTCACTATGACATAGTTAGGGATCAATTGTTCGAGTTCACAGGAGCTGTTGCAGTGACGTGAACAATCCATAGGTCTTCCAGGCTGTATGGAGTTATTTTCTTGCAACCATATGCAAGGATCTCCTCTTTGCCACGAAGGACGCATACGAAGACTGAGGCTCCCAACAGAGGGATCGTTGATGGGCGGAGGATGAAGAGTATGGCAGGGACCTAACGGGGTGTACGATCTATGCCACAAGGACGAAGTTTTTGTGTGGAGGCTGTACTTTTCCACCATGTCTTCCACGCGTAGTTCTTCCACCAGGGCCCCCAGATCCCAAGCAGCACTCTCGACCAATGTCCGAACGGGCATCGTCTTTTCTACTCCCTCCAAATTCCAGAGATTCCCCTCCAGTTCTGCTACGGGCAAACTGTCATTCACCCCAAGGGCCACCAAGGCTCGTGGGTGGAAGGGAGGGAAGGAACAGATGGTGATGCGAGGCAAGGGAACAGGTCTTGACACTGTTACGGGCGGCTGGTGTGTGAAGAGACGTTACGTATAACGTCTAAGTGCTTAACATTGTTACAATACATACATAGACAAGAAATATGAACATAGTTATGTAATACAAAGGAACACAATTCTATAACATAATTACACATATGACGTAATATCTAATATTACGTTACACCTCCACCGTTTGGGAAAGCTTTTCACTTTCTGTTGAAAAGCTATGTTCTAGAAAGGACGTCGGCTAAAACATTAAAGACGCCTTTTATATGATGAATAGTTAGATTAAAGGGTTGGAGAAATAAACTCCAACGTGTAAGTCTCGGATTCTTGTTTTTCATAGTCTGTAGGAACTTCAAGGGGTTGTGATCCGAATATACTTGAATGGTAGTTGAGGAACCCAGGTAGACTTCGAAGTGGATAAGGGCCTGGACCAAAGCGAGCGTCTCCTTCTCAATTGTTGAGTAGTTCTTTTGCGCAGGGGACAGCTTCTTGCTGTAGTAGGCGATAGCGTGAAGAACTTCATTGTGTTCTTGCAAGAGGGCGGCACCGATACCGGTGTCGCTGGCGTCGACTTGCAGAAGAAAGGGTCGTTGGAAATCGGGTGCCCTTAGAACTGGTGCGTTAGTGAGAAGGGACTTCAGGTTTTTGAAGGCCGTCTCACAGGTAGGTGTCCACACGAAGTCGTGGTCTTTTCTCAACAGGTCAGTCAATGGTTCTGCTACATCTGAAAAATTTGGACAAAAACGGCGATAATAGCCACTCATTCCGAGGAATCGACGTACCTCTCTACGATTAGTGGGTGTTGGTACATCATTGATGGCTTTTATCTTGGCGTCTATTGGGAACACTTGGGAATTTCCAACTTTAAATCCCAAATAGGGGACCTGTGTATGTCCGAAATCACATTTGGACAAATTGATGGTAAGGTTTGCTTGGTCTGCTCTATAAAAGAAATTATTTAGGTGTTCAATGTGTTCTGTCCAAGACTGACTAAATATTATCACATCATCTAGATAAGTTTTTACTCCTGGCAATCCTGCAACAAGATTACTTATCATTCTTTGGTAAGTGGCAGGGGCATTTTTAAGCCCAAATGGCATTGCTCTGAATTGGAACAATCCCTCTTCCGTAATGAAAGCGGTAACTTCTCTTGAGCGAGGGTGTACAGGGATTTGATAGTATCCCCTTAACATATCCAACTTGGATACATACTTGGCAGTTCCTAGACTGTCTATGATATCATCTATCCTAGGGATAGGAAAAGCATCGGCCTTAGTATGGGCATTGATTTTCCTGTAGTCAATGCACAGGCGATAAGAATTGTCAGATTTAGGGACAAGAATGCAAGGAGAGTTGAAGCAGAGTGTTTATTTCTGCTTTTATGAACTCCTTCTTTTTTGGATTGACTCTATAAGGGGCTTGTTTGATAGCCCTTGGCGAGTCTAGAATTATTTCGTGTTCTATCAAAGAAGTGAATCTTGGGGAATCTAGAAATAATTTTGGAAAACTTCTTAAGAGGAAAAGAATGTCTTTACCTTGTTTCTCAGATAAGTGTCCTACTTTTATCTGAAGATTTTGTAGTATCTGAGAGTTTTCCAAGGGAATCTCAGGAGGATTAGGCAGGTTATCAGGAGGCTCTTCGGATTCTATTGTGGTAGAGCTGCAAGCTGGAATTGGATCTCGGGAATGATAAGG
This sequence comes from Oratosquilla oratoria, assembly GCF_046742065.1. Taxonomy (NCBI): domain Eukaryota; kingdom Metazoa; phylum Arthropoda; class Malacostraca; order Stomatopoda; family Squillidae; genus Oratosquilla; species Oratosquilla oratoria. Next base: position 42,611,782 of record NC_134806.1, read on the forward strand.
TTTTAAGGTATTTATGTGACAGAGACGGGAACTCTTTCTTCTGTCTGGAGTTTTGATTATGTAGTTGAGATCACTGGCTCTGGACAAGACTTCATAGGGTCCTTTGTATTTAGCCTGCAATGGATCTCCTGGTATGGGAAGATAAAGTAACACTTGATCTCCTGGAGAGAAAGTTCTAAGTTTAGAATTTTTATCATACCGACCTTTCATTACTCGTTGAGCATTCATCAAGTTCTCTCTTGCCAACTTCCAAGCTTCTAACAACTTCTCGGTGACCTGGGACACGTATTTCAAAGAAGGAACTGGTGGTTCTTCTTTCATCCATTGTTCATGAAGTATCTTTAGGGGACCACGGACTTCATGACCGAAGACTAATTCTGACGGGCTGAATCCAAGGCTTTCTTGAATTGTTGTTCGGGTGGCGAACAACAAAAAGGGGAGTCCGTCTTCCCAATTTCGAGTGTTCTCAGCACAGAAGATTCTTAACATTGTCTTGAGCGTTTGGTGAAAGCGCTCTAGAGCACCTTGTGATTGAGGATGATAGGCGGAGGAAGTTACATGATTTATACCTAGTGTTACAAGAGTTTCTCTAAACTTGTTGGAAAGAAAATTACTTCCTTGATCACTTTGAATGTTCTTAGGAAATCCTACCATAGTGAAATATTTCAACATTTCTCTGATTATATTTTGAGCTTTAATATTTTTCAAAGGAATTGCTTCTGGAAAACGAGTGCTCATACACATGATTGTGAGAATGTACTGATTTCCTTTACTTGAAGGAGGTAAAGGTCCTACACAGTCAATAAGAACTTTTTTAAATGGCTCTTCCATTACAGGAATGGGATGGAGTGGAGCTTCTACAATTTTCTGGTTGGGCTTACCTACAAGTTGACATGTATGACATGTTTTACAATATTGGGCAACATCTTTGACAACCGTGGGCCAATGGAAATGTTGGGTTATGTTGAACAAGGTCTTTCTTACCCCTAAGTGACCTGCTAAGGGAGTATCATGAGCCAATCTTAGAACATTATTCCTGAAACCAAGAGGGAGGACTATTTGATTCCTTACTTGCCATGGCTGGTCAGCGGTTGCGGTGGATGCTCTCCATTTTCGCATTAGGACTCCGTTTTCTATATAGAAACCTCGTGACATATTTTCAACTTCTTCTGGAGATGAAACAATCTCGTACAAATTTTTAAGAGAAGGATCTGACTTCTGTTCTTTGATTAATTCTGCTCTAGATAGAGAAACTGGTGAAGAAGAAGATGGGTCAGTTTGGGAGAATAGGGATTCTAAATTATAGGTCTCCTCTTCAGATTTCTTGTACTGAGATCTGGTTACAGCACAAGCGGGAAACAACTGTGAGTTATCTGAAGGTTCTACTGAGGTCTTAGGGTTATTTGTTATTAAGGGAGAAATGACTTTGCTTCCAGCGATGTCATTGGCCAACAATAAGGATATTCCTACTATGGGAAGAGAGTCTACTACTGCTACTTTAACCATTCCGGTTGTTAAATCAGACCGCAAGAAAACATTATGTAATGGACATTTTATAATTCCTCCAACTCCTTCTATCAATATATCATAACCTGTATATGACTCACCCAGATTCTGCAAGACAGAATTTAAAATCAGACTTTGCTTTGCTCCTGTGTCTCGGAGTATGGAAATAGGATATTGTTGTGAACTACTACTATGAGATATAGTTCCTGAAGATACAAATGGTTTGAAACAAGGATCATGATCTGATGAGGGGGGTTCTACATTACTTGACAATACCGGCTTCTTTGGTAGTTTATCCTGAATAGAGGATTTTGAATCATCTGATTTTATATTACTTACAAGAGTTGGTGTCTTATTGGAGAATGAGGGTGTCAGTCTCTTTCTGCAATTAGAAATGTGATGGCCAACCTGTTTACAATATGAACAAGTTACAGGGGGATTAGTCTTAAACCTTTCCATTCTTTGCCAAGGTTGGTTTGGAGGATATTGATTGAAATCAGACCTGTAACTGAAATGTGATGGGCTAGACTGATTTTCAAAGCGTTTCTTTGGGGCCCAAGGATCAGAGTATTTTGTTGAATCTGGAATATATGACTTTGACTTTTGGGATTCCATTTGTCTTGACTTAGGTTTATGATTTAGTGTGAACTCATCAGCCAATACAGCAGCTTTAGTTAAAGTTTCGGGAACATGATCATCTATAAAAATCCTAAGATCTGTCTCTAAGGTATTCTTAAACTGCTCCAACAAAATCAACTGTTTAAGTCTATCTAAGGTGTCCGTTTCACTAGCCAAACACCACCTATTGAATAACCTCTCTTGTTGAGCCGCATATTCTACGTATGTTAACTGAGGTGTCTTCCTATAATTACGGAATTTCTGTCTATAGGCCTCTGGTATTAGTTCATAAGCTTTTAAAATACAAGCTTTCATATTATCATACTCGCTTTCTGCTTCTGAAAGAGAAGTATAAATTTGCTGAGCCTTACCCTTAAATTGTGTTTGAATGATTAATGGCCAATTTTCTTTAGGGATTTGTAATTGTTGCGCCAATTTTTCCCACTGAAGAAAGAAAATTTCTGGCTCTCCTTCTGAAAATTGGGGTAGAAGTTTTACATACTTGGAAATATCTATATGACCTTCCTGAACTACGGGTTGTCTATCAACAATCCTAGCTTCTACTTCTGTCTTCTTTAATTCTTACTCTACTTGTTTCACTTTTGCTTCCTCTTCTCTAGCTTTAAATTCTGCCTTTTTGATTTTAGTTTCCTCTTCTCTAGCTTTAAATTCTGCCTCAATTTGCATTTGTTTCAGTTTAGTTTCCTCCTCTTTAGCTACTTGTTTCACCTTAGCTTCCTCTTCTCTAGCTCTAAATTCTGCCTCAATTTGCATTTGTTTCAGTTTAGTTTCCTCCTCTTTAGCTACTTGTTTCACCTTAGCTTCCTCTTCTCTAGCTCTAAATTCTGCCTCAATTTGCATTTGTTTCAGTTTAGTTTCCTCCTCTTTAGCTTTAAGTTCTGCCTCAATTTTCATTTGTTTCAGTTTAGCTTCCTCCTCAATTTCTACTCTCCTGACCTTTAATTCAATCTCCTTAATCTTAAGTTCGGTTAGTCGTGCCTCTATTTCTAACCTATTTGAAGGAATTTGTATAGCTGTAATCTCTTCTGGAGATAAGATCTCATCTTCGATCAGATTTTCAACGAGTTCCTGAAGTATTTTTTTCTTTCGCAAACTTGTATCAATGTCTACTCCAAAGTGCTTGCCTATTTCTATCAAAGTGTCTTTAGTTTGTTTCTTTAAGAAACTTACCTTGGGATTTTGAACGAATTCTTGAACTATATCATCCATCTCTATAAGAATGTGTTAAATACCTGATCCAATATCCTTGGCAAGGGTTGCCACTTTGGTACGGGCGCTACTGCTTAACATTGTTACAATACATACATAGACAAGAAATATGAACATAGTTATGTAATACAAAGGAACACAATTCTATAACATAATTACACATATGACGTAATATCTAATATTACGTTACAACACGTCTCTAGTAACGGTGAACGTCGTTGCACCCTGCAAGAACTGGTTTACGTTGAGACCCAGTTGGCACAGGAAAAGACCTATAGCAACCACATGAACTAATATCCATGTGGCTGTATGGCAGAAGATCTTTCGTAGTCTCATTCTCAAGAGTTGCAGTGCTCTTCTGGGCAATGTGCAAAGCTGAATGATGAAAGTGTGACCCAAACATCGCCCTTTAAAAAGAACATGTGCTGTCGCCTTGCAATTGACGATCGTTCAACTGCGCAACAATGGGGTCTGGTCTGGAGGACCCTTACAATTGCAAGCATCTATATCTCTAATACGCTCGATTAAGCATTCAATTATATTGATAATAGGCACCAATTACCTGAAGAAAGAGAATGTCTGTCTTTTGTTCAAACACTAAGAGGGATAAACAAAACAACCTTATCGGGAATCGATCAGGTGCACTTTGAATGACATAATTATCATGCTTTTACTTCTGCCAAAAGGTGTCTCTGTATTACATTTTTTCATTCAATTTGGCCTCCAAGTAAGGTACTAGCTGCACCTCTGTGAATAAATCATCAACAGCTCTATCAAGTCTTCGACCAGAGAATGTTTTTCTTTTCTTTTCTTTTTTCATTCACAAAGATGTTTATTGTGGTTCTTTCTCTCTTGCTATATTTTAATCGAACATGAACTGATGGTACATGCAGCTCATCAAATGCACTTGATTATTAAACCAATATGCATTGAATGGCTTCTGAGGAAGCGCCAAACGGTTCCAGAGAATAATTACCTCTCCCGGGCAGAGTCCAAGGCAAGAGCTTCTCTTTCTATTGTTTCTTTGCTTGATTTACTGTCTGCAGTTTTGTGGATGGATCAATTGACACGAATTAAAAGAGAGAGAGAGAGAGAGAGAGAGAGAGAGAGAGAGAGAGAGAGAGAGTGAGAGAGAGAGAGAGAGATTACTTCTGTATGACCCTATAAAATTTGGGAAGCGATTGGGTTAAGGTCCTCAAAAAACTTATTCCCTAATGATATTTAGAATTACCAGTCTTCGAGTCCATGCCCTTTGTCACAATTGTGATGTATAGGATTACTGCTGAGAAATAGAAGAAATGTTCTTTAGTTTGCAGTAAATGGAACTTTTTTTTTCTTACTCCACATTTATATAGTTTATCTGTTTATTTTTTACCATCCAGAGCTTTTGTTTACCTTTTCACTGTTCTCTCTATTTTTTTCTGCTTAATAGTTACGTGATACCTTTCTCATGTTGTTGTAACTCTTTTTTTCTTTTTCTGTTTAATTCAACTTGGCTTTTTCAGTTGTTCTTTTTTCTTCTTCTTTTATTATGGAGGGTATCTCTGATGTCTAATTGGGCTTGTATTTTTTCTGTTGCGTCTGAATATATACTTCTTATTTACTTTTAGTATGGAATTTAGTATCATTTCCAACGCTTTATCACTGGAATGGTAACGATTCGTAGTTATCACTTATTAGAATAGATTATTGTATTTCTTAATTTCGTTTTATCTCATTTTTGAAGTCCCCCAACTGTAGACAAAATGACAAAATAGGCCATATTGGGAGTAGGCCAAACGGGAATTTTACTGTTGACGAAATGTGAATATTTTGAGTCGATCTAATGGACAAGCATGCTGTATCCATGACCGGAAGTTTGAAGGGATTTAATGGATTATGAAAAAAGAAATCTTGATATGGAACAGAATGGATGTATCCTTCATAGAAAATCATTGGCATTCCAGAAGATGGGTTTACAATTGCACCCAATACTGAATAATGTTGTCAAAGTAATCAGCTTAACAAGTTCAGGTCTTCCAATGGTCACCTGTTTCACACTTTAAAAACTGCGCTTGTTGTCGAAAGAGAGGGTACATGCCAGGTTGTTTGAGTTGCAAGATGAGGCATGCCCTTTCCTCTTCTGCCTCTTTTCTATCTTTTTTTTAACATGACCCTTCTCTGGTCACACATTTCAAAACACTTCTTGGCTTGCATAATTGGCATGTCTTGCAGAATGAGTTCATTTTGTCTGCGGGAAGGTGATATAGATATTCTCAGTTTACCAGTATATGACATTCTCTTTTTAAGAGGAAGTGGAAGGAAATATTTTTGTAAAGAGATATGCCTATTTGGAATTTGTTGAAAGAGGACAGGTATGATGGTACGGCCATGTGAAAATAATGAGAGAACGGCAGTACTTATGAGTGGACACCTGAAGCCAAGAGACTGATGGGGAGAAAGTGGATGCGGTGGAGAGCCAGCAATGAGAGCACCCTTCAGTCGAGGGGTCTCTCATTGCAACATGTGGAGGAGAAGATGTACCTGAACATGGAGGAGTGGAGAGATGTGGTCAAGATGCACAATGACTGACAGACATTTGTCTAAAAGGATGAGGATCAAAAGGTGTGAAAAAGTCGTAATAAAAAAAAAGTATCACTCCGTGTAGAAGAAATCAAAACATTAGAATATAGATAGCAGAAATATTTTAGCTAAATGTTTAATTACAGTGTTGAAGCTATTGTGCGCTTACCTAATTGTGCATATATATGTTGATGCATTATGTCCCTCACAGTCAAGACTTTCCTGTACCTGACCCTCCAAAATAAATGGAACTAAGTAATGATGACTCAAGTGTAGAGGTTATAGAAAAAAGAAGACATGCACTTTCAGCCAATCTGTTCTTCAAGTGAACCACATTTATTGAGTGCCTCGTGTAACTATACTTGCCTACTCAAGAACAACCTTACACATCTTGCAGGGTACCCATGCCTCCTCTGCACCCGGTATCATCAACACCAGGGCTTGTGAAGGTTGTGTGAACCTGGAGGACCGTCTCAGGATGTGTGGGGAGGAAATTCGTGACAAGAATGACCCCCTCCCCTACAACCCAAAGAGCGTTTCACTTCTTCCCCTTCTATCACTGCCGTGAGCAAGTGGCGCTCCGCGGGGTCCCGTTTCTCGAGCTCATATTCGGTAGACGTATGCCCTGTGAAGCAACCGCTGGCTCTAGCCAATCGTTTTGCTCTACTAGAGGATGAAGTGGCTGAAAACCAGGAGTTCTTGGTGGTGGGGGACTACATGGTGCGAGGCTATGACGACATCCTGCAGCGGAAGACTAAGCGACGTTGCAAGCTTGTATGTCAACCGGGCTGTGGGATCGCCGATTGCTCCATCAGGGAGCAAGGACGGACGAACACGGCTACGATTGTTCATACGGGAAATAACGATGTAGGTAGGGTGAGATCAGAGGAACTTGTGCGGAATTACAGGGTCCTCCTTCAGGAGATAAAGGAATGTGGGAGCCGTCACGTAGTCTGTGGGATCCTCCCGAGGATATACGCAGGCTCGTGTTGGAACAATAGAGCCATAGGGATCAATGATAGGATATCACAGTTGTGCACACAATTGGGATACCACTTTCTTGATCCTTGATATATCTTTTCTAGGCGCCATGACCTTTACGCTTCTGATGGGATCCACCTTACCCGCAGAGGCAAAGATGTTCTTACAAACCTCATTGTGGGAGTTTGTAATGAACCAGCTCCTTATTTGGGTAGAAGCCCAAAGGAAAGGGGAAATAGAGTGTGCTTGAGAAAACAGTCTAGAGTATAGCATTAATGTAGAACAATATGCCAGTGTAGGACAAAATATAATTCTAGGATATAATGTCGGTAGAGGACGAAATGTTACATTAGGATGTAATGTCAAAGGGCAAAATGTCACCATGGGATGTAATGACAGTGGAGGACAAAAGATCACGATGGGATGCAATGATAGTGGAGGACAAAATATCACGATAGGATGTAATGATACTGGAGGAGAAAATATCACGGTAGGATATAATGTCAGTGGAGGACAAAATATAATTTTAAGAAGGGATGCCGGACAGAATGTCAATGAAGGACAAAATATCACAATGGAATATAATGACAGAGGAAGACAAAAGATCACGATGGGATGTAATTATAGTGGAAGAAAAATATCACGGTAGGATATAATGTCACTGGAGGACAAAATATAATTTCAGGAAGGGATGCCGGACATAATGTCATTGAACGACGGGAGGCCGGTGTGCATCACGGTGACGTAGGGGGGCAAAGTGTACAAAAGAGATCGGATGACCGTAAACGACCAGATGTCCGTGATGGGGGAAATGTTAATTTTAATGGGAGAAATGTTAATGAGGCATTGAATGTCATGAGGGGCCAAATAATAATATAGAGCAAGGTATAAATAAAAAACAAAATGATAAAGTAAGATATGATATTGAAACTCAAATGTGTCAAAACGAAATAATCACGAGTTTCTTAAAACCATGTACTTTAATGCTCGTAGTATTAGGAACAAATTTCAAGAAATACAGGCGTATGTCAAAAGCGAAAATCTCGATATGATAGGAATAACCGAGACATGGTTAAATGGTACAGAGTTCGAAGCTGAATTTAATATTGCAGGATTTAAACACTTTCATCAGGATAGAAACCACAAGAAAGGTGGGGGTGTTCTGTTGTACGTTAAAAACAATGTTCATGCTTGTGTTTTAGAGAAAGTGAAACAGGATGCATATGATAGTTTGTGGGTTGAGTTAACCCACAGAAATGGACAAAAAATGAATATAGGTGTAATATATAGGCCAAAGACATTATCACTAGCAGACGACAAACTGTTATTTCAAGAACTGTCTAGTTTCTGCAACTGGGATTTATTGATAATGGGTGATTTCAATTTTACTGACATTGATTGGATGCCCCTTGAACATGGCCATATAGGTAGTCGCTTGATTGATTTTCTTGGTGACAATTACTTAATTCAGCATGTAAAAGAGCCCACAAGATATGGAAACTTACTCGATCTATTGATCACTAGCCGCGAAAGCATGGTAACTGATGTAGAAGTCGGTGAAACTTTTGCAAATAGCGATCACAACTTAGTTAGATTCAAACTCCTAAGAAAATTAGAATAGATACTTGTGTTTCTAAAATACCCGATTTCAGTAAACCTCAGTTCATAGAACTACGTCAGGGGCTTCAGCTTACAGAATGGGAGGCAAAATTAAGCGAAAGACCTGTAGATCAGATGTGGGAAATATTTCAAAATACGCTCACTAAGATGATTTATACTTACATTCCTTTTAAGGACAGTTGTCCCCCAAATCAGGCTCGCCCAAAGTGGCTCGACAAAGAAACTGAAAAAAAGTATTGTTAAAAAGAGACAGGCTTATAAGAAATATAAGTGCTCGGGTGCATCTAATGAATATGAAACTTATGTATCAATACAAAGAGATTTAAAAAAAAAGACAATAAAAAAAAAGAAAACGACAATACGAAATGAACATCGCTGATAGATCCAAAGAGAACCTCAAAGAATTCTACAGTTACATTAGAATATTCAAATGAAGAAATATGTAATATTTTAAACAATTATTTTAACTCGGTGTTCGTAAACGAAACACCTCAAAGTGAACTCCAAACTGAAACCTGTGAAAAGTCTAGGGTAAACTTACTCACTACGGTAAATATAACAAGATAAAAAATTAAAAGATGTATAGAGAGACTCAAAGTTAATAAAACACTAGGGCCTGACGGTTGGCATCCAAGAATCTTAAAGGAAATGAAAAATGAGATTGTTGTTCCATTAGAAATTATTTTCAAGAAATCCATCATATCCGGAGATGTCCCAAGAGAATGGAAGCTAGCTAAAGTTACTCCCATATTCAAAAAAGGTGACAAAAAGAAACCAAATAACTATAGGCCTATAAGTTCGACTTCAATCGTAGAAAAATAATGGAAACTATCATCAGAGATGCTATCAAACATCATTTAGAAAGTAACCGTTTGATAAATGATAGCCAGCATGGTTTCAGACGGAAACGTTCTTGCGTAACTTACTCGAATTCTACAACACAGTTATCTCGAATTATGACAAAAGAAACAATATAGATTTAATATATCTAGACTTTGCAAAAGCTTTTGATACCGTCCCACACGAAAGACTACTTACTAAATTAGCTTCGCACGGAATAAGTGATAGCCTATTAAGTTGGACTAGTAATTGGTTGAATGATCGAAAACAGAGTTTTAAATGGAAAAACTTCTAGATGGAAAAATGTTACAAGTGGAGTTCCTCAGGGTTCCGTTCTTGGGCCACTTCTATTCATAGTATATATAAATGATATAGACCATGGACTAAAATCTACTGTTTCCAGATTTGCTGATGACACAAAAATGTGCGGAATGGCAAATGATCACTTAAATCAATTAGATATTCAAGGAGATTTAGATAAATTACAACAATGGTCTGAAAAGTGGCTAATGAAATCTAACACAAGTAAATGCAAGGTAATGCACATAGGTAAAAATAACACTAGGTACGATTACAAGTTATTTAGAAATTCGTTATCAAAGGTGGATAGTGAAAAAGATCTCGGTGTAATTATCAGTAAGGATCTCAAATCATCCAAGCAGTGTATTTCAGCCTCTGAGAAAGCAAATAAGATTCTAGGACTGATTGCGCGATCTTTTGCCTTCAAAAGTCCATCACTCATTAACAAGCTATATAAATCGTTAGTTCGTCCACATTTGGAATATGCTGTTTCCGTATGGTCACCGAATCTCATTAAAGACATTGACAGACTGGAAAAAGTACATCGGCGAGCCACAAAACTGATTCCAAATATTAAAAATAAATCATACGAAAATCGACTAAAAAATATTAATCTGTTTTCCCTAAAAAAGTGTAGAGTCAGAGGTGACTTGATGCAGGTCTCTAAAATTCTAAGGGGAATTGACAACATCAAAAGTGACAAAATGTTCACATTGAATGAGAATCAGACAAGAAACAATGGTCTCAAACTGTCCGGAAATAAATTCAATTTGGAAGTAGGTAGAAACAACTTTGCCAACCGTGTAATTAATGAATGTAATAAACTTCCTGAACAGGTAGTGCAATGTAGTTCAGTTCGAAGCTTTAAGAATCATTTAGATAAACACCTAAGCAAAATGCTGTAATGATTATAATTTATTTTATATTATTTGTTTTTGTTTTGTTATCATTTGTCTGTTTGATTTTCATTTATTATTAGTAATATGTCAGTTTATTATTATTTACTATTCACCTGTTTGTTTATTATTTAACTATACCTATGCATTTATTCATGCGTTTTATTTATTATTTACATTATTATAGTTTTTATTTATTCATTTATTATTATTATTATTATTATTATTATTATTTTTTTTTTTTTTTTTTTTTTTTTTTTTTTTTTTTTTTTTTTGCATCCTACCTAGATATGGTAGAAATTAGTATTACTAACTCCAACATCAATAAATGCTACAAAAAATAAAGATTATGAAAAAGAAAAGTCAATTTATTATTATTTACTATTCACCTGTTTGTTTATTATTTAACTATACCTATGCATTTATTTATGAATTTTATTTGTTATTTACATTATTATAATTTTTATTTATTAATTTATTATTATTATGATTTTTTTTTGCATCCTACCTAGATATGGACCTAGATATGTCGGCATGCTTCGCCTTTGTAATCCTTTGTAAACATCCAACACCGGTTGGCTCAAGTGACCCAGCTCAGTATCTCGCTGGATATCACACCAATCAATTTGTTGCTCCAAGTCTCGTGATGGTGGGGGAAGATTGTGATGGTATGGGGAAGCTTGCGGTGATAGAAATGCTTGTGGTGGTGGTAGAGGCAGCTTGTGGTTGTAGTGGGGAGCTTATGGTAACTGATAGCTTGTAGTAGTTGGGGGAGCTTGTGTTAGCTGGGGAGCTTGTGTTGGTTGGGGAACTTATAGAGGCGATGGGGAGCTTATGGTGGTGGGAGAGATTGTAGTAGTAGGTGACCTTGTTGGGGTGGGTTAAGTTCAATTGAGTGTTAGTAAATTCAGAAATGCCCTTACAGCAAATAGTACAACCCAAAAGTTGTGAACAAAACACAGAAGAAATATCAGTGAATATAACATTACCCCAACAAACATTAGAGAAATGCATGACAGAATTTGTAGCATGCACAGAAACTAAAAAATCAATATGACAAGGGACATGTATATCCATCATAGCATATTCAATTTCAAGAGAGCAGATGAACAGGAAAGAAAACATTTACATAAAATATCCACCACAACACAATCATGTTAGAAAATACTAATAAACATACACACTCAGTAGAAGGTAAATTATACTTAACATTAGCGCGAAACACATTCCATATTATTAAGTGATCACTGTTCAATAATCAAAATTAGTATTACTAACTCCAACATCAATAAATGCTACAAAAAAAATAAGGGTTCGTATCCCATGGCGGAGCTTCTAAAAATGTTCAATCTGTCTTAAGAAACATACAACTTGTCGGAAGGCGCGCCTAATACGGGATTAGATGAAATTGAGATTAGATCTTCCAATGTTACGTGAAGCGTGGTCGGGGACTAGTACAGTCCTTTTGAACCATCACATGTAGCATGGTCGCTAACGTCTTGACCTCGTGATTTTCGACGCACGGGTCAGGGTTCGTATCCCATGGCGGAGCTTCTAAACATATATATATGTATATATATATATGTATATATATATATATATGTATATATATATGTATATATATATATATATATTTATAGATATACATATATATATATATACCATTAGGTGTTTGTTCCTCCTTTTGCGTAACACTTCTTGCCAGCCTAGAGCGGCGCAGGACGTTTTAGCTAACTTGGCCAATCAGATTCAATCTCCATAGATGCAATTCCTATGGGTCAATCAGAGGATTTTTGTAGAAGAACTAGATGCCACTAGGACGTGTCAAAGGATCAGTTTTAGGATACGAAGTGCCACGTAGAGGTTGTGTCGCCTCGGGAGGATTGTCGGCCGATGTAAGTCCTCTGTACTCCCCCTGTATTATTCGTAAGATAATTAACTCAGAATTTTATTAAGGTGTTGTGTGACGTCCATGGCAGTGATGCGGGAAGGCTAGACAGTGTTTTTCGTTGGTAATTAATTAAGTAATTAATTTCTTTTTCACCCCTGTTAAAAGTCTTTTGAGCGGAAATCTTGTGTTTTGAAACTTATTTACTGCATTGTATGTTCTTAATTGTAATTACTCATGTAATTCTATCAACTTCAATGAATATTGTTAAATGTTATTTGTGCGTTTCTTTTTTCTTGATTTTCATGATAGTGCAAAATCAAGTAGCGACCGTCGAGTGACCCACCCCAAAGACATAGGGTCTTGGGAACTCATTAATTCATTCACTCTTACTATGTATTACGAGTCAGAGGTGTAAGCGAGATTCGTAACAATTTTCATATACATATACATATATATATACATATACATATATATATATATATATATATATATCATAAACATTCATATATGAATGTATAAGCATATACGCGGCAATAGTTTTCTGTAATGCCATTTGTTTCCTCTGTGTCTTATTCATGATGGTATTGACCGTGTCCTAATGATAATGTTGCTCCAGTTATAATTAGAATAGCTTTAACTTTATGACACTTTTCATAGAAAAATTCTTCTAGTATCAGTTTCAATTCACTTTTCAATCTTTGTATTGTCCTATGAAATGCACTCACCAATTTTCATGTACGTTCGTTGAACTTTTTTTTCTACATTTTTTTCAGCGAATCGTTTGGTCTGTGTTTAATTTGTGATATTTTCACTAATATATAATAACCTGTTTTCTTCAAGAGTATAATGAAGTAAGTCAACGCTAGTAGTATGTAAGTCATGTATAAATCCCTACTAACCCGCGTTGGTTTCAGGGTAAATTTCATGATTACAGTGACACTCATAGCACTGGGCTACATCAAAAATGCAACATAAATGACAGTATCATTTTCTAGACCAATTTTTCGTGCTGATCACGGTGGTAGTAGTCATTTTGCTCCAAAAGTTCTAGTTTATGTGTTACAGCATAATTATGTCCTAGTGTAGTGTTTTGTTAATCCGCGCCAGATTTGTGGTGCCTTAAGGGGGCCGTCGCGATAAATTTCCGAAAAAAATCGAAATATTCGAGAAAAAAAAAATCCTGTCATCTAGTGGCCTTTGGCAAGCCAGTCCTGAAATATTTCAGCGAAATACCAAAAAATAAAGGAGTTATGGCTATTTTTCTGCCCCCCACCCCCACTTTCTAGTACACCTTCGCTGCACAAATGTTCGATAAAGTTATTTCATCGCAATAAAAATGGAACAAATGCGTTGTATTTTGTTATTCACTAATATAGACTACTTGGAAACACATCCTAGACTGCAATCTGTTCACTCGGTACGTAAGCTGAGCGAATCATTGTGGAGAGAAATCGAATTGTCGTTCCTTGGAGATAGATAGATATATAGAACTTTTATTTACTTTTATTTGAAGCTATAATCATTTCAAGAATGCCTAAACATTCGAAGAAGAAGCGTGTGTTTCATGAAAGCTAAGAAACTGAATCAAATCATCGAGATACTGGAGACGACTCATAGCAGTGACCTTGAATAGTGCTGCTGATGCGCCAGCCCGGGACGCGCGAAGCCGAGCGCGTTTTAACCCCTTCACCGCCCTCCGTATCCTCGTTTCCAAATGACGTCACCGCAACCATCGAGCATGCGTTACGTACATCACGAGACTACAAATGACGCTCCGAGTGTTTTTTTTTTCATCACAAGAGCGACTGTCATTGATCATAACTTTGGAAGGACACATAATCTTCTTTCTCACTTGGTTAGAGTCAATTCCATCATTACAAAAGCACTTGAACAAGACAAAAACATTGATTCATTGCCAAATAGTCTATCTATCTATTTATCAATCTATCTAACTATTTATCAGCTCCAATTTCTAGTAAGCGATTTCAAGTAAGCTTTCTAGTAAGCGAACCTGGAGACAATGAGAGACGTCACTTCCTGAAACCCTCGCCTTCTGACCTCCTGATACCTCGTAAAACGGGGGATCAGGTACCAGCTACACTTTACAATAACATGTGAATGACATAGAATGCATGAAGATTGGCGCAGAGAAAAAAATCGAAATGAAAAATACAAAAAAATGCAATGAAATGTATTTTGAACTTCAAAGCTCAATATCTCAAAACTACCCTTTTCTCTACATTTTTTCTATCTCCTCCGTAACTACTCGGGCGATTTTAATGAAATTTGGATCATTTGAAAGCTGAATAAATTTGCAAACTTTTTAATGTTTTTTTTTATTTTTATGATAGAAGTTGATATATTGTATTTTGAAAAAAAATATGACACGTTTAAAAAAAAAATCTTTCTCCTAAACTAAGAGGAAATTCCATAAAACGCCACAATGATTTTTTAGGTATTGCTATAGAGCATTTGTGGTATTTTTTCAGCATGCTCAGCCAATGGATAAGTGAGGAGATAGAACTTTTGTAATTGGTAAAAAAACTGTTTTTTATTAATAACTTTATTGTTTTTCAACCAATTGATATGAAAATTGGTGGTGAACATCTCAGTGTATCTATATATAACATATTAAAAATTTGAGAAATTTCTATCATAATTGATGAAGTTCATTTTCGCGCGACGGCCCCCTTAAGTTAATTAGTCGAGTGTTGTAGGTGTTAGGTTTAATATATTAATTGTGAGTATTAATTCAATTAATATATATGTTTAATACTATATATATGTTTAATACTATATATATGTTTAATACTATATATATGTTTAATACTAGTTTAATACTAGTATGTTTATATACCTATTTTGTTGCAGATTCATTGACGGATTGCTGCAGATTCATTAATTGAAGGATGCCACGGACTTGCAAGAACCACCCCGACTTCTTTTGCTACATATGCGGCAAGTACACACCATCAAAACAGAAGCGCACTATCACTTCTTCAGTAAAGCATCTCTATTGTGCCTACTTTGGCATCAGAATGGGAGATCAGGATAAACCATGGGCTCCTCACATTGCCTGTGTGAACTGTTTTTCTGGTTTATGCCATTGGAGTAAAAAAAACCGTAAGTCAATGCCATTTGGTATACCAATGGTGTGGCGGGAACCTACAAATCACCTTGAAGACTGCTATTTTTGTATGGTGAAACCGCTGGGAAGAAATGCTAAAAGCTCGAAACACATTAAATACCCAAACATTCCATCAGCTATGCAACCTGTACCACACAGTGATGATGTTCCTGTGCCAATACCTCCTGAGAATGTGCACCGTGCTAGTAGTGACGGTGAAAATCCGGATGTGTATCAAGAGATCAAGTTGACTGGGACCTCTGGGAAAATCCCTCAGTTGTTCGAACAGAGTGAGCTAGATGACCTTGTAAGAGATCTTGGGCTGTCAAAAGAATCTGCACAATTGTTAGATTCAAGGTTAAGAGAAAAATCTTTTGGCAAGTAATACACACTTTGAATGATACAGGCATTGACAGCAGGAATTCGTGCAGTACTTTACTAAGTCAGATGACATGGTGTATTGCCACTATATTTCAGGTCTTGTAGAACACATGGGCAAAGAATACCATCCTGAAGAATGGAGGCTCTTTATCGACTCCTCCACCAGGAGTCTGAAAGCTGGGCTACTTTTTAAAGGTAAACAAGTAGCATCATTGCCCATTGCTCATTCTGTTACCTTAAAAGAAACCTACGCTACCATGTCACTTCTTCTTAACAACATACAATATCAGGATCATAATTGGCTTCTCTGTGGTGACCTAAAGGTCCTGACTATTTTGTTAGGGATGTAGAGAGGCCACACAAAACATCCATGCTTTTTATGCTTGTGAGACAGCCGTGCAGATTCCATACACTAAAGACAACGGGAATGGCCACAACGGACGGAATTTGTACCTGGCCGCCATAATGTCAAAACACTACCACTTGTACCAGCAGAGAAAGTGCTTCTACCTCCCCTTCACATAAAGCTGGGATTGATTAAAAAATTTGTGAAATCACTTCCGAAAGATGGAGAAGGGTTTAAATACCTGTCCCATAAATTCCCTCTTGTTAGTGATGCTAAACTGCAAGCTGGCATATTTGTAGGACCACAGATTCGTGAGCTTATGTCAGATTCCGGATTTAGTGAAGCATTAACACCTCGTGAAAGAAGTGCTTGAGAAAGTTTTAAGTTAGTTGTGGCAGGGTTCTTGGGGAACAGAAAATCTGATGACTAAAAGGAACGGGTTGAGAACATGCTTCAAGCATATGAGGCGGCTGGCGCACGCATGAGCATCAAAATACATTTCCTACATAGCCACCTTGACTACTTTCCTGCTAACGTGGGTGAGTACAGTGAGGAACAGGGGGAGAGGTTCCATCAAGATATATCCGAAATGGAGCGCCGCTATCAAGGCAATTGGAGTGTGACCATGATGGCTGATTACTGCTGGTCTCTTCGAAGAAGCTGGACAACATCTGCTGATAAACCGGCACACAAGAGTATGGCGCCTTCACCTTTCAAACAAAACTGTTTTTTTGTAATCAGATATCTACATGCCTGCAAGTATGTTATGCCCATTTATCATTGTTTGTTTTCAATAATATGAAATGTACCGTCAACCTCGAATGTCCTTTACTTACCCTTATATATTCACAGGTCTTTTATAGACCTGGCTTAGACGCATTTCTACACAATGAATCTTATAAATATAGTGTCAGTTATTACAAAAAAAATGAGGACCTCCCTGAAAAATGGGTATGCTTTATGGGTTTAGCATGCGAAACTGTAATGAAAAACGTTAATGACGTCTCTGTTGCAAGATTTTTTTTCTGATGCAACCCAGTGTAGTAGAATGAAACAAATAATCCACAGCAATCGTTACCAGACTAGCTGACGATTGTTTTCCGTTTCTAAAATCGACGATTACATCTTTGCTTTTGTAAAAAAAAAACAAATATTTTAATGTAGGTTATTTATTTTGTACCGTTGATCGCTTGAAGTACATTAAAAAGGATAATAGTCCCTAATCTCAAAATGATATCATAATCACACGTGCATTACGACAACTGAGAATAATTTAACTTTTGACATACCTAAGAGACTTGTTTTATGGTGGGAGGTTTTGCACGCATCTCAATAAACACAGCAACCATAGGCTAGCGTTCCACCAGTGCTGTAGACGATGACAATAAACAAAAGTTCAAACGAAGCCAGAACACGAAGAACCACGTGGCATTCGTCATTCAATAAAATCACGTGGCGGACCTTGCCAATACACAACTCCATAGCATCATCACTTCTTAAAAGTTACTAAATCCTATAGCCCTAGAAACTAGAAAGAAAAAGCCCAAATACAAACGCAATATGCCGGCCGGCTCTAAAGTTAACAACACTGTAAAGTTCAAAGTTGCGTTTGGAATACTTTCTAATGCACAAAACACAAAGTTTACACAATAGCAAATATTTTTACGCTGCTCCCACCATTTCATGATAGGGTGGTCTATGAAACAGTGAGTATGAATAAATTATGAATAAATTAGTCATTGTACAGCACTACAAAGACAAGCGTGCGATCATTTGGGAGGCAGAACCAAGACTGCCTTTGATGCCAAGCCACGCCACCAAGCTCAGATTGGCGTGAAAATCACAGCCACGCGCTTAGTATGAACGCTTGGTTCTCACACTTAATACATTGAATATACAGTATAAATACATAATAAATATACAATACTAAATATACAATATTACAAGGAATGTTCAATGCTACCGTTACACACACACACACACACACATACACACACACGCACAAACACACACACACACACACACACACACACACACACACACACACACACACACAAACATCAATTCACCAATTGCAGCCACATGATATTTTCGATATTTCGTCCTCAAGGTGACATCTTAAGGAATTATAAATCTGTAACGATTAATTACAACACACCACAAATGGAAAAAAAGATAGCTTACAAGCTGTGCTAGAACAAAAACTATACACCAAAGAGATGCCACTATCCAAAAAGATACTTGTTTATATTCAACAAACCAAACCTCACTTTTTAATATCACGTACCCTTCGTACCCACCGTTTCGTCAAGCATTCGGCTGCAGCACGCAAGAGGAATAGTACAGACATGCCCAGAGTGAAACCTCCGACACCACTCATATCGTTCACAAGTTGTGATAAAGGGTAGCCGTCAAACTCTTTCAAGTTATGGGTGACTTGCAAGTCGAAAGTTAAATCAATAAATAGTCTCTCGGTGGCCCTTGTGGAAAACGATACATTTGACACCATGATCTGCAAAGGTTCGTTTCCCTCTGAATCAGAAACTACCAAACTATAGAAAAATGAGGACCTGGATCGGCATTCAATGAGACATCGAACGGCTGACGAGGTGCCTATGATGGCCGAGTACATACCAAACTGGTCAATGTCAAAGTGCCAGAGTGTGGTCAGAATGTCAACCATTCGGCTCCTATTGCAAGGTACTGTCTCAGACTTATGGCTGTTCAAGAGAAGAGGTGGTGCACAACCTAGACGATTTGTCACCGCTTCGTTCAGACAATGCGAAAGACAGTGATATTTATCAGGGTTTCTTACAACCACCTCTTCGCGAGCACTCCATTCAGAGGCGCCAAGAACCTTAACCTCAATGTTATTGTCTATAGGAATAGTATTCGACAAAAAATCTGGGACGCTTTTGAGCGCGTGAGCAGAAATCAACCAACGGTCGATAAGTTCACTATTTTCGTTGAACGAAAACTGAATCCCTAGACGTCTTGTGACCTCACTTTCAGGACTAGGAATAAACAAAATACACAACGAGAAAAGACGGCGAATTTCAATACGATCGTAAAAACCGTAATCTCTTGAAATTTTTCTTACCACTTCTTCAGTAGTCCACATGGCTTCACTCCAGATCTCTTCAGTAGATCGTGTGGAAGACTTCAAGGCTTCCATCAACAAAAGCCATCGATGTTTCCGGGCTTCTGTATCGAGCTCTTTCCATTCAGTTCCATTGGTCTCCAGACCCACAGCCTTCCTTAGTCGATATAAACTAAAGGGTGGCCAAGGGCATGCTGTGATGGCTAGAGAGGATATATTTTCTGTAGAAGGGAAAATGCCGAATGATATAGGATGAGCCCACAAATACTTGTCAATCTGGATACCACATAAGGTAACACACAGGAGTAAGCTTCCTAGTCTAAAGAGCAACAAAGAAACTTTTGAGATGTCTCTTTTAAACTTACTCACCTCCATCAAGTACATGACCACCAGATGATGAAGATCTAATGTCGACCAACCAAGGTAAAGACCAATGATTCCACCTATCTCACAAGCAAGAGTCACACTGCTTGTCCACCTCCAAGGTATTCGTTTGTATTGAACAAATGATCCATTCATCCCTTGAGGAAATTTCAAATATTCAGAAATAGAACTACACCTTTCTTTGCATGCATCCCTGGCAGTATGGAAAATGTCTTCCTTCACTTCACTTGGAATGATAATCTTAGGTCGAGGAAAAGATAAGTCCTTGGAAGTACATGGATGAAGGTCGCTTACGTCTACGAAAGGGAGGAAGAGGCTCGTTTCCATTGCTGCCTTCTCAAGAAGACATCGCACCTTACATTCTTCTTGTTCTGTCAACAATCCAGATGCTTGACATCCAAATGAGCGACTAGCCAACCGAAACCAAGCTTCTCTTTCAAGACTGCTGTCATTAGCGACTTCATGAAACTTTTTCGTAGTATCGGTAATTAAGATTATAGCTTCAGTGGATGACTGAGACATAAAGGAAGTGACAGATTGCATAATGTGAACAGTTGAAGCTCCTACAAAGAGCAAGAGAAACGACCACCTAAACAAGATTCGCGTATGCTGAAGAATCACATTTCTATCTTGTTTTTGGGTGAAATAAATGTTGTACCTCAAATGGCAGCTATTCCAAAGGCGAAATGTAGATATCGCCAACCAATATCCTATGTCGAGTAAAGACACGCCTAGGAAAAGTCCTAAGGTCCCTCCAATGGCTGCCAGTAAACGATTCATTGGATATAACTCCTTTTCTTCGTGCACGCTTATCCAAGGGAACTTGATGCGCAAAGCCACAGAATAGTTACCGGGATCGAAATATGAACGAATTGCATGTTTTATGGAAAACTTGTTGGATTTGCAAAAGTCTGTGCAAAAGAGATCATTTGCACGTGACCACATAACATAAGCTTCTGACACATAATATAAGTCCACGGTTGTAACGCACACATCTTTTACTGGGAAATAGAGGGAATCTTTACCTAAAGGTTTGCAGTTTCCCTTTCTTTGCATATCCATTAGACATTTATGGAAACATGACATAGTGCCCTGCGATGGTAGTCCACTTTTTAATTTTACTTCATACGTTTCAATGACTGCACCGATGTCGTTCGAAAATCTGAGTGAGGAAACCCCTTGACGACTCACCATTTCTGATGTTTGTTCCAATTCTTTTATATTCACTATGACATAGTTAGGGATCAATTGTTCGAGTTCACAGGAGCTGTTGCAGTGACGTGAACAATCCATAGGTTTTCCAGGCTGTGTGGAGTGATTTTCTTGCAACCATATGCAAGGATCTCCTCTTTGCCACGAAGGACGCATACGAAGACTGAGACTCCCAACAGAGGGATCGTTGATGGGCGGAGGATGAAGAGTATGGCAGGGACCTAACGGGCTGTACGATCTATGCCAGAAGGACGAAGTTTTTGTGTGGAGGCTGTACTTTTCCACCATGTCTTCCACGCGTAGTTCTTCCACCAGGGCCCCCAGATCCCAAGCAGCACTCTCGACCAATGTCCGAACGGGCATCGTCTTTTCTACTCCCTCCAAATTCCAGAGATTCCCCTCCAGTTCTGCTACGGGCAAACTGTCATTCACCCCGAGGGCCAACAAGGCTCGTGGGTGGAAGGGAGGGAAGGAACAGATGGTGATGCGAGGCAAGGGAACAGGTCTTGACACGTCTCTAGTAACGGTGAACGTCGTTGCACCCTGCAAGAACTGGTTTACGTTGAGACCCAGTTGGCACAGGAAAAGACCTATAGCAACCACATGAACTAATATCCATGTGGCTGTATGGCAGAAGATCTTTCGTAGTCTCATTCTCAAGAGTTGCAGTGCTCTTCTGGGCAATGTGCAAAGCTGAATGATGAAAGTGTGACCCAAACATCGCCCTTTAAAAAGAACATGTGCTGTCGCCTTGCAATTGACGATCGTTCAACTGCGCAACAATGGGGTCTGGTCTGGAGGACCCTTACAATTGCAAGCATCTATATCTCTAATACGCTCGATTAAGCATTCAATTATATTGATAATAGGCACCAATTACCTGAAGAAAGAGAATGTCTGTCTTTTGTTCAAACACTAAGAGGGATAAACAAAACAACCTTATCGGGAATCGATCAGGTGCACTTTGAATGACATAATTATCATGCTTTTACTTCTGCCAAAAGGTGTCTCTGTATTACATTTTTTCATTCAATTTGGCCTCCAAGTAAGGTACTAGCTGCACCTCTGTGAATAAATCATCAACAGCTCTATCAAGTCTTCGACCAGAGAATGTTTTTCTTTTCTTTTCTTTTTTCATTCACAAAGATGTTTATTGTGGTTCTTCCTCTCTTGCTATATTTTAATCGAACATGAACTGATGGTACATGCAGCTCATCAAATGCACTTGATTATTAAACCAATATGCATTGAATGGCTTCTGAGGAAGCGCCAAACGGTTCCAGAGAATAATCACCTCCCCGGGCAGAGTCCAAGGCAAGAGATTCTATTTATATTGTTTCTTTGCTTGCTTTACTGTCTGCAGTATTGTGGATGGATCAATTGACACGAATTAAAAGAGAGAGAGAGAGAGAGAGAGAGAGAGAGAGTGAGTGAGAGAGAGAGAGATTACTTCTGTATGACCCTATAAATTTTGGGAAGCGATTGGGTTAAGGTCCACAAAAAAACTTATTCCCTAATGATATTTAGAATTACCAGTCTTCGAGTCCAAGCCCTTAGTCACAATTGTGATGTATAGGATTACTGCTGAGAAATAGAAGAAATGTTCTTTAGTTTGCAGTAAATGGAACTTTTTTTTTCTTACTCCACATTTATATAGTTTATCTGTTTATTTTTTACCATCCAGAGCTTTTGTTTACCTTTTCACTGTTCTCTCTATTTTTTTTCTGCTTGATAGTTACGTGATACCTTTCTCATGTTGTTGTAACTCTTTTTTTTCTTGTTCTGTTTAATTCAACTTGGCTTTTTCAGTTGTTCTTTTTTCTTCTTCTTTTATTATGGAGGGTATCTCTGATGTCTAATTGGGCTTGTATTTTTTCTGTTGCGTCTGAATATATACTTCTTATTTACTTTTAGTATGGAATTTAGTATCATTTCCAACGCTTTATCACTGGAATGGTAACGATTCGTAGTTATCACTTATTAGAATAGATTATTGTATTTCTTAATTTTGTTTTATCTCATTTTTGAAGTACCCCAACTGTAGACAAAATGACAAAATAGGCCAAATTGGGAGTAGGCCAAACGGGAATTTTACTGTTGACGAAATGTGAATATTTTGAGTCGATCTAATGGACAAGCATGCTGTATCCATGACCGGAAGTTTGAAGGGATTTAATGGATTATGAAAAAAGAAATCTTGATATGGAACAGAATGGATGTATCCTTCATAGAAAATCATTGGCATTCCAGAAGATGGGTTTACAATTGCACCCAATACTGAATAATGTTGTCAAAGTAATCAGCTTAACAAGTTCAGGTCGCCCAATGGTCACCTGTTTCACACTTTAAAAACTGCGCTTGTTGTCGAAAGAGAGGGTACATGCCAGGTTGTTTGAGTTGCAAGATGAGGCATGCCCTTTCCTCTTCTGCCTCTTTTCTATTTTTTTTTTAACATGACCCTCCTCTGGTCACACATTTCAAAACACTTCTTGGCTTGCATAATTGGCATGTCTTGCAGAATGAGTTCATTTTGTCTGCGGGAAGGTGATATAGATATTCTCAGTTTACCAGTATATGACATTCTCTTTTTAAGAGGAAGTGGAAGGAAATATTTTTGTAAAGAGATATGCCTATTTGGAATTTGTTGAAAGAGGACAGGTATGATGGTACGGCCATGTGAAAATAATGAGAGAACGGCAGTACTTATGAGTGGACACCTGAAGCCAAGAGACTGATGGGGAGAAAGTGGATGCGGTGGAGAGCCAGCAATGAGAGCACCCTTCAGTCGAGGGGTCTCTCATTGCAGCAGGTGGAGGAAAGCGACATGTACCCGAACAGGGAGGAGTGGAGAGACGTGGTCAAGAGGCACAATGACTGACATACATTTATCTAACAGGATGAGGATCAAAAGGTGTGAAAAAGTCGTAATAAAAAAAAAGTATCACTCCGTGTAGAAGAAATCAAAACATTAGAATATAGATAGCAGAAATATTTTAGCTAAATATTTAATTACAGTGTTGAAGCTATTGTGCGCTTACCTAATTGTGCATATATATGTTGATGCATTATGTCCCTCACAGTCAAGACTTTCTTGTACCTGACCCTCCAAAATAAATGGAACTAAGTAATGATGACTCAAGTGTAGAGGTTATTGAAAAAAGAAGACATGCACTTTCAGCCAATCTGTTCTTCAAGTGAACCACATTTATTGAGTGCCTCGTGTAACTATACTTGCCTACTCAAGAACAACCTTACACATCTTGCAGGGTACCCATGCCTCCTCTGCACCCGGTATCATCAACACCAGGGCTTGTGAAGGTTGTGTGAACCTGGAGGACCGTCTCAGGATGTGTGGGGAGGAACTTCGTGACAAGACTGACCCCCCCCCCCTACAACCCAAAGAGCGTTTCACTTCTTCCCCTTCTATCACTGCCGTGAGCAAGTGGCGCTCCGCGGGGTCCCGTTTCTCGAGCTCATATTCGGTAGACGTATGCCCTGTGAAGCAACCGCTGGCTCTAGCCAATCGTTTTGCTCTACTAGAGGATGAAGTGGCTGAAAACCAGGAGTTCTTGGTGGTGGGGGACTACATGGTGCGAGGCTATGACGACATCCTGCAGCGGAAGACTAAGCGACGTTGCAAGCTTGTATGTCAACCGGGCTGTGGGATCGCCGATTGCTCCATCAGGGAGCAAGGACGGACGAACACGGCTACGATTGTTCATACGGGAAATAACGATGTAGGTAGGGTGAGATCAGAGGAACTTGTGCGGAATTACAGGGTCCTCCTTCAGGAGATAAAGGAATGTGGGAGCCGTCACGTAGTCTGTGGGATCCTCCCGAGGATATACGCAGGCTCGTGTTGGAACAATAGAGCCATAGGGATCAATGATAGGATATCACAGTTGTGCACACAATTGGGATACCACTTTCTTGATCCTTGATATATCTTTTCTAGGCGCCATGACCTTTACGCTTCTGATGGGATCCACCTTACCCGCAGAGGCAAAGATGTTCTTACAAACCTCATTGTGGGAGTTTGTAATGAACCAGCTCCTTTTTTGGGGTAGAAGCCCAAAGGAAAGGGGAAATAGAGTGTGCTTGAGAAAACAGTCTAGAGTATAGCATTAATGTAGAACAATATGCCAGTGTAGGACAAAATATAATTCTAGGATATAATGTCGGTAGAGGACGAAATGTTACATTAGGATGTAATGTCAAAGGGCAAAATGTCACCATGGGATGTAATGACAGTGGAGGACAAAAGATCACGATGGGATGCAATGATAGTGGAGGACAAAATATCACGATAGGATGTAATGATACTGGAGGAGAAAATATCACGGTAGGATATAATGTCAGTGGAGGACAAAATATAATTTTAAGAAGGGATGCCGGACAGAATGTCAATGAAGGACAAAATATCACAATGGAATATAATGACAGAGGAAGACAAAAGATCACGATGGGATGTAATTATAGTGGAAGAAAAATATCACGGTAGGATATAATGTCACTGGAGGACAAAATATAATTTCAGGAAGGGATGCCGGACATAATGTCATTGAACGACGGGAGGCCGGTGTGCATCACGGTGACGTAGGGGGGCAAAATGTACAAAAGAGATCGGATGACCGTAAACGACCAGATGTCCGTGATGGGGGAAATGTTAATTTTAATGGGAGAAATGTTAATGAGGCATTGAATGTCATGAGGGGCCAAATAATAATATAGAGCAAGGTATAAATAAAAAACAAAATGATAAAGTAAGATATGATATTGAAACTCAAATGTGTCAAAACGAAATAATCACGAGTTTCTTAAAACCATGTACTTTAATGCTCGTAGTATTAGGAACAAATTTCAAGAAATACAGGCGTATGTCAAAAGCGAAAATCTCGATATGATAGGAATAACCGAGACATGGTTAAATGGTACAGAGTTCGAAGCTGAATTTAATATTGCAGGATTTAAACACTTTCATCAGGATAGAAACCACAAGAAAGGTGGGGGTGTTCTGTTGTACGTTAAAAACAATGTTCATGCTTGTGTTTTAGAGAAAGTGAAACAGGATGCATATGATAGTTTGTGGGTTGAGTTAACCCAAACAAATGGACAAAAAATGAATGTAGGTGTAATATATAGGCCAAAGACATTATCACTAGCAGACGACAAACTGTTATTTCAAGAACTGTCTAGTTTCTGCAACTGGGATTTATTGATAATGGGTGATTTCAATTTTACTGACATTGATTGGATGACCCTTGAACATGGCCATATAGGTAGTCGCTTGATTGATTTTCTTGGTGACAATTACTTAATTCAGCATGTAAAAGAGCCCACAAGATATGGAAACTTACTCGATCTATTGATCACTAGCCGCGAAAGCATGGTAACTGATGTAGAAGTCGGTGAAACTGTTGCAAATAGCGATCACAACTTAGTTAGATTCAAACTCCTAAGAAAATTAGAATAGATACTTGTGTTTCTAAAATACCCGATTTCAGTAAACCTCAGTTCATAGAACTACGTCAGGGGTTTCAGCTTATAGATTGGGAGGGAAAATTAAGCGAAAGACCTGTTTATCAGATGTGGGAAATATTTCAAAATACAATCACTAAGATGATTTATACTTACATTCCTTTTAAGGACAGATGTTCCCCAAATTAGGCTCGCCCAAAGTGGCTCGACAAAGAAACTGAAAAAAGTATTGTTAAAAAGAGACAGGCTTATAAGAAATATAAGTGCTCGGGTGCATCTAATGACTACGAAAATGATGTATCAATACAGAGAGATTTAAAAAAGACAATAAAAAAAAAAAAACGACAATACGAAATGAACATCGCTGATAGATCCAAAGAGAATCCCAAAGAATTCTACAGTTACATTAGAATATTCAAATGAAGGAATGTGTGATATTTCAAACAATTATTTTAACTCGGTATTTGTAAACGAAACACCTCAAAGTGAACTCCAAACTGAAACCTGTGAAAAGTCTAGGGTAAACTTACTCACTACGGTAAATATAACAAGATAAAAAATTAAAAGATGTATAGAGAGACTCAAAGTTAATAAAACACTAGGGCCTGACGGTTGGCATCCAAGAATCTTAAAGGAAATGAAAAATGAGATTGTTGTTCCATTAGAAATTATTTTCAAGAAATCCATCATATCCGGAGATGTCCCAAGAGAATGGAAGCTAGCTAAAGTTACTCCCATATTCAAAAAAGGTGACAAAAAGAAACCAAATAACTATAGGCCTATAAGTTTGACTTCAATTGTAGGAAAAATAATGGAAACTATCATCAGAGATGCTATCGAACATCATTTAGAAAGTAACCGTTTGATAAATGATAGCCAGCATGGTTTCAGACGGAAACGTTCTTGCGTGACTAACTTACTCGAATTCTACAACACAGTTATCTCGAATTATGACAAAAGAAACAATATAGATTTAATATATCTAGACTTTGCAAAAGCTTTTGATACCGTCCCACACGAAAGACTACTTACTAAATTAGCTTCGCACGGAATAAGTGGTAGCCTATTAAGTTGGACTAGTAATTGGTTGAATGATCGAAAACAGAGAGTTTTTTTAAATTAAAAAAGTTCTGGATGGAAATTTTTTACAAGTGAAGTTCCTCAGGGTTCCGTTCTTGGGCCACTTCTATTCATAGTATATATAAATGATATAGACCATGGACTAATATTTACTGTTTCCAAATTTGCTGATGACACAAAAATGTGCGGAATGGCAAATGATCACTTAAATCAATTAGATATTCAAGGAGATTTAGATAAATTACAACAATGGTCTGAAAAGTGGCTAATGAAATCTAACACAAGTAAATGCAAGGTAATGCACATAGGTAAAAATAACACTAGGTACGATTACAAGTTATTTAGAAATTCGTTATCAAAGGTGGATAGTGAAAAAGATCTCGGTGTAATTATCAGTAAGGATCTCAAATCATCCAAGCAGTGTATTTCAGCCTCTGAGAAAGCAAATAAGATTCTAGGACTGATTGCGCGATCTTTTGCCTTCAAAAGTCCATCACTCATTAACAAGCTATATAAATCGTTAGTTCGTCCACATTTGGAATATGCTGTTTCCGTATGGTCACCGAATCTCATTAAAGACATTGACAGACTGGAAAAAGTACATCGGCGAGCCACAAAACTGATTCCAAATATTAAAAATAAATCATACGAAAATCGACTAAATTTTTTTTAATCTGTTTTCCCTAACAAAGTGTAGAGTCAGAGGTGACTTGATGCAGGTCTCTAAAATTCTAAGGGGAATTGACAACATCAAAAGTGACAAAATGTTCACATTGAATGAGAATCAGACAAGAAACAATGGTCTCAAACTGTCCGGAAATAAATTCAATTTGGAAGTAGGTAGAAACAACTTTGCCAACCGTGTAATTAATGAATGTAATAAACTTCCTGAACAGGTAGTGCAATGTAGTTCAGTTCGAAGCTTTAAGAATCATTTAGATAAACACCTAAGCAAAATGCTGTAATGATTATAATTTATTTTATATTATTTGTTTTTGTTTTGTTATCATTTGTCTGTTTGATTTTCATTTATTATTAGTAATATGTCAGTTTATTATTATTTACTATTCACCTGTTTGTTTATTATTTAACTATACCTATGCATTTATTTATGAATTTTATTTGTTATTTACATTATAGTTTTTATTTATCAATTTATTATTATTATGATTTTTTTTTTTTTTTTTTTTTTGCATCCTACCTAGATATGGTAGAAATTAGTATTACTAACTCCAACATCAATAAATGCTACAAAAAATAAAGATTATGAAAAAGAAAAGTCAATTTATTATTATTTACTATTCACCTGTTTGTTTATTATTTAACTATACCTATGCATTTATTTATGAATTTTATTTGTTATTTACATTATTATAATTTTTATTTATTAATTTATTATTATTATGATTTTTTTTTGCATCCTACCTAGATATGGACCTAGATATGTCGGCATGCTTCGCCTTTGTAATCCTTTGTAAACATCCAACACCGGTTGGCTCAAGTGACCCAGCTCAGTATCTCGCTGGATATCACACCAATCAATTTGTTGCTCCAAGTCTCGTGATGGTGGGGGAAGATTGTGATGGTATGGGGAAGCTTGCGGTGATAGAAATGCTTGTGGTGGTGGTAGAGGCAGCTTGTGGTTGTAGTGGGGAGCTTATGGTAACTGATAGCTTGTAGTAGTTGGGGGAGCTTGTGTTAGCTGGGGAGCTTGTGTTGGTTGGGGAACTTATAGAGGCGATGGGGAGCTTATGGTGGTGGGAGAGATTGTAGTAGTAGGTGACCTTGTTGGGGTGGGTTAAGTTCAATTGAGTGTTAGTAAATTCAGAAATGCCCTTACAGCAAATAGTACAACCCAAAAGTTGTGAACAAAACACAGAAGAAATATCAGTGAATATAACATTACCCCAACAAACATTAGAGAAATGCATGACAGAATTTGTAGCATGCACAGAAACTAAAAAATCAATATGACAAGGGACATGTATATCCATCATAGCATATTCAATTTCAAGAGAGCAGATGAACAGGAAAGAAAACATTTACATAAAATATCCACCACAACACAATCATGTTAGAAAATACTAATAAACATACACACTCAGTAGAAGGTAAATTATACTTAACATTAGCGCGAAACACATTCCATATTATTAAGTGATCACTGTTCAATAATCAAAATTAGTATTACTAACTCCAACATCAATAAATGCTACAAAAAAAATAAGGATTATGAAAAAGAAATAGAGAAACATGAACATAAAGGAAGAAAATTGGCGAATCAGCATCCATCAAGGTATGTATAACGTATGAGCATGTCATCTAAATTGCTTTGTGACAATAAATATCTACAAGTGTCCACTAACATGAGCCCCTGGGGTATTATGTCAGTAACAAGTGGACATTATAAGCAAGAGTGAACGAGGGTGTTTGAAATAAACGGATCGCACAGCTTACAGGTGGAGAAGTGTAGAGAGTTGACCCCGCTTCATTGACTTGCCACGCTGGTCGGTAGCCCAGCCCGAGTCGATCACACATTATGTTGTGTCGACGCACCATAATTCCGCTGCGTCGATATTTAGGTGGTTGTTGCATAAAATTTTCATAGTGCTGAATGGACAAGTTGGGAGTCCTTTCAGTATCATTACAGTGGCGACTAGGTCAGCTAGTGGAGCCAGGAATCTAGGTGTGCACGTCCTGTTTAATAGTAGTCCTTGACATATACATATACATATACATATACATATACATATACATATACATATACATATACATATACATATACATATACATATACATATACATATACATATACATATACATATGCATATACATATACATATACATATATATATATACACATATACACATACATATACTTATACATGTATACATACATATACAACTACATATACATATACATATACATATACATATACATATACATATACATATACATATACATATACATATACATATACATATACATATAAATGCTAGAATCCCATTTCACAATCAAAGAACCACAAAAGCAAAACTTCATATACATCTACTACAGAAACACCTTCACTAGTAATTATAAGAAAGATGAAAAAGTCATCAGAGACATCATTCATAAAAATGCCTTCCTACAAATGAGAACAACAAAATCAGAGTTCTCATCTATTATAAAAATCCAAAAACTTCCTCCCTGATCATGACAAACAATTTGTCAAAGCGATCGGACTTCATATCTAAAACTAATGTAGTATACCAATATCAATGTTCTACAGGAACTTGTAATTTCCTCCCCCATTCCTACATTGGTTTTACTAGATGTAAAGTCAGCCGTCGCCTAACTTTCCACCTACAAGAGGGAGCAATCAAAGAACACCATAGGAGTTCCCATCACGCTGCACTCAGGAGAGATGATTTGATCAACAACACCAAAATTATTGGATCGAGCAATGACCCTAGGAGACTACAACTACTCGAAGCCTTCCACATTAAGGACAAAACTCCGGTTATTAACATTCAATGCAATGTAATCTCTTCTATCCCATTATTTAGAAATAAAAATCCCCCCTCCCCCTCTACCCCTTCTCTCTCTCTCCCTTCACCTCCACCTCCTCCCCCACCCTCGGTGACCGCACCCGCCTAACCCTCCCCCCAACCCCCAACCCCTTACCCTTGACATCTGAGGTCCTTATTGTCTGTCCCTCTCCCCCCCCCCTTCGTCTGACCTGATCTTAGGTATATATACTTCTGTCATCTCTGGATTATCACACCCTTCTTCCTCTCTTTAAATACCTGTATGTAAGTCTTCGTATTTATTTTTACAAATTTGTCACCTCTATTATTACTGTTATCATGTAATTTTTTGTTATTTCAGTTGTATCTTGATATTGTCTAGTACCTTTACTGTTACCATGTAATTTTTGTTATTTCAGTTATATCTTGATATTGTCTAGTACCTTTACTGTTACCATGTAATTTTTGTTATTTCAGTTATATCTTGATAATGTCTTGTTTAAGACGAAACGTCGATGTCAAATAAGAACAAATGGAAGAATATAGAGACCTAGTTTCAATTCATCCAGTTAATGGAAAGTCTCTTATCAGGAAAATCGAGAATACGAAGAAAAAACTGAACAACTACAACAATGCTGTCGTTTTTAACTCCACGTGTATTACTGACAATCTGCTCCCCCCTTTACTAATATACATATACATATACATATACATATACATATACATATACATATACATACACATACACACACACACACAC
Organism: Oratosquilla oratoria; assembly: GCF_046742065.1. Classification (NCBI taxonomy): domain Eukaryota; kingdom Metazoa; phylum Arthropoda; class Malacostraca; order Stomatopoda; family Squillidae; genus Oratosquilla; species Oratosquilla oratoria. The sequence goes on from NC_134806.1 coordinate 42,643,604, forward strand.
ACACACACACACACACACATACGCATACATATATATATATATATACTATTAGGTGTTTGTTCCTTGTTTTGCGTAACACTTCTCGCCAGCCTAGAGCGGCGCAGGACGTTTTAGCTAACTTGGCCAATCAGGTTCAATCTCCATAGAAGCAATTCCTATGGGTCAATCAGAGGATTTTTGTAGAAGAACTAGACGCCCCTAGGACGTGTCAGAGGATCAGTTTTAGAATACGAAGTGCCATGTAGAGGTTGTGTCTCCTCGGGAGGATTGTCGGCTGATGTAAGTCCTCTGTACTCCACCTGTATTATTCGTAAGATAATTAACTCAGAATTTTATTAAGGTGTTGTGTGACGTCCATGGCAGTGATGCGGGAAGCCTAGACAGTGTTTTTCGTTGGTAATAAATTAAGTAATTAATTTTTTTTCACCCCTGTTAAAAGTCTTTTGAGCGGGAATCTTCTGTTTTGAAACTTATTTACTGAATTGTATGTTCTTGATTGTAATCACTCATGTAATTTTATTAACTTCAATGAATATTATTAAATGTTATTTGTACATTTCTTTTTTCTTTATTTTCATGATAGTGCAAAATCAAGTGGCGACCGTCGAGTGGGCCACCCCAAAGACATAGGGTCTTGGGAACTCATTAATTCATTCACTCTTACTATGTGTTACGAGTCAGAGTTGTAAGCGAGATTCGTAACATGAGTCATATACATATATATATATTATTTGGATGATGGAGAACATATATACAGGGGAAGGCTCGGAACCCTATACACTCTAACGTTTCGTTCGCGTAGAACTTCTTCAGAAAGTGTATGTAGAACTGCAATTGGAGTTTATGTACTAAATCTAATTATCTTTTCGGACACTTGGGAAAGGTCGTTTTTCTGGCGTGTTTTAGAATTAAAATACCAGTTTCTTTAGCTAAATTGATAAACCCTCCTCGATGATTCGATGAATTATTAGTAGAAATATATGCTGATTCAACAATTCTTCTAGTGCATATACACACATATATGCATATACAGTATATATATACGCATACATTTATATCATAAACATTCATATATGAATGTATAAGCATATACGCGGCAATAGTTTTCTTTGATGCTATTTGTTTCCTCTGTGTCTTATTCATGATGGTATTGACCGTGTCTTAATGATAATATTGCTCCAGTTATAATTAGAATAGCTTTAACTTTATAACACTTTTCATAGAAAAATTCTTCTGGTATCAGTTTCAACTCACTTTTCAATCTTTCTCTTGTCCTATGAAATGCACTCACCAATTTTCATGTACGTTCGTTGAACTTTTTTTTCTACATTTTTTTCAGCGTGTTTAATATGTGATATTTTCACTAATATATAATAACCTGTTTTCTTCAAGAGTATAATGAAGTAAGTCAACGCTAGTAGTATGTAAGTCAAGTATAAATCCCTACTAACCCACGTTGGTTTCAGGGTAAATATCATGATTACAGTGACACTCATAGCACTGGGCTGCATCAAAAATGCAACATAAATGACAGTATCATTTTCTAGACCAATTTTTCGTGCTGATCACGGTGGTAGTAGTCATTTTGCTCCAAAAGTTCTAGTTTATGTGTTACAGCATATGTCCTAGTGTAGTGTTTTGTTAATCCGCGCCAGATTTGTGGCGTCTTACGTTAATTAGTCGAGTGTTGTAGGTGTTAGGTTTAATCTATTAATTGTGATTATTAATTTAATTAATATATATGTTTAATACTATATATATGTTTAATACTAGTTAAATACTAGTATATTTATATACCTATTTTGTTGCAGATTCATTGACGGATTGCTGCCGATTCATTAATTGAAGGATGCCACGGACTTGCAAGAACCACCCCGACTTCTTTTGCTACATATGCGGCAAGTACACACCATCAAAACAGAAGCGCACTATCACTTCTTCAGTAAAGCATCTCTATTGTGCCTACTTTGGCATCAGAATGGGAGATCAGGATAAACCATGGGCTCCTCACATTGCCTGTGTGAACTGTTTTTCTGGTTTATGCCATTGGAGTAAAAAAAACCGTAAGTCAATGCCATTTGGTATACCAATGGTGTGGCGGGAACCTACAAATCACCTTGAAGACTGCTATTTTTGTATTGTGAAACCGCTGGGAAGAAATGCTAAAAGCTCGAAACACATTAGATACCCAAACATTCCATCAGCTATGCAACCTGTACCACACAGTGATGTGTATCAAGAGATCAAGTTGACTGGGACCTCTGGGAAAAGCCCTCAGTTGTTCGAACAGAGTGAGCTAGATGACCTTTAAGAGATCTTGGGCTGTCAAAAGAATCTGCACAATTGTTAGGTTCAAGGTTACCAGAGAAAAATCTTTTGGCAAGTAATACACACTTTGCATGGTATAGGCATCGAGAGCAGGAATTCGTGCAGTACTTTACTAAGTCAGATGACATGGTGTATTGCCACGATCTTTCAGGTCTTGTAGAACACATGGGCAAAGAATACCATCCTGAAGAATGGAGGCTCTTTATCGACTCCTCCACCAGGAGTCTGAGTTGCTGTGCTACTTTTTAATGGTAAACAAGTAGCAGAATTGTCCATTGCTCATTCTGTTACCTTAAAAGAAACCTATGCTACCATGTCACTTCTTCTTAACAACATACAATATCAGGATCATAACTGGCTTCTCTGTGGTGACCTAAAGGTCCTGACTATTTTGTTAGGGATGCAGGGAGGCCACACAAATCATCCATGCTTTTTATGCTTGTGGGACATCCGTGCAGATTCCGTACACTACCGACAACGGGAATGGCCACAACGGACGAAATTTGTACCTGGCCGCCATAACGTCAAAACACTACCACTTGTACCAGTAGAGAAAGTGCTTCTACCTCCCCTTCACATAAAGCTGGGATTGATTAAAATTTTTGTAAAATCACTTCCAAAAAATGGGGAAGGGTTTAAATACCTATCCCATAAATTCCCTCTTGTTAGTGATGCTAAACTGCAAGCTGGCATATTTGTAGGACCACAGATTCGTGAGCTTATATCAGATTCCGGATTTAGTGAAGCATTAACACCTCGCGAAAGAAGTGCTTGGGAAAGTTTTAAGTTAGTTGTGGCAGGGTTCTTGGGGAACAGAAAATCTGATGACTACAAGGAATGGGTTGAGAACATGCTTCAAGCATATGAGGCGGCTGGCGCACGCATGAGCATCAAAATACATTTCCCACAAAGCCACCTTGACAACTTTCCTGCTAACGTGGGTGAGTACAGTGAGGAACAGGGGGAGAGGTTCCATCAAGATATATCCGAAATGGAGCGCCGCTATCAAGGCAATTGGAGTGTGACCATGATGGCTGATTACTGCTGGTCTCTTCGAAGAAGCTGGACAACATCTGCTGATAAACCGGCACACAAGAGAATGTCGCGAAAGCGTGCTAATCAAGGAGAATAGCTCCTTTCAGCTTTCAAATAAAACTGTGTTTTTTGTAATCAGATATCTACATGCCTGCAAGTATGTTATGCCCATTTATCATGTTTTTGTTTGTTTTCAATAATATGAAATGTACCGTCAACCTCGAATGTCCTTTACTTACCTTTATATATTGACAGGTCTTTTATAGACCTGGCTTAGACGCATTTCTGCACAATGAATCTTATAAATATAGTGTCAGTTATTACAAAAGAATGAGGACCTCCCTGAAAAAATGAGTATGCTTTATGGGTTTAGCATGCAAAACTGTAATGAAAAATGTTAATGACGTCTCTGTTGCAAGATTTTTTTTCTGATGCAACCCAGTGTAGTAGAATGAAACAAATAATCCACAGCAATCGTTACCAGACTAGCTGACGATTGTTTTCCGTTTCTAAAATCGACGATTACATCTTTGCTTTTGTGAATAAAACAAATATTTTAATGTTGGCTATTTATTTTGTGCCATTGATCGCTTGCAGTACATTAAGAAGGATAATATTCCCTAATCTCAAAATGATATCATAATCACACGTGCATTACGACAACTGAGAGTAATTTAACTTTTGACATACCTAAGAGACATGTTTTATGGTGGGAGGTTTTGCACGCATCGCCATAAACACAGCAACCATAGGCTAGCGTTCCACCAGTGCTGTAGACGATGACAATAAACAAAAGTTCAAACGAAGCCAGAACACGAAGAACCACGTGGCATTCGTCATTCAATAAAATCACGTGGCGGACCTTGCCAATACACAACTCCATAGCATCATCACTTCTTAAAAGTTACTAAATCCTATAGCCCTAGAAACTAGAAAAAAAAGCCCAAATACAAACGCAATATGCCGGCCGGCTCTAAAGTTAACAACACTGTAAAGTTCAAAGTTGCGTTTGGAATACTTTCTAATGCACAAAACACAAAGTTTACACAATAGCAAATGTTTTTACGCTGCTGCCACCATTTTATGATAGGGTGGTCTATGAAACAGTGAGTATGAATAAATTATGAATAAATTAGTAATTGTACAGCACTACAAAGACAAGCGTGCGATCACTTGGGAGGCAGAACCAAGACTGCCTTTGATGCCAAGCCACACCACCAAGCTCAGACTTGGCGTGAAAATCACAGCCACGCGCTTAGTATGAACGCTTGGTTCTCACACTTGATACATTGAATATAGAGTATAAATACATAATAAATATACAATACTAAATATACAATATTACAAGGAATGTTCAATGCTACCGTTACACACACACACACACACACATACACACACACGCACACACACACACTCACACACACACATACACACACACACACATACACACACACACACACACACACACACACACACACACACACACACACACACACACACACACACACACACACACACACACACACACACACACACACACACACACACACACACACACACACACACACACACACACACACACCGTTACTCTCCCTTAAACCTCTGTCTGTGTCCATCCGCTCTCAGGCATCGACTCCACGTGCTTCCCCCTCCGGGTGGGAGCAGCCTACCAACTCATACCGAAGACTATCGAACATGAATCACCTTTTCTCCATCTTCAGAACAATCTACTACCAGCTCGCCTGCGTTGGTCGATGCCCATCGTGTATTTGCACTGTTACAGCTGTAGAAAAATGGTTCGATACTACTCTATTCCACATCGAAGTTTTATGAGGAAATAACAATTAGACGTGCCATAAAGGAAGGGACCAGATTCTCTTGAATGCATGTAGAATTAGATAGGACAGCATTTTAACAGTTGATTTTTTTCTTCTTCCTTTTTTTGTAATTTCTTAATCATAATTTTTTCGTCTGATGGATGTGCAAACATCAAATCACCAATTGCAGCCAAATTTTTTTTTTCTCGATATTTCGTCCTCAAGGTGACATCTTAAGGAATTATAAATCTGTAACGATTAATTACAACACACTATCAATGGAAAAAAAAGATAACTTACAAGCTGTGCTAGAACAAAAACTATACACCAAAGAGATGCCAATATCCAAAAAGATACTTGTTTATATTTAACAAACCAAACCTCACTTTTTAATCTCCCGTACCTTTCGTACCCACCGTTTCGTCAAGCATTCGGCTGCAGCACGCAAGAGGAATAGTACAGACATGCCCAGAGTGAAACCTCCGACACCACTCATATCGTTCACAAGTTGTGATAAAGGGTAGCCGTCGAACTCTTTCAAGTTATGGGTGACTTGCAAGTCGAGAGTTAAACTAATAAATATTCTCTCGGTGGCCCTTGTGGAAAACGATACATTTGACACCATGATCTGCAAAGGTTCGTTTCCCTCTGAATCAGAAACTACCAAGCTATAGAAAGATGAGGACCTGGATCGGCATTCAATGAGACATCGAACGGCTGACGAGGTGCCTATGATGGCCGAGTACATACCAAACTGGTCAATGTCAAAGTGCCAGAGTGTGGTCAGAATGTCAACCATTTGGCTCCTATTGCAAGGTACTGTCTCAGACTTATGGCTGTTCAAGAGAAGAGGTGGTGCACAACCTAGACGATTTGTCACCGCTTCGTTCAGACAATGCGAAAGACAGTGATATTTATCAGGGTTTCTTACAACCACCTCTTCGCGAGCACTCCATTCAGAGGCGCCAAGAACCTTAACCTCAATGTTATTGTCTATAGGAATAGTATTCGACAAAAAATCTGGGACGCTTTTGAGCGCGTGAGCAGAAATCAACCAACGGTCGATAAGTTCACTATTTTCGTTGAACGAAAACTGAATCCCTAGACGTCTTGTGACCTCACTTTCAGGACTAGGAATAAACAAAATACACAACGAGAAAAGACGGCGAATTTCAATACGATCGTAAAAACCGTAATCTCTTGAAATTTTTCTTACCACTTCTTCAGTAGTCCACATGGCTTCACTCCAGATCTCTTCAGTAGATCGTGTGGAAGACTTCAAGGCTTCCATCAACAAAAGCCATCGATGTTTCCGGGCTTCTGTATCGAGCTCTTTCCATTCAGTTCCATTGGTCTCCAGACCCACAGCCTTCCTTAGTCGATATAAACTAAAGGGTGGCCAAGGGCATGCTGTGATGGCTAGAGAGGATATATTTTCTGTAGAAGGGAAAATGCCGAATGATATAGGATGAGCCCACAAATACTTGTCAATCTGGATACCACATAAGGTAACACACAGGAGTAAGCTTCCTAGTCTAAAGAGCAACAAAGAAACTTTTGAGATGTCTCTTTTAAACTTACTCACCTCCATCAAGTACATGACCACCAGATGATGAAGATCTAATGTCGACCAACCAAGGTAAAGACCAATGATTCCACCTATCTCACAAGCAAGAGTCACACTGCTTGTCCACCTCCAAGGTATTCGTTTGTATTGAACAAATGATCTATTCATCCCTTGAGGAAATTTCAAATATTCAGAAATAGAACTACACCTTTCTTTGCATGCATCCCTGGCAGTATGGAAAATGTCTTCCTTCACTTCACTTGGAATGATAATCTTAGGTCGAGGAAAAGATAAGTCCTTGGAAGTACATGGATGAAGGTCGCTTACGTCTACGAAAGGGAGGAAGAGGCTCGTTTCCATTGCTGCCTTCTCAAGAAGACATCGCACCTTACATTCTTCTTGTTCTGTCAACAATCCAGATGCTTGACATCCAAATGAGCGACTAGCCAACCGAAACCAAGCTTCTCTTTCAAGATTGCTGTCATTAACGACTTCATGAAACTTTTTCGTAGTATCGGTAATTAAGATTATAGCTTCAGTGGATGACTGAGACATAAAGGAAGTGACAGATTGCATAATGTGAACAGTTGAAGCTCCTACAAAGAGCAAGAGAAACGACCACCTAAACAAGATTCGCGTATGCTGAAGAATCACATTTCTATCTTGTTTTTGGGTGAAATAAATGTTGTACCTCAAATGGCAGCTATTCCAAAGGCGAAATGTAGATATCGCCAACCAATATCCTATGTCGAGTAAAGACACGCCTAGGAAAAGTCCTAGGGTCCCTCCAATGGCTGCCAGTAAACGATTCATTGGATATAACTCCTTTTCTTCGTGCACGCTTATCCAAGGGAACTTGATACGCAAAGCCGCAGAGTAGTTACCGGGATCGAAATATGAACGAATTGCATGTTTTATGGAAAACTTGTTGGATTTGCAAAAGTCTGTGCAAAAAAGATCATTTGCACGTATCTCAGAAACATAAGCTTCTGATACATAATATAAGTCCAAGGCTGTAACGCACACATCTTTTACTGGGAAATAGAGGGAATCTTTACCCAAAGGTTTGCAGTTTCCCTTTCTTTGCATATCCATTAGACATTTATGGAAACATGACATAGTGCCCTGCGATGGTAGTCCACTTTTTAATTTGACTTCATACGTTTCAATGACTGCACCGACCTCGTTCGAAAATCTGAGTGAGGAAACCCCTTGACGACTCACCATTTCTGATGTTTGTTCCAATTCTTTTATATTCACTATGACATAGTTAGGGATCAATTGTTCGAGTTCATAGGAGCTGTTGCAGTGACGTGAACAATCCATAGGTCTTCCAGGCTGTGTGGAGTGATTTTCTTGCAAACATATGCAAGGATCTCCGCTTCCCCACGAAGGACGCATACGAAGACTGAGACTCCCAACAGAGGGATCGTTGATGGGCGGAGGATGAAGAGTATGGCAGGGACCTAACGGGGTGTACGATCTATGCCAGAAGGGTGAAGTTTTTGTGTGGAGGCTGTACTTTTCCACCATGTCTTCCACGCGTAGTTCTTCCACCAGGGCCCCCAGATCCCAAGCAGCACTCTCGACCAATGTCCGAACTGGCATCGTCTTTTCTACTCCCTCCAAATTCCAGAGACTCTCCTCCAGTTCTGCTACGGGCAAACTGTCATTCACCCCGAGGGCCAACAAGGCTCGTGGGTGGAAGGGAGGGAAGGAACAGATGGTGATGCGAGGCAAGGGAACAGGTCTTGACACGTCTCTAGTAACGGTGAACGTCGTTGCACCCTGCAAGAACTGGTTTACGTTGAGACCCAGTTGGCACAGGAAAAGACCTATAGCAACCACATGAACTAATATCCATGTGGCTGTATGGCAGAAGATCTTTCGTAGTCTCATTCTCAGGAGTTACAGTGCTCTTCTGGGCAATGTGCAAAGCTGAATGATGAAAGTGTGACCCAAACATCGCCCTTTAAAAAGAACATGCATGTGCTGTCGCCTTGCAATCGATGATCGTTCAACTGCGCAACAATGGGGTCTGGTCTGGAGGACCCTTACAATTACAAGCATCTATATCTCTAATACCCTCGATTAAGCATTCAATTATATTGATAATATGCACCAATTACCTGAAGAAAGAGAATGTCTGTCTTTTGTTCAAACATTAAGAGGGATAAACAAAACAACCTTATCGGGAATCGATCAGGTGCACTTTGAATGACATAATTATCATGCTTTTACTTCTGCCAAAATAATGCTAGTGTTAGATTGCTATGTACCTTGCAAAAAGGTGTCTCTGTATTACATTTTTTCATTCAATTTGGCCTCCAAGTAAGGTACTAGCTGCACCTCTGTGAATAAATCATCAACAGCTCTATCAAGTCTTCGACCAGAGAATGTTTTTCTTTTCTTTTCTTTTTTCATTCACAAAGATGTTTATTGTGGTTCTTCCTCTCTTGCTATATTTTAATCGAACATGAACTGATGGTACATGCAGCTCATCAAATGCACTTGATTATTAAACCAATATGCATTGAATGGCTTCTGAGGAAGCGCCAAACGGTTCCAGAGAATAGTTACCTTCCCCGGGCAGAGTCCAAGGCAAGAGCTTCTCTTTCTATTGTTTCTTTGCTTGCTTTACTGTCTGCAGTATTGTGGATGGATCAATTGACACGAATTAAAAGAGAGAGAGAGAGAGAGAGAGAGAGAGAGAGAGAGAGAGAGAGAGAGAGAGAGAGAGTGAGTGAGAGAGAGAGAGATTACTTCTGTATGACCCTATAAATTTTGGGAAGCGATTGGGTTAAGGTCCTCAAAAAACTTAATTCCTAATGATATTTAGAATTACCAGTCTTCGAGTCCATGCCCTTTGTCACAATTGTGATGTATAGGATTACTGCTGAGAAATAGAAGAAATGTTCTTTAGTTTGCAGTAAATGGAACTTTTTTTTTTCTTACTCCACATTTATATAGTTTATCCGTTTATTTTTTACCATCCAGAGCTTTTGTTTACCTTTTCACTGTTCTCTCTATTTTT
>NC_134806.1:42658384-42670884 GCF_046742065.1 Oratosquilla oratoria
GTTTTGTTAATCCGCGCCAGATTTGTGGCGCCTTACGTTAATTAGTCGAGTGTTGTAGGTGTTAGGTTTAATTTATTAATTGTGAGTATTAATTTAATTAATATATATGTTTAATACTATATATATGTTTAATACTAGTTTAATACTAGTATGTTTATAAACCTATTTTGTTGCAGATTCATTGACGGATTGCTGCAGATTCATTAATTGAAGGATGCCACGGACATGCAAGAACCACCCCGACTCCTTTTGCTACATATGCGGCAAGTATACACCATCAAAACAGAAGCGCACTATCACTTCTTCAGTAAAACATCTCTATCGTGTCTACTTTGGCATCAGAATTGGAGATCAGGATAAACCACGGGCTCCTCACATTGCCTGTGTGAACTGTTTTTCTGGTTTATGCCATTGGAGTAAAGGAAACCGTAAGTCAATGCCATTTGGTATACCAATGGTGTGGCGGGAACCTACAAATCACCTTGAAGACTGCTATTTTTGTATGGTGAAACCGCTGGGAAGAAATTCTAAAAGCTCGAAACACATTAAATACCCAAACATTCCATCAGCTATGCAACCTGTACCACACAGTGGTGATGTTCCTGTGCCAATACTTCCTGAGAATGTACACCGTGCTAGTTCAAGTGACTCTTCATGTAGTGACGGTGAAAATCCGGATGTGTATCAAGAGATCAAGTTGACTGGGACCTCTGGGAAAAGCCCTCAGTTGTTCGAACAGAGTGAGCTACCATATCACTTCTTCTTAACAACATACAATATCAGGATCACAACTGGCTTCTCTGTGGTGACCTAAAGGTCCTGACTATTTTGTTAGGGATGCAGGGAGGCCACACAAATCATCCATGCTTTTTATGCTTGTGGGACAGCCGTGCAGATTCCGTACACTACCGACAACGTGAATGGCCACAACGGACGGAATTTGTACCTGACCGCCATAACGTCAAAACACTACCACTTGTACCAGCAGAGAAAGTGCTTCTACCTCCCCTTCACATAAAGCTGGGATTGATTAAAAATTATGTGAAATCACTTCCAAAAGATGGAGAAGGGTTTAAATACCTGTCCCATATATTCCCTCTTGTTAGTGATGCTAAACTGCAAGCTGGCATATTTGTAGGACCACAGATTCGTGAGCTTATATCAGATTCCGGATTTAGTGAAGCATTAACACCTCGCGAAAGAAGTGCTTGGGAAAGTTTTAAGTTAGTTGTGGCAGGGTTCTTGGGGAACAGAAAATCTGATGACTACAAGGAACGGGTTGAGAACATGCTTCAAGCATATGAGGCGGCTGGCGCATGTATGAGCATCAAAATACATTTCCTACAAAGCCACCTTGACTACTTTCCTGCTAACGTGGGTGAGTACAGTGAGGAACAGGGGGAGAGGTTCCATCAAGATATATCCGAAATGGAGCGCCGCTATCAAGGCAATTGGAGTGTGACCATGATGGCTGATTACTGCTGGTCTCCTCGAAGAAGCTGGACAACATCTGCTGATAAACCGGCACACAAGAGAATGTCGCGAAAGCGTGCTTTTCAAGGAGAATAGCTCCTTTCAGCTTTCAAATAAAACTATGATTTTTGTAATCAGATATCTACATGCCTGCAAGTATGTTATGCCCATTTATCATGTTTTTGTTTGTTTTCAATAATATGAAATGTACCGTCAACCTCGAATGTCCTTTACTTACCTTTATATATTGACAGGTCTTTTATAGACCTGGGTTAGACGCAAATGAGGACCTCCCTGAAAAAAATGGGTATGCTTTATGGGTTTAGCATGCGAAACTGTAATGAAAAACGTTAATGACGTCTCTGTTGCAAGATTTTTTTTTCTGATGCAAACCAGTGTAGTAGAATGAAACAAATAACTCCACAGCAATCGTTACCAGACTAGCTGACGATTGTTTTCCGTTTCTAAAATCGACGATTACATCTTTGCTTTTGTAAAAAAAAAACAAATATTTTAATGTAGGTTATTTATTTTGTACCGTTGATCGCTTGAAGTACATTAAAAAGGATAATATTCCCTAATCTCAAAATGATATCATAATCACACGTGCATTACGACAACTGAGAGTAATTTAACTTTTGACATACCTAAGAAGCATGTTTTATGGTGGGAGGTTTTGCACGCATCGCCATAAACACAGCAACCATAGGCTAGCGTTCCACCAGCGCTGTAGACGATGACAATAAACAAAAGTTCAAACGAAGCCAGAACACGAAGAACCACGTGGCATTCGTCATTCAATAAAATCACGTGGCGGACCTTGCCAATACACAACTCCATAGCATCATCACTTCTTAAAAGTTACTAAATCCTATAGCCCTAGAAACTAGAAAGAAAAAAAAAACAAATACAAGCGCAATATACCGGCCGGCTCTAAAGTTAACAACACTGTAAAGTTCAAAGTTGCGTTTGGAATACTTTCTAATGCACAAAACACAAAGTTTACACAATAGCAAATGTTTTTACGCTGCTCCCACCAGTTTATGATAGGGTGGTCTATGAAACAGTGAGTATGAATAAATTATGAATAAATTAGTAATTGTACAGCACTACAAAGACAAGCGTGCGATCACTTGGGAGGCAGAACCAAGACTACCTTTGATGCCAAGCCACGCCACCAAGCTCAGACTTGGCGTGAAAATCACAGCCACGCGCTTAGTATGAACGCTTGGTTCTAACACTTAATACATTGAATATACAGTATAAATACATAATAAATATACAATACTAAATATACAATATTACTAGGAATGTTCAATGCTACCGTTACACACACACACACACACATACACACACACGCACACGCACACACACACACACACACACACACACACACACACACACACACACACACACACACACACACACACACACACACACACACCGTTACTCTCCCTTAAACCTCTGCCTGTGTCCATCCGCTCTCAGGCATCGACTTCACGTCCCCCTCCGGGTGGGAGCAGCCTACCAACTCATACCGAAGACTATCGAACATGAATCACCTTTTCCCCATCTTCAGGGCAATCTACTACCAGCTCGCCTGCGTTGGTCGGTGCCCATCGTGTATTTGCACTGTTACAGCTGTAGAAAAATGGTTCGATACTACTCTATTCCACCTCGAAGTTTTATGAGGAAATAACAATTAGACGTGCCATAAAGGAAGGAACCAAATTCTCTTGAATGCATGTAGAATTAGATAGGACAGCATTTTAACAGTTGATTTTTTTCTTCTTCCTTTTTTGTAATATCTTAATAAAAAAAAAATCGTCTGGTGGATGTGCAAACATCAATTCACCAATTGCAGCCACATGATGTTTTCGATATTTCGTCCTCAAGGTGACATCTTAAGGAATTATAAATCTGTAACGATTAATTACAACACACTACAAATGGAAAAAAGATAGCCTACCCACTCATACCGAAGACTATCGAACATGAATCACCTTTTCCCCATCTTCAGGACAATCTACTACCAGCTCGCCTGCGTTGGTCGATGCCCATCGTGTATCTGCACCGTTACAGCTGTAGAAAAATGGTACGATACTACTCTATTCCACCTCGAAGTTTTATGAGGAAATAACAATTAGACGTGCCATAAAGGAAGGAACCAGATTCTCTTGAATACAAGTAGAATTAAATATGGCAGCATTTTAACAGTTGATTTTTTTCTTCTTCCTTTTTTGTAATTTCTTAATCACAATTTTTTCGTCTGAGGGATATGCAAACATCAATTCATCAATTGCAGCCACATGTTATTTTCGACATTTCGTCCTCAAGGTGACATCTTAAGGAATTATAAATCTGTAACGATTAATTACAACACACTACAAATGAAAAAAAAAGATAACTTACAAGCTGTGCTAGAACAAAAACTATACACCAAAGAGATGCCACTATCCAAAAAGATACTTGTTTATATTCAACAAAACAAACCTCACTTTTTAATCTCACGTACCTTTTGTAGCCACCGTTTCGTCAAGCATTCGGCTGCAGCACGCAAGAGGAATAGTACAGACATGCCCAGAGTGAAACCTCCGACCCCACTCATATCGTTCACAAGTTGTGATAAAGGGTAGCCGTCAAACTCTTTCAAGTTATGGGTGACTTGCAAGTCGAAAGCTAAACGAATAAATATTCTCTCGGTGGCCCTTGTGGAAAACGATACATTTGACACCATGATCTGCAAAGGTTCGTTTCCCTCTGAATCAGAAACTACCAAGCTATAGAAAGATGAGGACCTGGATCGGCATTCAATGAGACATCGAACGGCTGACGAGGTGCCTATGATGGCCGAGTACATACCAAACTGGTCAATGTCAAAGTGCCAGAGTGTGGTCAGAATGTCAACCATTCGGCTCCTATTGCAAGGTACTGTCTCAGACTTATGGCTCTTCAAGAGGAGAGGTGGAGTACAACCTAGACGATTTGTCACCGCTTCGTTCAGACAATGCGAAAGACAGTGATATTTATCAGGGTTTCTTATAACCACCTCTTCGCGAGCACTCCATTCAGAGGCGCCAAGAACCTTAACCTCAATATCATTGTCTATAGGAATAGTATTCGACAAAAAATCTGGGACGCTTTTGAGCGCGTGAGCAGAAATCAACCAACGGTCGATAAGTTCACTATTTTCGTTGTACGAAAACAGAATCCGAAGACGTCTTGTGACCTCACTTTCAGGACTAGGAATAAACAAAATACACGCCGAGAAAAGACGGCGAATTTCTTTACGATCGTAAAAACCGTAATCTCTTGAAATTTGTCTTGTCACTCCTTCAGTAGTCCACATGGCTTCACTCCAGATCTCTTCAGTAGATCGTGTGGAAGACTTCAAGGCTTCCATCAACAAAAGCCATCGATGTTTCCGGGCTTCTGTATCGAGCTCTTTCCATTCAGTTCCATTGGTCTCCAGACCCACAGCCTTCCCTAGTCGATATAAACTAAAGGGTGGCCAAGGGCATGCTGTGATGGCTAGAGAGGATATATTTTCTGTAGAAGGGAAAATGCCGAATGATATAGGATGAGCCCACAAATACTTGTCAATCTGGATACCACATAAGGTAACACACAGGAGTAAGCTTCCTAGTCTAAAGAGCAACAAAGAAACTTTTGAGATGTCTCTTTTAAACTTACTCACCTCCATCAAGTACATGACCACCAGGTGATGAATATCTAATGTCGACCAACCAAGGTAAAGACCAATGATTCCACCTATCTCACAAGCAAGAGTCACACTGCTTGTCCACCTCCAAGGTATTCGTTTGTATTGAACAAATGATCCATTCTTCCCTTGAGGAAATTTCAAATATTCAGAAATAGAACTACACCTTTCTTTGCATGCATCCCTGGCAGTATGGAAAATATCTTCCTTCACTTCACTTGGAATGATAATCTTAGGTCGAGGAAAGGATAAGTCCTTGGAAGTACATGGATGAAGGTCGCTTACGTCTACGAAAGGGAGGAAGAGGCTCGTTTCCATTGCTGCCTTCTCAAGAAGGCATCGCACCTTACATTCTTCTTGTTCTGTCAACAACCCAGATGCTTGACATCCAAATGAGCGACTAGCCAACCGAAACCAAGCTTCTCTTTCAAGATTGCTGTCATTAACGACTTCATGAAACTTTTTCGTAGTATCGGTAATTAAGATTATAGCTTCAGTGGATGACTGAGACATAAAGGAAGTGACAGATTGCATAATGTGAACAGTTGAAGCTCCTACAAAGAGCAAGAGAAACGACCACCTAAACAAGATTCGCGTATGTTGAAGAATCACATTTCTATCTTGTTTTTGGGTGAAATAAATGTTGTACCTAAAATGGCAGCTATTCCAAAGGCGAAATGTAGATATCGCCAACCAATATCCAATGTCGAGTAAAGACACGCCTAGGAAGAGTCCTAGGGTCCCTCCAATGGCTGCCAGTAAACGATTCATTGGATATAACTCCTTTTCTTCGTGCACGCTTATCCAAGGGAACTTGATGCGCAAAGCCACAGAGTAGTTACCGGGATCAAAATATGAACGAATTGCATGTTTTATGGAAAACTTGTTGGATTTGCAAAATTCTGTGCAAAAGGGATTATTATCTGACCACATAACATAAGCTTCTGACACATAATATAAGTCCATGGCTGTAACGCACACATCTTTTACTGGGAAATAGAGGGAATCTTTACCCAAAGGTTTGCAGTTTCCCTTTCTTTGCATATCCATTAGACATTTATGGAAACATGACATAGTGCCCTGCGATGGTAGTCCACTTTTTAATTTGACTTCATACGTTTCAATGACTGCACCGATGTCGTTCGAAAATCTGAGTGAGGAAACCCCTTGACGACTCACCATTTCTGATGTTTGTTCCAATTCTTTTATATTCACTATGACATAGTTAGGGATCAATTGTTCAAGTTCACAGGAGCTGTTGCAGTGACGTGAACAATCCATAGGTCTTCCAGGCTGTGTGGAGTGATTTTCTTGCAACCATATGCAAGGATCTCCTCTTCGCCACGAAGGACGCATACGAAGACTGAGGCTCCCAACAGAGGGATCGTTGATGGGCGGAGGATGAAGAGTTTGGCAGGGACCTAACGGGGTGTACGATCTATGCCACAAGGACGAAGTTTTTGTGTGGAGGCTGTACTTTTCCACCATGTCTTCCACGCGCAGTTCTTCCACCAGGGCCCCCAGATCCCAAGCAGCACTCTCGACCAATGTCCGAACGGGCATCGTCTTTTCTACTCCCTCCAAATTCCAGAGACTCTTCTCCAGTTCTGCTACGGGCAAACTGTCATTCACCCCAAGGGCCACCAAGGCTCGTGGGTGGAAGGGAGGGAAGGAACAGATGGTGATGCGAGGCAAGGGAACAGGTCTTGACACGTCTCTAGTAACGGTGAACGTCGTTGCACCCTGCAAGAACTGGTTTACGTTGAGACCCAGTTGGCACAGGAAAAGACCTATAGCAACCACATGAACTAATATCCATGTGGCTGTATGGCAGAAGATCTTTCGTAGTCTCATTCTCAAGAGTTGCAGTGCTCTTCTGGGCAATGTGCAAAGCTGAATGATGAAAGTGTGACCCAAACATCGCCCTTTAAAAAGAACATGTGCTGTCGCCTTGCAATTGACGATCGTTCAACTGCGCAACAATGGGGTCTGGTCTGGAGGACCCTTACAATTGCAAGCATCTATATCTCTAATACGCTCGATTAAGCATTCAATTATATTGATAATAGGCACCAATTACCTGAAGAAAGAGAATGTCTGTCTTTTGTTCAAACACTAAGAGGGATAAACAAAACAACCTTATCGGGAATCGATCAGGTGCACTTTGAATGACATAATTATCATGCTTTTACTTCTGCCAAAAGGTGTCTTTGTATTACATTTTTTCATTCAATTTGGCCTCCAAGTAAGGTACTAGCTGCACCTCTGTGAATAAATCATCAACAGCTCTATCAAGTCTTCGACCAGAGAATGTTTTTCTTTTCTTTTCTTTTTTCATTCACAAAGATGTTTATTGTGGTTCTTCATCTCTTGCTATATTTTAATCGAACATGAGCTGATGGTACATGCAGCTCATCAAATGCACTTGATTATTAAACCAATATGCATTGAATGGCTTCTGAGGAAGCGCCAAACGGTTCCAGAGAATAATTACCTCTCCCGGGCAGAGTCCAAGGCAAGAGCTTCTCTTTCTATAGTTTCTTTGTTTGCTTTACTGTCTGCAGTATTGTGGATGGATCAATTGACACGAATTAAAAGAGAGAGAGAGAGAGAGAGAGAGAGAGAGAGAGAGAGAGAGAGAGTGAGAGAGAGAGAGAGATTACTTCTGTATGACCCTATAAAATTTGGGAAGCGATTGGGTTAAGGTCCTCAAAAAACTTATTCCCTAATGATATTTAGAATTACCAGTCTTCGAGTCCATGCCCTTTGTCACAATTGTGATGTATAGGATTACTGCTGAGAAATAGAAGAAATGTTCTTTAGTTTGCAGTAAATGGAACTTTTTTTTTCTTACTCCACATTTATATAGTTTATCTGTTTATTTTTTACCATCCAGAGCTTTTGTTTACCTTTTCACTGTTCTCTCTATTTTTTTCTGCTTAATAGTTACGTGATACCTTTCTCATGTTGTTGTAACTCTTTTTTTCTTGTTCTGTTTAATTCAACTTTGCCTTTTTCAGTTGTTCTTTTTTCTTCTTCTTTTATTATGGAGGGTATCTCTGATGTCTAATTGGGCTTGTATTTTTTCTGTTGCGTCTGAATATATACTTCTTATTTACTTTTAGTATGGAATTTAGTATCATTTCCAACGCTTTATCACTGGAATGGTAACGATTCGTAGTTATCACTTATTAGAATAGATTATTGTATTTCTTAATTTCGTTTTATCTCATTTTTGAAGTACCCCAACTGTAGACAAAATGACAAAATAGGCCATATTGGGAGTAGGCCAAACGGGAATTTTACTGTTGACGAAATGTGAATTTTTTGAGTCGATCTAATGGACAAGCATGCTGTATCCATGGCCGGAAGTTTGAAGGGATTTAATGGATTATGAAAAAAGAAATCTTGATATGGAACAAAATGAATGTATCCTTCATAGAAAATCATTGGCATTCCAGAAGATGGGTTTACAATTGCACCCAATACTGAATAATGTTGTCAAAGTAATCAGCTTAACAAGTTCAGGTCTCCCAATGGTCACCTGTTTCACACTTTAAAAACTGCGCTTGTTGTCGAAAGAGAGGGTACATGCCAGGTTGTTTGAGTTGCAAGATGAGGCATGCCCTTTCCTCTTCTGCCTCTTTTCTATCTTTTTTAGAACATGACCCTCCTTTGGTCACACATTTCAAAACACTACTTGGCTTGCATAATAATCGGCATGTCTTGAAGAATGAGTTCGTTTTGTCTGCGGGACAGTGATATAGACATTCTCAATTTACCAGTATATGACTTTCTCGTTTTAAGAGGAAGAAGAAAGAAATATTTTTGCAAAAAGATATGCCTATTTGGAATTTGTTGAAAGAGGACAGGTATGATGGTATGGCCATGTGAAAATAATGAGAGAACGGCAGTACTTATGAGTGGACACCTGAAGCCAAGAGATCGATGGGGGAGAACTTGGATGCGGTGGAGAGCCAGCATTGACAGCACCCTTCAGTCGAGGGGTCTCTCATTGCAACATGTGGAGGAGAATGAGATGTACCTGAATATTGAGGAGTGGAGAGATGTGGTCAAGATGCACAATGACTGACAGACATTTGTCTTAAAGGATGAGGACAAAAAGATGTGAAAATCTTTCAATAAAAGAAGAGTGTCAATCCGTGGAGGAGAAATCAGAACATTAGAATAAAGATAACAGAAATATTTTAGCTGAATATTTAATTACAGTGTTGAAGCTATTGTGCGCTCACCTAAATGTGCATATATATATGTTGATGCATTATGTACCTCACAGTCAAGACTTTCCTGTACCTGACCCTCCAAAATAAATGGAACTAAGTGTTGATGGAAAAAAGAAGAAATGCACTTTCAGCCAATCTGTTCTTCAATTGAACCACATTTATTGAGTGCTTCGTGTAACCATACTTGGCGATTCAAGAACAAGCTTACACATCTTGCAGGGTACCCATACCTCCTCTGCACTTGGCATCTTCAACAGCATCCAACGCTTGCTGGGTCAAGTGACCCATCTCAGTATCTCGCTGGATATCACCCAATCAATTTGTTGCTCCAAGTCTCGTGATGGTGGGGGAAGATTGTGATGGTGTGAGGAAGCTTGCGGTGATAGAAATGCTTGTGGTGGTGGTAGAGGCAGCTTGTGGTGGTAGTGGGGAGCTTATGGTAACTGATAGCTTGTAGTAGTTGGGGGAGCTTGTGTTAGCTGGGGAGCTTGTGTTGGTTGGGGAACTTATGGAGGCGATGGGGAGCTTATGGTGGTGGTAGAGATTGTAGTAGTAGGTGACCTTGTTGGGGTGGGTTAAGTTCAATTGAGTGTTAGTAAATTCAGAAATGCCCTTACAGTAAATAGTATAACCCAAAAGTTGTCAACAAAACACAGAAGAAATATCAGTGAATATAACATTACCCCAACAAACATTAGAGAAATGCATGACAGAATTTGTAGCATGCACAGAAACTAAAAAATCAATATGACTAGGGACATGTATATCCATCATAGCATATTCAAATTCAGGAGAGCAGATGAACAGGAAAGGAAGAATTTACATGAAATATTTACCACAACACAATCATTGCTGTTAGAAAATACTAATAAACATACACACTCAGTAGAAGGTAAATTGTACTTAACATTAGTGCCAAATATATTCCACACTATTCACTGTTCAATAATTACAATTAGTATTACTAACTCCAACATCAATAAATTCTACAAAAAATAAGTATTATGAAAAAAGAAATATAGAAACATGAACAAAAAGGTAGAACATTGGCCAATCAGCATCCATCAAGGTATGTATAACGTATGAGCATGTCATCTAAATTGCTTTGTGACAATAAATATTTACAAGTGTCCACCAATATGAGCCCCTGGGGCATTATGTCAATAAGAAGTGGACATTATAAGCAAGAGTGAACGAGGGTGTTTGAAATAAACGGATCGCACAGCTTACAGGTGGAGAAGTGTAGAGCGTCGACTCCGCTTCATTGACTTGCCACGCTGGTCGGTAGCCCAGCCCGAGTCGATCACACATTATGTTGTGTCGACGCACCATAATTCCGCTGCGTCGATATTTAGGTGGTCGTTGCATAAAATTTTCATAGTGCTGAATGGACAAGTTGGCAGTCCTTTCAGTATTATTACAGTGGCGAGTAGGTCAGCTTGGCTTATCATCTTGTGGCACAGGAGGGAGGTAGTAATAGCACCAGTAACTGGCAGTTCTAAATCAGAGGCAGGTCTTGGGAGATGGTTAGCGGTGTCATTGGCCTGGAGTACGAAGTGAGAGGGAACCCACAGAAAATGCAACATCAGTGAGTTCGCGGTAGCTATGGCCAGCTAAGTATATTAGAGTAGAACATAAGGGGAGGGTTGACTGTAAGTTGCAGATAGTTAAACCGTTGTCTTTGGTCTTGTCAGCAATGTAACAGAATCTAAGAGTTTGTTAGCTCACAATATGTAGAGTTAGCTGTGCTAGATTATTATTCATATTATTACAATTTTCATTTATTGATTGATTTATCTATTCATTTAATTATTTTATCTATTTATTTTATCATTGTTATATATATTTTTTCATATCCGACCTAGTTATGAACCAAAAGGTCTCCTGTCGGCATGCTCCGCTTTTGTAATCCTTTGTTTAATATTTTGCTTCTTTTTTATGACGGCCAATGACCACAAAACGTTACTCGTGTGAACCCAACCTAACTCCTGTATTAGTGTCTCCCACCGAGAATCATAGACAAGATATCCGGTTTTATCTATAGAATGATATGTCCCGGTAACTAAATATCAGACTGACAAAATTTGAACTTTTGGCAAAACTCTGTAGTTAAGCGTACATCAGACATATATGGGACGTTGCTGTAACTCAAACTGTACCCTAAGAATGTTTAACATACTCCGAGTAGAGTTAAAAGATAGTTTAGAAGCTGAACAATTATTAAGGGATTGACAGAATTTCTATCTGAAATGGAACTCTAATCACAAAACTAGAAATGTAGATAACGTATATAAACTGTGAAACAAGGCAGTGAACAATTCAGAGAAATTGAAACAGGTGAAAAAGCCCATAAAAGTCGGAATATTAGATTCATGAGGGTGGGTAAAAAAAAAAAAAAAAAAAAAAAAAAAAAAAGCCACAGGAGAATGAATAAGAATGACAGTTATTCTTATGCAGCCAGGAAGATGGATTACCTCGTGAAGAGAGACCCAATCTCTCCATCCGTTGAGACTCCTCTCCTAAGGCGGGGGTGTCATGGTGGCATTGAATATTCCTCGTGTGTTGTACATACGCACTTGTTTTGTGTATTTATTGTTGTATATTGATTTTAATGTTGCCATTGTATATTTCCGTGTGCGTTTTTTGTAATGAAAATATGCGAGTCGTGTATGTTTTCCCGCGAATCTAAGCGTCCCCACGCCAGTCTTGGCTCTGTACAATTATTAATTTATTCATACTCAGTGTTTCAATGGCCACCCTTATATAGGGACACTGGAGGCGAGAGCGGCAGAGGTAAGGGCGCTAAGGGATGGAACGACGAAGGCGGTGTCCCCAGGGTCGGTCGAGGGCACCAGGGTCTGAGGCGCCGGGGATGGGGTCCCACACCGTGTGATCAGACACGTGACACCTACAACCGTGGCAACCGTTCCCATGGAAACCGCGCTTATGGCAACTCCATTTGTGGCACCCGGGCCCACGACAACCTCGCCTGTGGCACTCACACCGCCAGCCTGTGGGATCCGTAATTGTGTCACCAGCCTCCTGGCTAGTAATCACGGGGG
>NC_134806.1:42685884-42715884 GCF_046742065.1 Oratosquilla oratoria
TCAGCTACAGGTAAACAATAATTAGTGATGTTCTCTGAGTGTCTTCCTTGTACTTACACACACACACACACACACACACACACACACACGAAGTCAAGACACTAGTAACTGTCTTTAACATACACAACTTGTCGGAGGGCTCGCCTAATACGTGAAGCGTGGTCGGGGACTTGTACAGTCCTTTTTAACCATCACACGTAGCTCGGTTGCTAGCGTCTTGACTTCGTGATTATGGACGCACGGGTCAGGGTTCGAATCCTATGGCAGAGCTTCAAAAAATGTTCATATATATATATATATATATATATATATATATATATTTATATGTATATACACACACATATATATGTATATATATATATAATAAATATATATATATATGTATATATATATAAATGTGTGTGTGTGTGTGTGTGTGTGTGTGTGTGTGTGTGTGTGTGTGTGTGTGTGTGTGTGTGTGTGTGTGTGTGCAGAAAAAACACTGGTAAATAAGAAGCTTAGTCCAAACGTTTTCGTCTATTTAAGACATTATCAATATGTATATATATATATATATGTATGTATACATATAAATATATATATATATATATATATATATATATATGTATGTATATATAGTGATGAAAAATGTAGTGCCACATTTGTCGATCATGTGCGAACCACAGATGGAGCAAAATAGACTGGAGACAGGGAATCTATATATTTCGATTACAAACTGCAATCGTCTTCAGTAGATACACAGTAGAGAGATGAGAATGCTACTTAAGTAGCACCTTGACAAAAGTGGGGGAACGTTGGGGAAGCTCACTATCCTATACTTCTTACTCAGCTCACTCGATATGTGGGGTGAGGGGGAAATGTCTTTTGAATGAGCTTGTTATCAATAAACCTGATATTATGTCCGGGGGCCATTGCTCCTTCGAAATGTTCTTGCGGGGTCGATATTCAATTATAGTTGATTTAAGTGTGTCCAAAATTGTTTGGCTTCATAAGCATAAACAATTAAGATACAGGTTTTCGTCCTACATTAGTGTCTTCCTGCGGGAACAAATTCAACTGCCGTCCTTAGGTGTTAGAGGATACACTTTACGTCTATGCAAGGCTTCTAGGAATTTTTTCCTCCTTTGCCCTAATGAGGATGTGCTCATCAACAAGCCAAAGACATCGATGAATATCACAAAGGTATCTTAAACAAAAAACTCACTAGGCTTCGTAATAACAGTGTGTGAGCAAAGTATGCTATTTTAGACAATGTTGTCAACCTTTCGAGCGTTGTTTTCACGAAATCACAATTAGAAGTTTTAGGTGTTGGCCTGAATTTTGCCCTCGAACCAGAGAAGCATCACGCAATGGACTTTGTCGTAGGTTTTGATTAGTTCCTAGTTAATAATAACTACGACAAAAACTTATTGTGTTTAAAAGGTGGTCTTCTGCAAGGCATTGCGGATTGCTTTAATAAGATTATAGGGCTTCCAAAAAAGGTATTAAAAAAGTGTGGAGGAAATAAAGAGCAAGGAGAACATTATTATTACCAAGGCAGATAAGGGAAGCAAAACAGTCATACTAGACCTTGACAGTTGCGTAGATATAGCCTTGGCCTTTGTTAATGATACCAACACTTATAAGCAACTCAGTAAGAATTCTCTCAAAAATATGCCTGCCTCCTTCAATAGGGTAGTTCATAGTATCACCAAAGACGAGGAAGTTTTGACATTTTAAGCGGTTAATCCGAAATTGCCTTATTTTTATGGCCTACCAAAATCATATGAAGCTGATACCCCGTCAGACCTATTATTTCCAACTGGGGATCTTGTACCAGCAAGCTTTCCAAATGGATCGCAAATCTTGTATCCCCGTTTGTTGGTACTTTTTCCGATTCCCACTGAAAACACTCAGAGGATTTCATCCCAAAATTGAATAAAGTTAATATCTCTAGGAGTAGAAAGCTTAGTCTTGATGTGGTTTATCTTTTTACACATGTTTTTGTTAATGGTATCCTGCCCTTCCTAGGAACCAAGATACAACCATTTCAGGACAAATTCCCACTTCCGGTTACAAAAATCATTGCTCTTATTCTCCTATGTGTCACCTCAAATGTTTTTCTTTACAGAATTCTTTTTTAGACAAAAATTTGGCTGTCGCAAGGGTTCAAATCTCTCTCCTGTACTGGCCAATCTGTATATGAAATACTTCGAGTCTGTTCTCCCAACTATCAAATCCCCAGGCATGGTCTGGTATACGTGGATGATATTTTTACTCTTTGGGAAGAAAATTGGGGTTCATTTGATAACTTTTTTTTTAAACTAAATTCTTTAGCTCGAAACATTAGTTCTAAAATGGAATAGGAAGAAAAAGGGAAGCTACTCTTTTTAGATGTTTTAATTGTACGTGACGTGGATAAGCTTGCTTTTACCGTCTATAGAAAAAGACCCTTTTTGGTAATTACCTCCATTTCTTCAGCAGCCATCCAGACAAAGTAAAAAGGAGCGTCGCCTCAGGTCTATTTCTTCGAGCGGTCGCTAGGATTTGTAGCCCCCAGTTTCTTGATGGAGAATTAAATCTGAACGTAGTAAGTTAGCTTACCAAGAATGATTCTTGGACAAAGCCCTCAGCCGAGCGAGAGCCAATTTTTTCAACACCGCCCTCTTTTCTTCAAATTTTTCATTGAATAAGAGTTCTATAGTCGTTCCCTTTTCGGAACCATTTAATTCTTCAACCAAATTTCTTCCCGAGGACAAATTAAATTTGATTTATAATTACCCCAACCCCATTAATAAAAAAGTGGTAAATGTCCACCAAAGGTTGAAAGAACATAATCCAGGTGTTTATTCGATACAATGTAAAGGCTGTGACCTAGTTTACATTGCACAGACGGGGAGGGATTTGGATACTAGGATAATTGAACACAAACGGTCCATCAAGTGTGGACAAGAAAGCTCAGCGGTGTTCCAACATGTTCAACAATTTAGCCATTGTTTAGATTGGGACAAAGCTGAGCTCATATGTACGTCTAGATGCGAGTTCAGGTGAAAAATTGTTGAATCAACTATCATCGAAAATTAGCCCAACATGAACATTTCGAAAGGGCAATGGTCCAGGGACATAACATCAGGTTTATTGATAACAAGTTTAGTCAAAAGATATTTGCCTCCTTACCCCAGATACCGACTGAGCTGAGTAAACAGTATAGAGTATTGAGCTTCCTCAACGTTCCCCCACTTTTGTCAAGGGCACTACTTAAGTAGCTTTCTCTTCTCTCTACTCTGTATCTACCGAAGAGGATTGCAGTTTCCAATCGAAATATATCGATTTCCTGTCTCCAGTGTTTTTTGTTCCAACTGTGGTTTTCACGTGATATATATATATATATATATATATATATATATATATATATATATTTATATATATATACATATATATATATATATATATACGTATATATATATATATGAAAAAGGTGGAAAAAGAGAGTCACGGGTCTCGTTCCGAGTTTATTCCTGACCGGTTTTGCTTGTAGCTTCTTCAGAGGAATGAAGCCACAAGCGAAACCGGTCAGGAATAAACTCGGAACGAGACCCGTGACTCTCTTTTTCCACCTTTTTCAACTTGTCACAATGTCTCAATATATATATATATTATATATATATATATATATACATATATATATATATATATATACAAGCACCCGGACCTGGCTTCGCCAGGTGTGCTTGGCCTATGGCGTAGCTCGCTTTGCTCGCGAAAGAATTTGACGACAACGTCGGGAGACTTTGACGACTCCTTTTGGAGACTGAAGGCTCCTTTAGGAGATTTTGAAGACTCCTTCGTAATACTTCTCCTGGCAATATTTCGTAAAGATTCTCTTAGCAATATTTCGTAAAGATTCTCTTGGTAATATTTCGTAAAGATTCTCTTGTTAATATTTGGTAAAGATTCTCTTGGCAATATTTCGTAAATATTTTCTCATTAATATTTCGTAAAGATCCTTTTGTCAGAATTCCGTAAAGATTCTCTATTTCTTGTTAGCACCACTTTCTTTTTCCATGGTAATATTAGTGTTTCCGGTGATGACTCATTTCCGGGTTGGGCCTTGCGTAGGAGGTTGGAAGGTTTAGAGAGAAATATTTTTTCATGTTAGTGGAATGGAGATTCTCTTGGCAATATTTCGTAAAGATTCTCTTAGCAATATTTCGTAAAGATTCTCTTGGTAATATTTCGTAACGATTCTCTTGTTAACATTTGGTAAAGATTCTCTTGGCAATATTTCGTAAATATTTTCTCATTAATATTTCGTAAAGATTCTTTTGTCAGAATTCCGTAATTCCGTTTTTATGTATATAGATTCTCTTGGCAATATTTCGTAAAGATTCTCTTAGCGTTATTTCGTAAAGATTCTCTGGGTAATATTTCGTAAAGATTCTCTGAGTCTGAGTCAGATATGTCCCCGGGAGTTAGTGTTTCCGGTGATGACTCATTTCCGGAGTAGGAGGTTGGAAGGTTTTAGAGATAAATATTTTTTTATGTATTTAGAAATATTGGATTCACCCTTGGCGATTTTATTCAGTTGAAGCGGGGGGAACTCTTTGACTGACTTTAAACAATTAAACTGGTTCCTCAGTGAAATAACCTAAAAATTAATCTCCTTGTCCCGATGACCTCTCCTTAAACTAGATTAAGGCGTTTAGGGTTATCGACAACGAAATCGATAGAGTTAATATCAGTTTAAGATTAATCGGAAGCGTTTAAGATTTGTACCGTAAATGATTATTAGCCAACCCCAGGAGGCGTCCAATAGTTTCGGCCGAAGCCGTCCCGTTGTCCGAATAAGCGCTTTAGGGACAGGTAACAGTCATTGCTGGGAAACGAAGAGGAATGCGGGATTCGAACCTACAACTAAGCAAATGCGAGGCCAGCACGCTATCGATCATGTCACCAGTTTACTTTGTAGCGTAGAGGGTGACCATAAATTCACTTGATATCAGCCAGATTTTTTTTTTTTTTTTTTTTTTTTTTTTTTTTTTATTATTATTAGAAGGATCCTATGCAGAGGCGCTCCATTCTGTTCTACCCCATTATTCCATGCATCAATTTATTTTTCAACTACTTATTTCTTTATATATTTATATATTTATTTATTATCTATTTATTTATCTATCTATCTATTATCTATTTTTCTATTTATTTCTTCATTTATTAATTTATTTTTTATTTTTTATTCATTTATTTTTTGTTTACCTATCTATCTTATATTTATGTAATCATTTATCTCTTACTTTTGTTTATTGATCTATTTATTTATTTTGATCTATTTATTGATCAATTCATTCAATTAGTTATCTTTACTTCTTTATTATTCATTCGTTCATTTATTCATTCAATTATCTATGATTCATTTATTGACTAAATAATCTAAATATTCTCTATTTCTATTTCTATTAATTTATGTATATATATATATATATATATATATATATATATTCATTCATATAAATCTAATTTTCATTTTGTTATTTTGTTTATTGTTTATGTCTTTATTTAGATATATGTTTATTTATCTATGTATTTATTTATTTATTTATTTATTTATTTATTTATCTATTTATCTATTTATTTACTTATTTAATTATTTATTTATTCATTCATTCATCATTCTCTTTTTCCTAATTTATCTATTCATTTGTTTATATATCTCATACATTTATTTGTTTATTCATATGTTTATTTATTTATTTATTTATTTATTTTTATTTATCTATTTATTTATTTATTTATTTATCTATTTATTTATTCATTTATTTATTTATCTATTTATCTATTTATTTATTTATTTATTTATTTATCGATCTATTTATTTATTTATTTATTTATTTATTTATTTATTTATTTACTTATTTATATATTTATTTATTTATTATTTTATTTATTTATTTATTCATTTATTTATTTAATTATTTATTTATTTATTTATTTATTTATTTATTTATCTATTTATTTATTTATATATTTATTTATCTATTTACTTATTTACTTATCCATTTATTCATCTCTCTATCTATTTATCTATTTATTCATTTCATTCTATTTTAGTATTTTTGTTTGCTTATATATCTATCTATTCGTTTGGTTGTTCACTTGTTTATTTGTTTTTTTATTTACTCATTTATTATTCATTTGTTTATTTACTTATTTGTTTATTTATTTATTTATTTATTTATTCATTTACTTATTTATTCATTTATTTATTTATTTATTTATTTATTTATTTATTTATTTATTTATTTATTTATTTATTTATTTATTTATTTATTTATTTATTTATTTATTCATTTATTTATATATATATTTATTTATCTATTTATTTATTCATTTATTTATATATTTATTTATTTATTCATTTATTTATTTATTTATTTATTTATTTGTTTGTTTATGTATATATCTATTCATCTATTTATATATTTATTTGTTTGTTTATTCATTATTTGTCTATTTATTCATTTATTTGTTTATTTACTTATTTATTGATTTATAAGTAATCTACTTAACTTTATATTAGTTTATTTATTTATCTATTTATTCTTCTACTTATTTTCATTTTTGTTTTGTTTTTATTCATTTATTTATTTATTTGTTTCTCCTATCATTGACTTATTTATTTATCTGTCTATTATTTTATTGATCAATTTATTCATTCATTTCTTATTCATTAATTTATTTATTTACTAATTCATTTACTTGTCTATCTAATAGTTTTATCTATTAAGTCAGTTATCTATTCATTCAGGGTGTTTAATCTCGTTCAGCAAAGGTTTTGCCTTCATACATATACCAAGGCTTTTTCCCCCTTACAAGGGGGGTAGCCAAAAAGAAAAAGGCATAAAATCATTCCCACCCATTCCATCCCTGAATACACTCCACACCACTCCACCCTCCCGCATATCTGAGCACCTCGTGGATGACGGCATAAGAGGGTTTTGCCTTCAACTGAATAAAAACGCCTGACGATATCAAGAAAGATATATGAAAAATATATCACCACAATAATGAGGTCTTTTATTGATCTTTCTTGTTTTTATTAATTTGTTTATTTATTTTTAATATAGAACGTTCATGGTGTATCCAGGACTGTTCATGTCAAACCTGTTATATAATTTTTTTCCTAAAAAAAAAATTGAAGATAGAGGCACAGTTAAATGAGTAAAAAGATGAATATACTTACGCTTACGGACATAAGTGCACACACACACACACACACACACACACACACACACACACACACACGTACACACACACACACACACACACACACACACACACACACACACACACACACACACTTCAACGAACGGACGGCGTAGAGGACGTTCTGAAGAAAAAGTGAAAATTCGAAGATACTAAAGCAAAGGAAGTACCTATTGTATTTACAGGGCGGGGGGAAATTGCTCGTGGGGTAGTGGGAAAGTAGGGAAAGAGGAGAAGGGGAGGGATTGCTGAGGGAAATGGAAGGAAATGAGGAAGGAGAAGACTTGGCCCAGGCAGACAGACGTAATGTAAACAAGAAACGGCCCCCCGACCAGCTGAGTGACGACGAAATGTCTAATAAAAATGTAAAGTTCAGAAACATAGATAAAAGCAGTTCAATGGAAGGTGAGGATGATAATTTCCAAGGATTTAATGAAAGGGCGGCGGATACCAAACTCCCCCGACTGAAAAAACTGGAGGAAAAACTTGAACAAATGTCTGACAACTGGGAAGTTAGGTTTGGCAAGATGACTAAAATTGCCGAGAGGTTTGAAAAATTGGAAAAACTAGAGAAGGCGAACAAAAACTTAACTGATGAAATAGAAGACCTAAAAAGACAGTTAAGAGAAGTAAAGGTGGAGAATGAGGAATTGAAGAAGAATAGTAAAGAAAACAGAGAAACCATAACTAAAGAAGCTAAAAATTGGAAGACAACCCAAGAAGAAAACAAAGTTTCATTCACTGACATAATCAAACAGCAATTGAAAGAACATACTGAAGACTCAGTTATTAAAGTGATGAGACAAAAGGAGAATATAGTAAGAGATTTAGCAGACAAGAAGAAATGTATAATTATATTAGGAATGGAAGAGAAACACAACCCAGATAGAACCACAAGAATCAAAGAAGAAAACGAAAAAGTAAGCCAATTACTAGAATCAGTACAGGAAGATGAACCGGAAATTATGAAGCAAATCGAAGAGAAATTTAGACTTGGAAAGTATAGCACAGACAAGACCAGACCAATTAAGATTAAATTCAAGTCACAAACGACGGCAGAGAATATCTTATCCAAAACAGGGAAACTAGCAATAAGTGAACAATATAAAAAGGTATGGATAAAAAGGGAAATGAATAAGGAGGAAAGAGAGGAAGAAAAACAGAAAAGACTTAAAGCTAAGAAAAAAACGAGAACAGAACGGAGTCAGAAAAGGAGAGATTCTATTGGAGAGTAGTGAATATGAAACTAAAGAAAGTCGACATACAAGAGAAAAACAAAAGGGAAACAGAGAACACAATGGAAGTGGCAGAAAACTAAGAGTGTCTTACACAAATATAGATGGATTAATAACAGGATTGAATGAGCTGAATGATTATTTGAAGGAAAAAGAACCAGACATAATGGGAATTGTAGAAACAAAATTAAAAGGCCCACTACCACCCAACAGTGTAGGACATGATGCATATAATTATTGGATTAGAAACAGAGAGAAAAAGCAAGGGGGTGGAGTTATGTTCCTGACTAAGAAGGATATAAACGTGAAGTGTGTCACATATGGAAAGAATACAGTAGAGATGATAATGATGGAAGTAGAAGACAGAGATATGAAGAGCAGAAAGTTTGTGATAAATTATGTGCCCCCGAAAACAGCCTCATGGGAAGAGAGTGAACATAAAAGTATGTTAGAGAACACAAAGATAGCATTAAACAAGATAATGGAAGATGGAGGAAAAATAGTTATGATGGGCGACTTTAATTGCAAAGAAATCTGCTGGGAAGAAATGACAGTAAAGGGTGGAGACGGCTCATGGGGAAACGCTCTACTTGAGATGATTACTGACCATACAATGACACAATGGATACAGGAGAACACTAGGTATAGAAATGAAGAAGAGCCATCGAGACTAGACCTAATAATTACAACTGAACCTAGAATAGTGGACAAGATTGAATATAAAACACCAATAAGTAAAAGTGACCACATATTGATTGAACTGGAACTTAATGAAGAAAAATATATGAAAAGAAATGAACAATATAGAAAAGGAAGAATGATGTATGAAAAAACAAACTTTGATAAAATAAGAGAATTCTTTCAAAAAGAAAACTGGGAAGAAATATACAAAGAAGAAACAACAGTAGAAGAGAAATGGAATATTTTGACAAAAATTTACAAAAAAAAGGAGTGGAAAAGTATGTCCCAAGACAAAAACAAGAAAAAGAATATGTAAAATGCTGGTACAACAAAAGTTGTAGGGAGTTAAAAGACAAAAGAGACAAAGCCTGGACCAGATGGAAAAAAGACAGAAGACCTGAAAAATGGAAAACATATACCTGTTATAGAAATGAATATGTACAAACGTGCAGAGAGGAAAAGAGAAAATATGAAAAAGATGTCATAGAAAAGTGTAAAGATCAACCAAAACTATTCTACAGATTTGTAAACAATAAACTGAAAAACAAACAAGACTTGGAGAAATTAAGAAAAGGGGGAGTTGAATACACTGAGGAAATGGAAATGGCGGAAATTATGAACAAACATTTTAAATCAGTGTTTACAAGGGAGAACATACAACCTGAAGAGAACGAATGGAAAGAGAAAGTCCCCCTATGGAAGAAATAGAAGTAACAAAGAATTAAATATTGACACACTTGAGTAATCTTGATGTCAGAAAATCGCATGGACCAGATTAAATAGCAAACTGGATTCTGAAAGAATGCAGGAATGAACTGGCAGACAAAATACATAGCATAATAAACAGTTCCTTGAAAGAAGGAAAAGTTCCAAAAGATTGGAAAAAAGCAAATATAGTACCTATATATAAAGGAGGAAATAAAGAAGAACCTACCAACTATAGACCAGTCTCTCTAACAAGTACAATAGCAAAAATTTGTGAAAGAATTATCAAAAGTAGATGGGTAAAATATTTAGAAAAAAAAAACAAAGTGTTAAATCCAAGGCAGTTTGGATTCAGACAAGGACGATCATGCGTCACCAATTTAATATGTTTCTATTCAAGGCTAATAGATATAATACAAGAAAGAGATGGATGGGCGGACTGTGCATTTCTAGACCTAAAAAAAGCTTTTGACAAAGTACCACATAAGAAGTTGCTTAAGAAATTAGAAACTGAAGGAGGAATACAGGGCAAACTGCTAAATTGGATAGAAGACTTTTTGCAAGAAAGAAAAATGAGAGTAGTGATAAGAAACCAGCACTCAAAATGGGATGAAGTAATAAGCGGTGTTCCGCAGGGAACAGTTCTGGCCCCAATAATGTTTGCTATATATATATTAATGATATGGATGAAGGAATTGAAAGCTATATGAGCTTCTTTGCAGATGATGCAAAACTACTGAAAAGAGTGAAAACAGAAGAAGATTGTGAATCACTACAGAGAGATCTAAATAAAGTACAGGAATGGAGTAGGAAGTGGGAGATGGAGTTCAATACAAAAAAGTGTAGTATAATGGAATTTGGAAAAAGCAAAAACAGAATAACAGGAGCATATTATATTGGGAGAAGAAGGAATAAAAAAAGTAGAAAATGAGAAGGACCTGGGAGTCATTGTTATGAATAATATGTCACCTGAGAAACATATAAATAAGATTTTTGGAGAAACTTATGATTTAATAAGAACAACCAAAGTTGAATTTACATACCTGGATGAAGAAATGGTGAAGAAAATCCTAATCACCCTGATAAGACCAAGATTGGAATATGCAGCAACGATATGGTCACCAAGTACAAAAAAATGTATAAAAAAACTTGAAAGAATACAAAGAGCAATTACAAAATTGGCACCAACACTCTCAAAACTATCATATGAAGAGAGACTAGAAAAACTTGAACTACAGACACTAGAGCAAAGAAGAGAGAGAGGAGATTTGATAGCTATTTACAGAATCATGAAAGGCATGGAAATTACTGATAGAGAGAATCTGATAAAATGGGATGACAGAAATACAAGAGGACACGGAAAGAAAATAAAAAAAGACAGCTATAGAAGAGATTTGAAAAAGAACAGCTTTCCTCACAGAGTAATAGACAGTTGGAACAAGTTAGATGAGAAAGTGGTGTGTGCAAAGACAATACATGAATTTAAAAATAGTTTAGATAAAATGAGAAATGAAGACGGGACCCCACGAGCATAGCTCCCCTTCCCGTAAAATACAACTAGGTAAATACAACTAGGTAAATACACACACACACACACACATACACACACACACACACATACATACACACATACATACATACATACATACATACATACATACATACATACATACATACATACATACATACATACATACATACATACATACATTGTATACGTACACATATAAACTTTTTTTCTCCGTCCCTTATCAACAGGTGGCCTGACGATTCCAGCCATGACAGTCAAGACGTCACTCACGCTCTTCGTTTGTTTTTGTGTCATTTATGCAGGTGAGTGTGACCATAAACGTTCAGATGCAATCTAATGTTACATGACAAAATCTAAAAAGTGCTTGTATCTCCCAAATATGGATTTCTTTTGTTAATTTGTATGAGTGGATGTGTATGTGTTGGATTATTGTTATTGATATGTGTTCTTTTTATTTATTTATTAGCTAATTTATATTTATATATATATATATATATATTACTCCGCTCACTGTTCCCTTCTCTGGTCCCCTTTCATCACTCTGTTGTCGTCTCTTTGGGCCGACTTTCTTTTGTACTTCTACTCTTTGTACTCTACTCTACTCTACTTTGTACTCTACTTCTTTTGTACTTCTACTCTTTGTACTCTACTCTACTCTACTTTGTACTCTACTTCTTTTGTACTTCTACTCTTTGTACTCTACTCTCTCACTTTGTACTTTCTTTTTACCTCTGGCTTGTTACGTATGATTAGTCACTCTTTGTTTTCATTTGTAGGATTATTCAATAGTTTTACCCTGTCCTAGAGAGGGGAAATTAAACGGAGTTAAAATTTTCTTTCGTTTCTTCCCGAATATTATTACACTTGGGTCTATGAGTTACACCAAGAGACTCCCATCTGGAATCCTCAATTTGTTTACTAGGTCAGTTCGCATTTGTGTCGTGATTTCTTTAGTCCAATGGTCTTTATTTTTACATCTAAGTACTTCCCCTAAGGGCGTGACTTTACACTCGTGAACCCATTGAATTTTCTACTCGTCCACCCTTTCTCCAATCAGAAAGGCTGTTACAAACCCCTTAAGGAATACTGCTTACTCAAGCAATCTCGAAATCAATGCACCACTGACTTAGTTTACATGTTACGTCAGCATAAAATGAACATTATACAGCAATGAAATCGGGTCCTCTACAGCTGTTTGTAAACATTTAGGCAAGGGGCGAGCTTGTGCAATATCTTCGCCTATGAACAATTGTTTACCAAACAATCAACTCATATAAATGAAGTTCTCGCCACCTATCCCTCTATCTGCCTCACCTTCTACCTTTATCTACGAACCTCATCTACGAGCCTCTTACACTTTATATTTATGTATTTGTTTATTTATTCATTACTTATCAATGTGATTGTTGGTTTATTTATTAATACTGCTTACTTACGTGTTCATTCATTTATATATATGTATATCCCATTTATGTATCCATCATCTGTATATTTCTTATCTAGTTCTTTATCTTGATTGGTTTCCTATTTAAAGGGTAACCAGCATGCTCTTATACAACTTTACATTTTTTCGTCCGTAATGTTATTCATTTTTACGAGAACCATATCTAAAATGAATGTTTTACATCAAAGTAGTTTTTGAAGGACTTTTTGAAGAAAATATTTGTCGTACTCAAATTTGCATTCTAAAACACAGCAAACAGTACCTTATTAGTCCTGATGACATCATAATACATACCAACCCGGACCATCTCAATTAACAATGTCGTCCTATAATGAAACCAACGACTCCTTCAGCGATATTGAGAGTTTTTTGTCTTTTGAGAGTAGTCTTAACTCATTAAATGTCTATGGCAACAGGCAAGATGTGTGGATACACGATATAGATATGGACTATCATTTTGAAACAAAATATCTCTGAAGAAGTTTTCATATTGGTGCATCATGGTTACATACATGATACATTCAATATTTTTGCTACAATGTAATACAAATATTATTTTCATCTCGGTTCTAGTGTGTCAATAAAAGGGTTAAGGTGGTTTGTTACTGCTAGATAAAAACGATTAGTCTTCACACGACAGGTTAAATACATTATTCTAGATTATTTACACACTGTATAAAACGAAAACTTCACTATCGCGAAACATACCAATCCATTACAGCAAGTTATTTTTCTATACTGCACGACCTATCTTTTGCCTTGTTGGATTTTATTTTCCCTTTTATCATATTGATTCTGTGTGATTTCTTTGTTATTCATTTATTATTTCTCCTCTTTTTATTTTTCCAAGTTTATTTATCTAATAAGTCTAATCAAAATATCAAAATGCAATATCTTTTATCGTTTATTTTGCATCATACTTAAAAAAAAGCCATTTGATTTTATTGTAAGATAATCTAGCCCCAGAATTTAGCTCCCGTTTATGTTCTGTACGTGAATAATAGTTGAGGGGTGGTTATCATAAGCTTTCTTCTTCTGCCTTTCTGAGTTCTATATAATATTATTATATCATAATTCCCCGCCTCCTTTCTCCTGTTCTTTTATTCCCAATCATGTATTTTCATCAGTAGTTCTTTCTTCATTTTCATAATCCCTAAATCTTATTTTAAATAGTCTCCGGTAGTCGACACGATCACTATTCATCAAAGACAATGACGATGCATAAAGTATGAACAGAACCTATGAAGTCAATGGGAAGTAGATGGCAGCACGGGTAGGTTTTACGAGAATGGCTGAAGCAGACGACGTTTTAAGGACGGGATCAATAAATTAAAGTTATAATGAATAAAAAAATACTTTTTGTGCATTTATTTTTAGCGATGATTGACTTTGGTAAGTAATAAAAACTTTTTCCGGTAAAATTAGACACCTTTAATTTCTAAAGTGGCTACACAATAACAATCTGATTATCTACTTATTTGTTTGTTCATTTATTACTTTCATTTACCTACTTATTTGCCTATTCATATTTTTCATTTAATTATTCATTTATTATATCTATTTTATTTCTTATCTGTTTATTTGCATATTTACATATCTACTCATTAATTCATTTAGTTCTCTATTTATCTATTAATTTACATATCTATACAACTATCCATCTATTATTTGTTTAATGATTTACTTATTTACGTATCTACATATTCATTTATTCTTCTACTCATTTACTTCAGAAGGGACAGTCAAGATGAGAGATCTCCAAGAAACTTTTCTGCTCGGGAACTTTCAGAACGTCTACGGAAATCAGAGGTAAAGGTTTCAAGCTAATTTTTTTTTTTTTTTTTTTTTTTTTTTTTTTTTTTTTTTTTTTTTTTTTTTTTACAAAAAGAGCTGCTGCCTCAACTCTCACCTCACTGATATGAAATCCGCAGCCCCACAGCAGCCAACAATGGTCCTTGGACCATTCCTAAAAATAGGGTGCGTGGACTCAAAACGTTTCCAGAATTTTGGGTAAACGTTTCGAGCAAAAAAAAAAATTAATTCATATAAATAAATTTGTCTCGAGTCTTAACATGAAATCCGCGGCCCCAAAGCACTCCTCCAGGGGTCCACAATATTTCATAAGCAGGGTCAAAACCGAAAGCTAGTTGGAGTTAGTGGATATTTAGCGACTTATTTTATCATTGAAGTGGTCCCTACAGGAGACTAAAGAACAGCAATACATAAAGTAAGTGCTAGTGCTAAAGTTATACTAGTGGGAATTATAGGATATTTGGCGGCTTATTTTAGCATTTAAGTGGTCCCTCCACGGGGTTAAAGGACAGTAATACATAAAGTAAGAGCTATGTGAGGAACAAATCAAAAGCTAGTGGGAATTATAGGACATTTAGCGACTTATTTTAGCATTGAAGTGGTCCCTCCACGAGACTTAAGGACAGCAATACATAAAGTAAGGGCTACGTAATGAAAAACAAATACTAGTGGGAATTATTGGATATTTAGCGATTTATTTTAGTACTGAAGTAGTCTCTTCATAACGTTAAAGGACAGTAATGTATAAAGTAAAGGATATTGTGATGAAACAAGTCGAGACTCTCTGCCGTAGAGAAACCTAGGGTTTATAAATTAGGGTTCTGAAATTACCCCCCAAGAGGTACTTCTGATTTATAAGTAATGGGTACAAAATAACTATCACTTAGATGTAACCAATTACGCGGACGATTTACACACTTTCAAGGATTCTATTACAGCTGACGCCAAAGATACTTTTATCAGGTTAGCGTAGATTTTCGCACTAAAATTTAAATTGCTATGTACTGACCCCTGTCCTCTGGAAGTCGACAGACCATGACTTCAGAAACTTCTAGAGGCAAGTCTGTGCTGACAGAGTTAACAGTTTCCTTGCTGAAAGTCAGCGCGAGCCAGCACCTCTACGTTGTCTACGACCACGATGGCGGTGGTAAGTCTAAGTTCTTATTGGTTATGTTTGTAGGTATATTTATAGGTCTTTGTATATCTATGTATATGTATGTATGTATATATATATATATATATATATAAAGTGAATCGCTGGGAGCCTCAAAAGATCTTCAACTTGGAGTTGAACTAACTTCCAAAGAGAGTTAGTTAAACTCCAAGTTGGAGATCTTTTGAGGTACCCATCGCTCAGTCAGTAAGGCGCTGGTTTGGCTTTGTGCGAGACCTCGGTTCGAGCCCCGGGACGACTGTCTGATATTATTCGATATGTATGTATATATATATATATATATATATATATATATATATATATGTGTATATATAAATATATATACTGTATATATATGTATATATATATATATACATACATATATATATACATATGTAAATATATATATATACACATATATATACATATTCATATATATAATATATAAATACATATTTATATATATATTGCAGTAATTCACAAGGCAAACGTGAAAATAATATGCAGAAAAAACCACTGGGAAATAAGAAGCTTAGTCCGAACGTTTTCGTCTATTTAAGACATTATCAAGGAATACACAGTTACAGAGACAAAGGTGGATATATATACATAAAGTAAAAGACAAGCTAGGAACATGGGAAGTACACACAAGATGCTTCACAATCAGGTAGAGCCGATGTTTACATATACGGACGTTTGGTCCATGACGTTACGTCACCCCCGCTTAGTAGCACTTGGAGAAGTTCTTACAATTTTATCAATAACAAAATCATCAAGTTTAAATAATCCTAAACTTAAATTGATATTATGGTCAAAGGTTTGTTTAATATGACTGGATTCGATGATGTTTCTTTCTAATAAGGATCTACAAGAAATTATTACATTCGAATTATCCCAGTCAATAGGATGATTGTGGTCTCTTACATGGACAAAAAGGCCACTGGAACTTTGCCCACTCCTTACACTATATTTGTGCTGATTTATCCTAGTTTTTAAGTCTTTACCAGTTTGGCCGATATAAAAAAAATTACATTTAAGGCATGTTTACTAAGTGCATGTTTTACTAAGTGCTTTGGATATTTTAATTCAGATATATAGCATAGCTTCTGAATTAAAATATCCAAAGCAACTAGTAAACACTTCTCATAAAATGGCTTACAAAAATTTCCATAACACCTCACACGTAAGAAAAGTATTTGACAAAAAGAACCTTTTGGTTCTTCCTTACAGTGAGAAATTAATTGGTCTGCCTAATATTCTCAAACAATTCAACATCAACTTGGTTTTCAAAAATAATACTATAAAAAGTAAGCTCATTAAAAATTCACCTGAAGCAAACGAGGGTTGTGTTTACTCTATTCCATGCCTTAAATGTAACAAATTTTATATCGGCCAAACTGGTAAAGAATTAAAAACTAGGATAAATCAGCACAAATATAGTGTAAGGAGTGGGCAAAGTTCCAGTGGCTTTTTTGTCCATGTAAGAGACCACAATCATCCTATTGACTGGGATAATTCGAATGTAATAATTTCTTGTAGATCCTTATTAGAAAGAAACATCATCGAATCCAGTCATATTAAACAAACCTTTGACCATAATATCAATTTAAGTTTAGGATTATTTAAACTTGATGATTTTGTTATTGATAAAATTGTAAGAACTTCTCCAAGTGCTACTAAGCGGGGGTGACGTAACGTCATGGACCAAACGTCCGTATATGTAAACATCGGCTCTACCTGATTGTGAAGCATCTTGTGTGTACTTCCCATGTTCCTAGCTTGTCTTTTACTTTATGTATATATATCCACCTTTGTCTCTGTAACTGTGTATTCCTTGATAATGTCTTAAATAGACGAAAACGTTCGGACTGACCTTCTTATTTCCCAGTGGTTTTTTCTGCATATATATATATATATATTATATATATACATATATATTTATATATATATATATACATATATATATAGTATAGATTATGCAATCATATATATAAACGAATCAATCAATCAACCATGTTGAGTCCACTGCTGAATAAAGGCCTCTTAAACCATTCTATGACTCGCGCGAGTGCTCCGATCTCGGTCACGTCACTCCCGTCTCTTCAACTTTTATCTGCTCTCCCTCCTGCACGCTTCCCATCTCGCGCCATCCAGTCAGTTGTAAACGTATGTGTATCGCTTACATCACCGCCTTGAGCGTGGCTGCGTGAGAGTTTGGTTTACGTTGAGTTGAAGTCTTCTGGAACTCTGAATGGTTGTGAGGTAAACCGAATTGGATCTGATTGGATTTATTAAGCAGATGAGTATGTACAGACCCAGAGGGAGAGTCCTATAGCTAATTCCTCTATAGGGAGAGTCCCCTGGCAATCCTTCTATGGGGAGAATCCCGCTGTGATCCCTCTGTGTGCAGGGTCCCTTGATTATCCTTCTATGGAAAGTGTCCCCCTATGGCAACGCAGTCGCCGGTTTATACACATGAATATGAATACCTTTACACATCTGGGTAGGGTTTACAATTAGAGGTCATATTTTACATTTATACAACAATGTAAGTTGGTTGTGGTATAATGGATCTAGTTAGTACTAATAACTGTGTCTTGACGTGGAGTATGGTTTGTAGTTATGACTATGTAATTGAGTGGATACGAGTATATAGCAATGGTTAATGAAGTATCTGGTGAGAGATTTGCGGCTTTTTGGAAGGATGACGCGATCGTGACGTCACGCTCGTTTGTGATTTGGGGAATATGTAGGTCAGAAAAGATTGGCGATATTGTTTTGGCAAGGTGTGAGTTGAAAAGCGCCAGTGGGTACACCTTGGTCTTTGGATCATGTGTTGGACTCGTGATCGACAGCTATTTCCCTTCCGGAAGAGAGCTCAGAGCTCGTATGACCGATCTATGGGTAATGCTTTGACCTTACACGCACACACACACCCAACTCCCCGCCCACGAGAGTTGGAGTAACGACTCGAAACGTAGAGATACTGAAATTATTTTCAGCCCTAGGCAGGATTCGAACCCGGACCGCCGTAGTAACAGTCTAGGACTCTACCAACCGCGCCACCGAGTGTGTATCGGTATCTTGTAGCAGATCTGTGGATCACGTCTCATATGTGTGACATATCGTATATATGGTTGTTAGTGTCAGTAATGGTTACACTGCAACACACTTGCTCCAGGCCTCATTACTCGTTCGCATTAACTTGCCTGCCCAATTATCCTCCCTCTCTTTTATAGCCTTCACAATACATTTCACTCCATTCCGTTCTCAAACCCAACTAGCCCTCTTCTTGTCCTTCAATGTTACCATCACCAATGATCTCTTTCTTCTCCTCTGTGCACTCCTTAATTTTGTCTCCATCGCCTTCATCAGTTTCTAACTCTCATGTCCGAACATTGAATGTAAATGCATATATACATATAAGTGAAATATGATTATGAATATGAATATATACAATTATGACTACAGATATGTGAAGATAAGTAGTATACAAATATGAACTTAGATAAAGATATCAAATACAAATATATTAAGATGGCAACATTGCCATCACTATTTCAACAATACATCATAGTCGGTCACTATCGCCGTTAGCTTGGTGATGTTTAGCGTTTTTCCACCACCCTCCCTAAAATTTCCATTATCGATTAAGGTAAATAAATACTTTATCTCCTCCCTTACCCCTCCCCTTCTATTCCCTCAGAGATCGACGCTTTACTTGACATTGGGTATAAAATGGGCTGGGACACGACCGTTTTTATCTACGAAGACTTCGTTGACTCTCTCAAGTATATGATAAAGGTAGCGGAGCATGTGATGGACGTCAGGCAGGTGCTCGTCCTCTGCTCCGGAGACAACGTCCTGCGCTTATTCGAACATGTGAGTACATGGTCGCATGTGAATACATGGTCATTATCTTTGCCCCTGCTTTACATGTCTTCTAAGACCAGGAGCACCCGAACCTGGCCCATGATACAACAGAACTGTGCAAATAAAGATTTTTGTTATTATTGTTTGATTAGTGTATAATTTTCGTCTACCAAAAATTTCTTCGATTATACGAAAAGTATTGCCAATAAAAATATATTAGATACCCAAGTCTGTTTTAATTTTGATTGTTATTTTTTCGATTATTATTCTGATTTTTTTTTTTTTTTTTTCATCTTGGTATTGATTTTGGTTTTGAAATTCCAGGTTCGCGACCAGGACCTCGAGAATCCTAGTTTGAAGTGGTTAGTGGTCAGTTCGCATCAGATCTACGATCAGCTCGAGCTCGTCCTTCGGGAAGGGACACAAGTAAGACCTCAAATATATGTATATACAGTATACATATATATATATATATATATATATATATATATACATATATATACATATATATATATACATATATATATATAATATGTACATATATGCATATATATATAATATACATATATACACATATACATATGTACATACAGTATATACATATATGTGCTTTTATTATTTTCTTAAATGTATTTTCCATATGTCTTACTATAGGATTATGTTCCTTTGAAAGGAGGTTTATGACTAATGTAGGTGGTCATGTTTGCTATATCGCAATTTCGGGTTCAAAACCCTTCTTCAGTAGCTTTTATGAATATTCTATACTTGCTCTTCACTGAGGGAGGTTACCGGTGACCTGGGAGAGGTTACTTGGTAACTCAGGCAGTGATGAAATGTCACGTGCTAGGGGAAGCCTACAAATTCGTGTTGTGACGAAATGTCGTATTCTTGGACTTGTGGCGTTTTTGTCTCGAATTTGGGTTTGTGGCGATTTATCTCATGCTTGGGAGTGCCCTAAGGTCATCTGTTTGTATGTTCAGATTTGGGCTCAACTCTTTAATGTATAGTGCTTCTAAGATTGGGAGGCGTCTATCATCTGTACATATTTCCAAAATCTCAGTGTTTTCTTCTAGGATTTTCTTATTAATGTTATGCCGTGACTTCGCTTAAATTTTTTTAGGAACTCCTGATATCAGATGGTATGAAAGGCGACGGGATAACCTCATTGTCGTCATGTCAGTATAGGTGGAGGTGAGGGCTTCACAGTTCCCTGGTGCACAAGTAAACCTATAGATGACATGTGATTTCTGAAGTTCCTTTCTTGGTGGGGGCTGTTTTTAAGGTGGCGGTGGCTGGTCCTCCTTGTCTTATGATAAATCACCAAGTTAATTATTCTCTCAGGGTTGACTGGTTTAATATTCCTCTTTAAAATCTGTTTCATTATACGTTCATTTTCTTTATAGGCTGATAAAAATGTAGATTTATAATAGATGGTACTAGCTACTCATATAAATACACATATATACATACACACATATATGTACATGTCTGATTAAAAATTATGGCAAAATTATTGTTGCACAGTACTCTGGCACGGATACCAAAGTATGATACTAAACCAGAATACGTTTTCCTACATGTTAGTGTATCCTCATTGGCAAGAATATAAGTGAATATTTGATCAGATTTGGTAATTAATATATTCATGTTGGTGAGCCGAGGTTTTTAATTGGCTAGGGTTTGCTTTGATAGTCAGATTCTAAATAAAAAGCCACGTGAAAGGAGCCATACAACCAAAATAGACTAAGATATCATAATTAGAAAGCCAGAAAAAGCAGCTACTTTTGCTATAATAAACACGAAAGAATATATACCCAAAAACCAATTAAATTTTAAGCGATAAAAGAAATTCAAGAGAATCAGAAGAGACTGTATACAGCCACTTGAGAAGAAAATTAGTAAATTGGTAGATAGTGCCAATGCAGTTAAAAGGGATAAATTAAGCTCCCTAAACCTTCAGGCGATCATGCAGTTGGCTACTGGTATGGCATTGTTAAAACCCACAAACCAGGCAACAAGCTACGACCGATTATTTCACTGATTAGGTTGCCTACCTATTACATATCTAAAAAACTTGCTAAAATCCTCACACCGTATACTCCCATTTATTATAGTGTCAAGTCTTTTACTAACTCTAGATTTTTTAACAAACGCGACTCATAAGGAATTATAGCACATCACTAGGCGCGTAGTTCCTCTACACTAATATTGAGGTTGACCGTACAATTCAATACATAGTAGACGGAGTTTATCACAATAATACTTCCTCCAACTGTGATATTATCCCAGAAAAAGCGATGAGAGCCTCATTGGAATGTTGCGCCAAGGAAGCCTCTTTCTTGTGCCTCAGAGGAAAGAAGTATTACCAAATCGATGCTGCTGGAATGGGGTCACCACCAGTAGTCTTCGTATTTTTTTCTCAGATCCACAAAATGCCACAAATCTACTGTATATATATATATATATATATATATATATATATATATATATATATATATACATACGATGTTTTCGTTAATGCTGAACACAGCCGACGAATTGAGGAACTAAAACTGCGAATGATAGAGGCCTCTAGTATCA
This sequence comes from Oratosquilla oratoria, assembly GCF_046742065.1. NCBI lineage: Eukaryota > Metazoa > Arthropoda > Malacostraca > Stomatopoda > Squillidae > Oratosquilla > Oratosquilla oratoria. Next base: position 42,708,141 of record NC_134806.1, read on the forward strand.
ATTTTACTGTTGAACATAGTATGGATGAATCTTTCCCCTTATTACTCGTAGATGTATTGATAAAGCAGAGATACGAAGGCATTTACAGCACTTCTGTAAAAGTGAAAACATCTAATTCAGGAAATTCCCTTGATGGAACTAACGAATGTCCCCCAAAACACGAAGACTCAACCATCAGCGCCTATTGTAGAAGACCCCTTAGTCACTACAATGATTGGCATGAAGTACATAGCGAATTAGAAAGAGCCTTTGAGGCACTTATAAACATTGGATTTGCTAATAAAGACATCGAGCGAGTCACAAAAAGAATTTTATACAAATGGACTGACCGACACTGCCACGCAACAGCCAACCAATGGAAGAGCAGTGTAGCCCAATAGAACTATCCAATCAGAAGCCCCTAAACTTAGTATCGGCTCACTAACATGAATATGTTAACGACCAAATCTGATAAGATATTCATATATACAGTTGCCACTGAAGAAGCAATAAGAGGTATGAAAACGCAGTCTGGCTTAGTGCTTTACTTCGACAGCCTTGCCAAAGTATTGTACAATTAATGTATGGAGACATTCTGAGATAACTTCCTGTAGAAGGCAAAAATCCCCTTTGAAAAATATAAAAAGAAAATAAAAAACTCTGCAAAAATAATCTTACTATGACTTTTAATCAGACATGCATAAGAGAAAATCTACTACCTACTGTATATATACAAAAATCACATTCACATATATATATGAACATATATACATATATACATATATACATATATTTTTCTCCATGTGTTATGTCCGTTCCTTTCCCAGTTTATTGTATTACCTCTTATATACCTATGTGACAATTTTCTTTGTTGTAATCCCCTGAAGATGTGAAATATCACGAAAGCGCTTGGGAATTCTAGTTTTCTTTTCCGTGTTTTTCCCCGTGGTTATCAGCAATCTTTTGGATCACGTGGTGTTGTGATCTTTTTGCATATATACATATATACATATATACATATATACATATACACATATATGTATATATGTATATGTATATGTAAAGTATTGTGCAATTAATGTATGGAGACATTCTGAGATAACTTCCTGTAGAAGGCAAAAATTTCATTTGAAAAATATAAAAATAAAATAAAAAACTCTGCAAAAATAATCTTACTATGACTTTTAATCAGACATGCATAAGAGAAAATCTACTACCTATATATACAAAAATCACATTCACATATATATATATATATGAATATATATACATATATACATATATACATATATACATATATGTATATATGTATATGTATATGTAAAGTATTGTGCAATTAATGTATGGAGACATTCTGAGATAACTTCCTGTAGAAGGCAAAAATCCCCTTTGAAAAATATAAAAAGAAAATAAAAAACTCTGCAAAAATAATCTTACTATGACTTTTAATCAGACATGCATAAGAGAAAATCTACTACCTACTGTATATATACAAAAATCACATTCACATATATATATGAACATATATACATATATACATATATACATATATTTTTCTCCATGTGTTATGTCCGTTCCTTTCCCAGTTTATTGTATTACCTCTTATATACCTATGTGACAATTTTCTTTGTTGTAATCCCCTGAAGATGTGAAATATCACGAAAGCGCTTGGGAATTCTAGTTTTCTTTTCCGTTTTTTTCCCTGTGGTTATCAGCAATCTTTTGGATCACGTGGTGTTGTGATCTTTTTGCATATATACATATATACATATATACATATATACATATATACATATACACATATATGTATATATGTATATGTATATGTAAAGTATTGTGCAATTAATGTATGGAGACATTCTGAGATAACTTCCTGTAGAAGGCAAAAACCTCCTTTGAAAAATATAAAAAGAAAATAAAAAAACTCTGCAAAAATAATCTTACTATGACTTTTAATCAGACATGCATAAGAGAAAATCTACTACCTATATATACAAAAATCACATTCACATATATATATATATGAACATATATACATATATACATATATACATATATACATATATACATATACACATATATGTATATATGTATATGTATATGTAAAGTATTGTGCAATTAATGTATGGAGACATTCTGAGATAACTTCCTGTAGAAGGCAAAAATCCCCTTTGAAAAATATAAAAAGAAAATAAAAAACTCTGCAAAAATAATCTTACTATGACTTTTAATCAGACATGCATAAGAGAAAATCTACTACCTATATATACAAAAATCACATTCACATATATATATGAACATATATACATATATACATATATACATATACACATATATACATATTGACTATATTATGACAAATAAAACTGCAGGTGGATATTTTATACATGGACTGGTCATCTCATGAGATGACCCGTCCATGTATGAAGTATCCTGTTACGTTTGAGTTGTTAGCTTTGTGATCAAGACCCTGCGGGTCGAAACGTTATAGCGTGAAATTCTCCCATGACTCCTCGTCTGCTTCTTCCACCTTCAGTTTTATATATACATATATACATATATATACATATACTGTATACGTTATAAGTGTGCGTGTGTCCACGTGTGTGTGTGCACTTGCCTACCTATGTATACTTCCGAAAGAAAAACTATAACGCAAAGAACTATTTGTCATATTATTCCTTTTATATATTGAGTTCATGTGATGAAAATGTTCTGTCGACCCCGTTCCCTGTTTCAAATATCCGGATGGCATGTTAGAATGCGTCCGTTAAATGATTTTCTAAAGATTTTGGTCGGGAATAAGTCGTAGTTTATTAGATAGCTAGTTGGTTAGTGGGTCATCCTCATCCATTTGCCGAGACAGCATTTCACCCTCCCCTTCTACCTTTATACACACATATATATATATATATATTATATATATATATATCTATATATATATATATATATATATATATTTATATATACATATATGAGAGTGGGTGGAGGAAGAATAAGAGAAGATGGGCTGGAACTCCTTTATTGCTTATACGTTTCGACCGACCCGGTCTTGTTCTCTGTCTAAACCATTCATCCAATATATATATATATATATATATTATATATGTATATATATATATATATATATATATATATATATATATATAAATATATGAGAGTGGGTGGAGGAAGAATAAGAGAAGATGGGCTGGAACTCCTTTTTGCTTATACGTTTCGACCGCCCCGGTCTTGTTCTCTGTCTAAACCATTCATCCAATATATATATATATATATATATATATATATATATATATATATATATATATATATATATATATATATTTATATATACATATATGAGAGTGGGTGGAGGAAGAATAAGAGAAGATGGGCTGGAACTCCTTTATTGCTTATACGTTTCGACCGACCCGGTCTTATTCTCTGTCTAAACCATTCATCCAATATATATATATATATATATATATATATATATGTGTGTGTGTGTGTGTGTGTGTGTGTGTGTGTGCGTGTGTGTGTGTGTGTGTGTGTGTGTGTGTGTGTGTGTGTGTGTGTGTGTGTGTGTGTGTGTGTGTGTGTGTGTGTGTGTGTGTGTGTGTGTGTGTGTGTGTGTGTGTGTGTGTGTGTGTGTGTGTGTGTGTGTGTGTGTGTGTGTGTGTGTGCATGATTTGAATCCATCAACACTGTTTCCAAATTATTGCCCAATAACCACATCAAAATAATATTCAACTACTACAACAGTATATTTAGAAAAATAGTGAATGTCCACCGTAAAGCTATTGTGAATAACATCCCCGGGGTATACAAATTACCTTGTAAAGACTACGATGATGTATACAGTGGTCAAACAGTAAGAGACTTAACCACGAGAATCAAAGAACATAAAACTCTATCAAATATACTCGAGAGAATAATTCCGCAGTGTTCCTTCATACCAGTAAGGAAAATCATCACGTGGACTGGGAAAATACTGCCATCAATTACAAATCCCATTGTAGTTTCCGGAGAAAAATTCATCGAATCTTCCCTTATCAAACACTGCTCAAGTTTCAATCCCTCTAAAGGTCAATGGTCCCCAAGCTACATCACTTGATTGGCAGCCAACAAATTAATTTCAAAAGCGACAGGACCGAACCTTACTAAATGTCAACCTTTGACCCGACATCATTGACCCGCTCATCAAGGGCATGTGACATGAGTCCCCTTGTCCCTGTCTCCTAATATACACCTCATGGCTATATTCATTCTTGTTCACTACTTTTTGTGTCTATCTGCTGAAGAGGACCACATATAGTGGCCGAAATATACAGATGTTTTGTATTTCTGATCTTATTTCTCCGATAGTACGTTAAAAAGTCATATATATATATATATATATATATATATATATATATATATATATATATGTATATGCATATACAGTGTACTTGACAGTCATATTTTACTTCGATAGGTGGCGCTTGCAGAGAGCCAGGGAACTGGTGTCTACCAGCTAAGGGCCACACGGATGTCAGTCGACGACAGAGTGACGTAAGTCTACATTTTTTCAGTTAAATTCAGACGACGATATTACTGACGTATCTCTTTTTTTAAGGCCTTTGGTTGGATTTGGTTACATTAGGTCAGATTAAATTAGGTTAGGTTGGGTCGATCTGTATTGAGACTTTATCTTTGCTTCGAATAGGACAGATATAGGTTAGGTTATTTTGGGTTGGTCAAGTTAAGTTATTTTGGCTTTGCTAGGTTTAGTTATTTTGTGCTAGATTTAGATAATTCTTGTCAATAATTGGCTAGGTTATACAGAATACCGCCATGTAGACGGCGATACTGTCAATTATTGTGTATTGTTTATACAGCAACGCACAGGGGCCAATTCCCACAACACAGTACAGTGATGACATATAGACTTACAGTATGAAAGGGTGTCTTAGTAAAATATTTTATGATATGTAATTTCCTGTGTACTAATATCAGAATAAGCTGTTCCAACTCTGAAGTCTTCAGGTTGACAGGAAGAATATACCAATAGTGTCTAGATAGATAGATAGATAGATAGATAGATAGATAGATAGATAGATAGATAGATATATACTAATTACCTCCACCACTGGTACTCGAGGCCTTGCATAAGCGACTGCTTATTACAAAGTAAAGACGATACCAGCTCGTGTTCTAGGTTCCATTTTGCATGGTCAAGCGTAGTGTAAGGGTATCGTCCTTACTTGGTAATAAGCAGTCGCCCATGCAAGGGTTCGAGTCCCAGCGGCGGAACTTCTTAATCCATTTGTCATAACGACATACAATATATATATATATATATGTATATATATATATATATATATGTATATATATATATATATGTATATATATATATACATATATCGTATACTTAGGGCGCAGGTTCTCCTTGATACACACTGAGTTAAACACCACAGCATTGTCACAATTGTTAATCTTCTTTCTAATATTTTCAGTCCTTCTCACTATAGTTCTGACTTTGGGAGGATGATCGAAAATCAATTGTCCAAAGTTCTCCATTTTAATAACAGATGACGTTTCGACTTCACAGAGTCATTATCAAAATAATTACATTTATCACAACACAATTACACAGAACACAACAATTACATTTTTCCGAACTGAACAGTGCGACGTCTTTCCATATGCATAGAAAGACTTACAGTGGAGAGTGGCTTGATGACGTGGATGATCTGACCCGACTTGATCGCCTATGGAGAGGGGGAGGGGGAGAGGGAGGGGGAGGAGTAGGGGGGTTCGGGGCGGTAGGCGATGCGAGAGGGACGGACATACTACCACCATTGGTGGGGTTATTTCTCACATGTCTTGATGAGCTATTGAACAAGGGAATGGCAGTAATCATATTGGATTGTATATTAATGCTAGGAGCCCATTCCCTGATATACATAGCTCCTAGCATTAATATACAATCCAATATGATTACTGCCATTCCCTTGTTCAATAGCTCATCAAGACATGTGAGAAATAATCCCACCAATGGTGGTAGTATGTCCGTCCCTCTCGCATCGCCTACCGCCCCTCTCCCACCTACTCCTCCCCCTCCCTCTCCCCCTCCCCCTCTCCATAGGCGATCAAGTCGGGTCAGATCATCCAGGTCATCAAGCCACTCTCCACTGTAAGTCTTTCTATGCATATGGAAAGACGTCGCACTGTTCAGTTCGGAAAAATGTAATTGTTGTGTTCTGTGTAATTGTGTTGTGATAAATGTAATTATTTTGATAATGACTCTGTGAAGTCGAAACGTCATCTGTTATTAAAATGGAGAACTTTGGACAATTGATTTTCGATCATCCTCCCAAAGTCAGAACTATAGTGAGAAGGATTGAAAATATTAGAAAGAAGATTAACAATTGTGACAATGCTGTGGTGTTTAACTCAGTGTGTGTATATATATATATATATATATATATATATATATATATATATATATATATATATATATATTGAAATAAGGCAGCCAAATGAGGGGAAGGGTGGTGAGATATACACAGAGAACAGTTGGAGTTTCATTCACTGACGTTACGTCCATACCAGGACATTCTCAAAGTACACACGAGTTTGGAAAATTCACAACCTATATACTTCATACTTGCCATGTCCCCCACTATTCGCCTCCATACTCTCCTTCCTGGAACACCTCTACTCTATTCCAGTCTGGGGCAAGATAAAGGTGCTCCACAAAGGTCTAGCAAAAAATAAATAAATAAATAAATAAAAAATGAAAATAAAAAAAAGAAATAATGAAAGCTGCCTACATTGCTTCCCACCTCTGAATCAACCATAGGGATAGGTTCATAAAGTTAGCAAAAGTAGCAAGCACCTTGATCATCAAGGTCAAGAGAACGAATAAGAACAATGAAGTGGGCAGAGGGGGGACGCGACATGGTCGGAGTCACCAGAGAAGTATAGAGGACGAATGAGGAGAACATGACATGCATGAAGTATAAAGTAGTGTATTTTCTAAAATTATATATACTTTGAGAATGTCCTGGTAAGGACGAAACTTCAGTGAATAAAAATGTTCTCTATGTTTACCTCACCCTCCTCCCGTTCATATATATATATATATATATATATATATATATATATATATATATATATATATATATATATATGTGTGTGTGTGTGTGTATATATATATACACGCATATATTCATTTATATACATACCTACAGTTTGCCGGTCCTGGGCAAGTGGCAACTGGGCGAGAACGGTGACGTGAAGACCCATCTGACAGAGGAACTCCTCCCGTCCCTCGAGGATCTATACCGGGACTTCGGCGGGCGAGAGCTCGTCTCTGCCGCAAACGACAATTGGCCCTTCATCAAGCTCAAGACCTTTGAGAATGGGACAGTTAGTCTCGACGTGGGCATCGATGTCAACATCATCAAGAGTATCGCGCGAGTCCTCAACTTCACGTAAGTCTTCAAAGATAACCAGCATTTCTATCCTTAGGTGATTAATTCAATATAAGTTAACAAAGGATAATTTTCGCCGTCGATGAATTTCCAGCGATTTTATCTTTAGGCACAATGTTGCACCCAAGAAGAAGATGTGGTCGAAGAAAGGTTTAAGGAAGATAGAAAAAAAATAAATGAATAAAGCAGAGCCCGACAGTCAAAACTGGTTTACCTTCACCCCTTCATTACATAGCGAACCTCCTCTTTATCTATTAAAGAATTATTAGAGAAGACAGTGAGAAATTCCTTTAGCCCGCGTTAATCTA
>NC_134806.1:42718927-42728927 GCF_046742065.1 Oratosquilla oratoria
CATTTTGATCCTACTTTCTAGCTTATTTTATTTTGTATTTTATATAATTACATTTATTTGATTTATTTCTTAATTCAATTTCATTATACCGTATCTAATTTTCGTATTATCAATTCATTTTACTTTTATTCCATTCTTGTCGGTTGATGAAGGCGGAACCTAAATCAAGATATTAAACCAGACAAGACTTCCCCCTCCTCCTCCTCCTCCCCCTCCCTCCCCCTCCCACTCCCTCCACGTGGGTATTACAACTTGCTTCTATTTCTGTACTCTCGTGTGCAACTCTCGCCAGGCACTCTCACGCAAGCAAGCACAGCCAGCAAGCACGCTAAGATCATGCACTCGCTAGCTGGAGGGGAAAGGGTCACCTTTGCCTCCTGTGTTTGGACAGCTAGGACTAGTAGTGGGTGCTGATATTCGCTTGAGAATAAATTAAGGAATAAAAAATAAAAATGAAACAAACATAATACAGTAGAATTAAAATAAAATTAGATAAAACAAAGCAAAATTAAATAAGAATAAAATAAAATTATATATATATATATATATTATATATATATATACATATATATATATATATCTATATATATATATATAATATATATATATAATATATATATATCACGGAACAAATGATACCAAAGAACTTGATATACAAATAAAAGGATTATAATTTATTGAAAAAAAATTAACAAACAAAAGGCTACAATAGATACAAATGGTAGTAAAAAATAAAAATAAATAAATAGACAAATACATGATCAGTAGTATAAAAAGACAAAAATCTTATGAATAGACAAATAAATTGATCAATTATTTATCAGTAGCATGTCAATAATAAACAAAAGACAAAGAAATAAGGAAAACACAAAGACAAAACATCGCGTAAATAAACACAAATAAACGAATAAATGATTTATTGTCGGAAGACGTGTTTATTTCTGGTAATGGTGACCTTGGAGAGGTCAAGTGGGGTCGAAGGCGGCCGGTTGCCCTCTCATGTGTGTGTGTGTGTGTGTGTGTGTGTGTGTGTGTGTGTGTGTGTGTGTGTGTGTGTGTGTGTGTGTGTGTGTGTGTGTGTGTGTGTGTGTGTGTGTGTGTGTGTGTGCGCATGCGCGGAAACGTCTGTGTACCTTTGTACACAGTTGTACAAAGAGGAGGAGGAGGAGGAGGAGGAGGAGGAGAGGGAGGGTGCCTACTTGTCTTTTTGTCTTTTTTTTAGTCCTCTTTCTCTCTCTATTTCTCTTTCTTTCTCCCTCTTTTATTTATTTATTTTTAGTCGAACGATATTTGAGTTGTCCAATTCTTTAGTTGTTGCTTAACGTTTTCTGATTTCTTGACTGACAACTAATTTATTATCAATTGCTTCTCAAACTGAACTAATTTTCAAATCTCAGCGTCGGACACAGGAAAAATAAGAAAGAAAAAAGAAAGAGATAAAGAAAAGTCTGGAGTGTGAGGATTTGCCATTAAGAAGAAATGATTATAATCCCTTATACCAACAGGTTACGGTTTAATCGCGCGACCGCTGCCTGCACCCTTCACGGGAACGCTACAAAGAGAGGCTCTGTCTAATCCCCAAACTGGATAAACAGAGAGAGAGAGAGAGAGAGAGAGAGAGAGAGAGAGAGAGAGAGAGAGAGAGAGAGAGAGAGAGAGAGAGATAGAGAGAGGGAAAGAGAGAGACAGAGAGAGAAAAGAGAGAGAGAGAGGGAGAGAGAGAGAAAGAGAGAGGGAGAGAAAGAGAGAGGGAGAGAGAGAGTGGAGGGAGAGAGAGTGGGGGGAGAGAGGGGAGAGAGAGAGAGACAGAGACGGAGAGAGAGAAAAAAAAAGAGGGAGGGAGAGGGGAGTGAGAAAGAGAGAGAAAGAGAGAAAGAGAACTAGAGATAGAGCGAGAGAGAAAGAGAGAGGGGGAGAGAGATAGAAATAGATATAGATAGACAGAGAGAACTAGAGAAAGAGAAACAGAGAAAGAGAAATAAAGAGAGAGAATAAACATGTGGTTCGTTTCTTTATAACACAAAGCTACACACACACAGACACACACGTACACACACACGGGCACACACGAATGTAAACAAACTTTACCAGGAGCCAATTACAGTCTCTATTCGGTTGCGCAGATCTCATGCGCAGTACGGGTAATTGCTTGCCCTGTTCCTATTTATCTATTTACACATTTATTTACTTGTTATTCAGTTTTCTATATATATAATCACTTCTATATTTAATCTATCTGTTTTTTGTATATTTGCTTTTGTCTATACATTTATATCTTAAATTTCCATGTATATATTCATATTTTCTATCAATTTATTTATTCATTTATTTATCCATTGACCTAGAGGTTAAAATCACCAATGTTTTATTAACTAAAATAACCTAACTTTCTCCAACTAGTTTAAACTAATTCTAACCAAATAAGAAATCACCTAGAACTGTATGAAGACAAATATCACCCCCCCATCCACTCTCCTACTCCCTCCTTCCCCACCAGAGTTGATGACGTCATGTCGGTGCGTTTGTGAGCCGGACACGGACGACTTGACGTCATGTCGTCGTTACTTTAGACTTCACTGGCGACCGTTATTGTGGGATATTTCCTTAAGAATGTTGGGAGAATAAAATCATAAAGAGCAGAGAGCAATTGGTAGACAATGGGAGAAAAAAAGAGGGAAAAATATGTGTAGGTCAGGTGTTCACTGTGAAATATATATTTATATATATATATATATATATATATATATATATATATATATATATATATATATATATATATATATGTATATATATATATATATATATATATATATACATATATGTATATATGTATCTGTATATATGTATATACATATATATATATATATATATATTATATATATATATTCATACATGTTTCCGTGTGTACGCACAAACACACACACATACACACACACACGCACGCACAAACACCATAACCGCTCTTTTTGTAATTTATAAAAAATTAAATCATTCCATGAATATCTAAATCATTAACAATTTGATTAAAAAACAAAACAAAAAACAAATCAACCACACGGCCAGGATAAAGTGACGCAATGTCAGTTGGACTTGGTTGAAGACACATAAATGAATTAGATGGCAAGGCGGGCCTACCCCCCCCCCCCCTCCCCTTGAGGCACTCAACACTGCCAAGCCACTTTGCTTGCTTAACACCCAGGTCACGTCACCCAGAAGAAGAAGAAGAAGAAGAAGAAGAAGAGGGAGGAGGAGAAGAGGGAGGAGGAGAAGAGGGAGGAAGAAGAAGAAGTAGAAGTAAAGGGAGAGGGAGGAGGAGAAGAAGGAGGAAGAGAAGAGGGAGAAGGAGGAGAAGAGGGAAAAGGGGAAGGAGAAGGAGAAGAAGAATCAGAAGAGGGAGAGGGAGGAGGAGAAGGAGGAGAAGAAGGAGGAAGAGAAGAGTGAGAAGGAGGAGAAGAGGGAGGAGAAGAAAAAGAAGAGAAGGGAGGAGGAGAAGAGGGAGGAAGAAGAAGAAGAAGAAGAAGAAGAAGAAGAAGAAGAAGAAGAAGAGGGAGAAGAAGAAGAAGAGGGAGAAGGAGATGGAGAAGTAGGAGGAGAAGAAGGAGGAGTAGGAGGAGAAGAACGAGGAAGAGAAGAGGGAGAAGAAGAAGAAGAAGAGGAGGGGGGAGGAGAAGAGGGAGGGGGAAGAAGAAGAAGAAGAAGAAGAAGAAGAAGAGGGAGGAGAAGAATGAGGAAGAGAAGAGGGAGAAGGGGAAGGAGAAGAAGAAGAAGAGGGAGAAGAAGGAGAAAGATTAAGAGAAGGAGGAAGAGAAGAGGGAGGAGGAGAAGAGGGAGGAGGACAAGAAGAAGAAGAGGAGGGAAGAAGGGAGGAGGAGAAGAGGGAGGAAGAAGAAGAAGAAGAAGAAGAAGAAGAAGAAGAGGGAGAAGAAGAAGAAGAGGGAGAAGGAGAAGAAGATGAAGAAGAGGGAAAGGGAGGAGGAGAAGAAGGAGGAAGAGAAAAGGAAGAAAGAGGAAAAGAGGGGGAATAAGGAGAAGAAGAAGAGGAAGAAAGGGGAGAGGGAGAAGGAGAAGGAGGAAGAGAAGAGGGAGAAGGAGAAGAAGAAGAAGGTGAGGGAGGAGGAGGAGGAGGAGGAGGAGGAGAAGAGGAAGAAGGAGATGAAGTAGAAGAAGAAGAAGGAGATGAAGCAGAAGAAGAGGAAGAGCGAGGAGGAGGAGGAGAAGGAGGAAAAGAGAGAAGGAAAGATAAGGAGATGGCAACGAATAAAAGGAAGAGAAGAAGAAGGAGATGAAGCAGAAGAAGAGGAAGAGCGAGGAGGAGGAGGAGAAGGAGGAAAAGAGAGAAGGAAAGATAAGGAGATGGCAACGAATAAAAGGAAGAGAAGAAGATGAAGAAGATGAAGAAGAGGAGAGGACAGCAACGGAGAGGAAGAAAGGGAAGAGAGGACGACGAAGAAGAGGAAGAATAAGAAGGAAGAGAAGACGACGACGAAGAGGAAGATGAGAAAACAAAAGACAAAGAAATTAAATAAAAGAATATTATGAAGACAAATGACAGAAGAGAACGAACGATAAAGACGAAAATGAAAGAATAAAGAAGAAGAGGAGGAGGGGGAAGAGGTGGTGAAGGAGGGAGGAGGGAGGAGGGGAGGAGGGTGAAGGAGAAGAGGAGGGAGAAAGGGAGAAGGGAGAAGGGGAGGAGGGAGGAAGGAGGAGGGTGAGGGAGAAGCGAGGGTGAAGAGGAGGGGAAAGAGGGAGTGAAGGAAAAGGAGGAAGAGGAGGAGGAAGAAGATGGGGGAGGGGGAGGGGGAGGGATGTAATGATCCAGGAGGGCATATGTGTGTGTGTGTGTGTGTGTGTGTGTGTGTGTGTGTGTGTGTGTGTGTGTGTGTGTGTGTGTGTGTGTATGTGTGTGTGTGTGTGCGCGCGTGTGTGTGTGTGTGTGTGTGTGTGTGCGCGCGCGCGCGTGTAGTATAGATCAACCTATGCCCAGTGTACTATCATCCCGGCTAGATACAGCGAAGAACTTTAGGTAAATCCTTCTTCATTCCTCCTCCTCCTCCTCCTCCTCCTCCTCCTTCTCCTCCTCTTCTTATTGTTCCTTCTACACTTCTTCCACACCTCCTCCTCCTTCACTCCTCTTCCTTCATTTTAATAATTAATTTTCATAGTATACTCGTTAGAAACAAGAAATTAAATAAAGAGATAAAGAAATTCATAAGACGTATGATATAACAAAATGAAACAATTATAAATACATGATATCACAGTGTCATAATATAAAAGTATAATAATAATAACAATAATAACAATAATAATAATTATGTAGAATAACAATAACAATAGGAACAGCAATATGGACAACACAACATTAATAAAAAAAATCTTATGTAGTTTCATGCCCTGAGACCACAAAGAAAAAAAATCGAATTACGTTATCTGGCGTCCATTGGCATCTAAAGGAAGGCTGCCAGCTTCTCCCATTAATAAAGTATTTTCTCCAGAACTGGATAAAATCGACTGACGGCAGATATAATAAAACGAGAATAGCCATCCGATACGTAGGGGTAATGGGCTTCAAATGCTGCTAAATAAACAAACAGGCGCATTTGCTATAAAAAAAAAATCCATCTCACCCTTATGCGTGCGTGTACGTGTGTAAGAGAGAGAGAGAGAGAGAGAGAGAGAGAGAGAGAGAGAGAGAGAGAGAGAGAGAGAGAGAGAGAGAGAGAGAGAGAGAGAGAAAGAGAGAGAGAGAGGCTGACTTGAGAAGCTGTATTTATGTGTTTACATGAAAGTGACTTGTGTGTATTTCTGTCTATATCTATATATATATATATATATACATATATATATACATATATATAAATAAATTTATATATATATAAATATATAAATATATATATATATATATATATATATATATATATGTATAACACTGAATGGGTCCCAGTGATTACAGATACATTTTAACAACCGCAACGCACTTTAATTCTAAGCCATCAACATCGGGAATTCTCTCTTGATAGTGTAGTTGGTAAGTTACTACGGCACTTGCCATGTGATCGCTGAGTTCGAATCCTCGGCAGTACCGCATTTTCAATTTCTACATGTGGCCTCCATTTGATTCTCGATGTTGATGGCTTAGAATTAAAGTGCACTGTGGTTGTTAAAAATTATTATATATATATATATATATATATATATATATATATATTATATATATATATATATTACATGATTAAATAATGTGTACATATTATACATTCAAAATCATCCACAGACGATAAAAAAAAGACATAATATATATTATAGAAGAATATCTTTACGAAACATTTATGACTTCTCAGACGATAAATTATGAACATTTAGTTTTTATCAGTTGGTAGGCCTGCTTGCCACATGTCGCTTGATATAAAAAATATTTTCCTTGTTTTTTCTAATACACGAGATAATGATAATAATGATGATAATAATACTACTACTACTAATAATTATAATAATAATAATAATAATAATGATAATAATAATAACACTAATAATCATAATAATAATAAATCTTAACTATTGGACGAAAGATACTGAAAAATGAAGAAAGCAATTGACGACTTCAGAGATGCAGCTGGTAATTGATAACGTCACAGATACAACACATACATATGTCACAGATAAACATACACATGTGACGTCACAATATGGATTCGTGACGTCATAGAGACAGGAGGGACTGCTGACGTCATGGATATAACACACATTGATGACGTCACAGGTGCGTGAGAGAATGATATGGCGACCAGCAGGGGAAAACATTATTATTATTTTTTCTAATGTTTTGTTATTCTCCTTTTATATTTATATTCGATGGTCTCTATCTTAATGCAATTTATTTTACTTTATTCAATTATATTTTCCTTTTTGAATTCTTACTTGCCAATTTAAAATACTGATGTGTTTAGCTTCAGAAACATTTAGGATTTTACACACACACACACTCACACACACACACACACACACACACACACACACACACACACAATATGTATATACATATATATTGAGACATTCTGACAGGTTGATGTAAGCGGAATAGGAAACACAGGAGTCTTAGTCTTGAGTTTATTCCTGACTAGTTTCGCAGGTATGCTTTTTCAAAGGAATATGTATACAAACGGGCTGTGTGCATTTTACATGGGGTGGACCTCACCACCTCTCCGAGTTGCCATAGTTGGTGGCGAATGTGAACATCACATTGTGGCTCATGTAACAATGAAGACATTTTTACAATTAAATATGATAACACTAATACCAAAGAAATTATTAATAGAAAATGTAACAATAGTAATGATAACGATGAAGATAAATATTTAATTAATAATATTAACAATAATAACAAAAATGATAGTAGCAATACAGGAAATAATAACAATAAAATAAAAGTAATAATAATAAAAACAATAATAAAAATAAAAATGATAATACTAATAACCAAGAAATAAAAATTATTGATAGTAATTATGACATATTGTTTTCACTATTATTGTCATAATTACTATTAATAATTTTTATTTCTTGGTTATTAGTATTATCATTTTTATTTTTATTATTGTTTTTATTATTATTACTTTTATTTTATTGTTATTATTTCCTGTATTGCTACTATCATTTTTGTTATTATTGTTAATATTATTAATTAAATATTTATCTTCATCGTTATCATTACTATTGTTACATTTTCTATTAATAATTTCTTTGGTATTAGTGTTATCATATTTAATTGTAAAAATGTCTTCATTGTTACATGAGCCACAATGTGATGTTCACATTCGCCACCAACTATGGCAACTCGGAGAGGTGGTGAGACCACCCCATGTATTTAATGCCCGCAGCCCGTTTGTACACATATTCCTTTGAAAATGCATACTGCGAAACTAGTCAGGAAATAAACTCAAGACTACAGTTCCTGTGTTTCTATTCCGCTTACATCATACATATATATATATATATTATATACTAGAATATATACATATATATACATATAAATTAACATATACATATATATATATATATATATATATTATATATATATATATATATATATATATATATATAAAGTGAATCGCTTAGTAACAGCGCATTATCATTACAAATAATTTTCGTACAGCCGCCCCAGGGTTCGAGCCGAGGCCTCGCCATGGTGTCAGGCCACATGCTTTTTACCGGTTTGATAAGTTCCCTCTGTTCTTAACTTGGAATTGATTTAACTCCTGAAAATCTAGCTAGACTTGCTAACTGCTGCTTTACCTAACTTGATGGACGTTCTTTCGTCTGTGGAAATACCTGAAGTGAATCGCTAGTAACAACTGTCAAATTATCTTATATATTCTATAATATATATATATTTATATACATATATATATATGAATATTATATATATATATATATTCATATTTTTGTACAAATTTACATATAAGAAAAATTGACAACCGGCGACTGATCACTTCTAATCTAAGCCGGTGACCTAGAAACAGTCCCACACTTCCACAACACAGGCAACAATCCAAGGCTTACTTCAAAAGAGATCTATGGGCGGGAAGGACCGTTGCCGACCACCGTGGAGCTGCGGGTTTTACCATCATGGAGGAAACAATATGTATCTATGCACTGTATATATCGTCATACAAAAATCCATTTCCCCTTTATATGGAGGGTAGCCTAGTCAAAATATACTTTCCACCTTAATTAAATAATAAACAAATAACTAAATAGAAAAATAAATGAATAAATAAATAAACGAATGAAAAAATAAACACACAAATGAAAATAAAGAAAATAAACGAATAGATAATAACGATATACACAAATATATAAAAACAAATCAACAAGATAGATTAATAAACAAAATGGCTTCCTGTTGATTTATTCGATGATATATTGATATGACACTGATATAAAAATATACAGATATTATTATTATTATTCCATTCTTGCACTATTTTATTTTATTATTATTAATTATTATTTATATCATTATTATTTATATTATTGTAGTTATTATTTATTATTATTATTATTATTATTTTTTTTTTGCAGACACAGCAATGCGAGTTCGACGCGGAGGGCACGGGGTCAGGTCAAGTGAGGTCGTCAACAGTGTCACCAGCAAGAAGACACTGTGTCTCTTGACCTTGGTGATGGTGAGTGACATCTACAATACCTATCTACCTTGTTTATTCATTTATTCATCTACATATATATTGTTGTTCTTATCATTATTATTAGCATTACCATTATTGGAAAAATAACCATTATATACTCCTTACACACAGACGTGGGTATTTGTATGTTTATAAACAAGCCGGTACCCTTGTGATACACACATACATATATATATATATATATATATATATATATATATATATATATATATATATATATATATATACAGGCAGGCGCATGCAGAAATTGAAACGTGGTACGCCCGAGGACTCGAACCCCATGCGGCGAGAACGTTACCATGTGCTGTATTGACTATTAGACCAATACACCATCAAGAAAGATATACGACACTGGTAACCTTCTCGCCGCATGGGGTTCGAGTCCTCGGGCGTACATCGTTTCAGTTTCTGCATGCGCCTGCACGGTTCGTCCGATGTTGATGGCTTGGAATTAAAGTGTATTGTGGTTGATAATTTTTTATATATATATATATATATATATATATATATATATATATTATATGCAAAGAAATCACAAAACACACGTGATAAAACTATTTTTGCAGAAAACCACCGGGAAATTAAAAAAAGATACCGAAAGTTTTTCGTCTATTTAGACATTTTCAAAGGTACAAAAAAGCAATACAGAAAGAAACAATAAATACATAAGAAGACAAGGATACTCTGAGAGGTCCCATGTTACATTTTATCACACACAATTTTGTCAATAATAAAATTGTCCAATTTAAATAAACCCAAAACCAAGTTCATGTTATTTCCAAAATTTCTTT
>NC_134806.1:42733927-42818927 GCF_046742065.1 Oratosquilla oratoria
CATACAAGAGGTATTGGAGTGGGGGAAAAGAGGAGGAGGAGGAGGAGGTGAGGAGGAGGAGGGGGGAGGCGGAAACGTGGCGTGGTGGTGTTGGAGATGCTGGTTTTGTGGGGAGAGGAGATGGAGGGGTAGGAGGAGGCGAGGAGGAGGGGGAGGAGGAGTGGGAGGAGGAGGGGGGAAGGGGGGGAGCAATTGGGAAAGGGCTTATTTGGATGGGTGACGGGGAAGAAGGGGGAAAAGGGGAGGAAGAAGGGGAATCGAAAGAGGGGGATAGAAGGGGGAGGGGGTACGAGGAGAGTGGGAAGAGGTGAGGGGGTGGGGGGTGAGAGGGGGAGAGGGGGAGAGCATATTTCTTTCTATCACGAAGTCTCTGTGTTTTTTCACATCTTACACTCTTTCCCCTCCCCTCTCCTCTCCTCCCCCTTCCCCTCTCCTCTTCTCCCCCTATCTCTTCATTCCTCTCTTCTTCCCTTCTCCCCCCCCCCCCGGCGGGAAGCTGGTCCGTAGGGTTGTCAGTGAAACTACAATGATGTTGACTGCACACACAATGAATCCAATAGGAGGGAGAGGAGTATGTGGGGAGGGGAGGGGCACGTACAAGGGACCACACAGTTGTCAGTCACGGAAGCTATCCCCTGCGGCAACGGATGCTGAGAGTTGAGAGATGCCTGAGGAGGAGATGATAATGCATCGAAGGACGGGGACCATCAAGGAAGAATTCCTCAAGGTGGGCCAGACGAGGAATTCATGCACGTCAGGTCCTTCCTCTTCCTCTTTCTTTCTTGGAAGACTGATCTGTTTCCCTCCTCCTCCTCCTCTTCCTTCTTGGAAGATTGAACACTTTCCTCCTCCTTAATTTACTGAAAATCTAATTTGCCTTCCACCTCCTCCTCCTCCTCCTCCTCCTCCTCCTCTTTATCCTCTTATACCTTGTCTTCTTTTTTTAGGCTCCTCCTCTTCCTTCTCGTTTTTCTTCTTCCTTCTCATCCTTTGCCTCCCTTCTTCCTCCTTCCTCTTTACCTACACGGCCCTCCCTCCTCTTCCACTATATCAACATCCTTCTCATGCCGGATGGTATTTTGCCTCCTCATTACACATGACGTCACGGGGGATTTCATACCCACCCACCCCCATCCCTGAGGCACCCCATCAGAGGAGAGATTTCCTTTATATATATATATATATATATATATATATATATATATATATATATATATATATATATATGTATATATATATATATATATGTGTGTGTGTGTGTGTGTGTGTGTGGAACACTGAATGGGTCCCAGTGAACAGATATACATTTTTGTCAACCACAATACAATTCAATTCTAAGCCATCAACATCGAGAAACTCGAGGAGGCAAACATGCATACATTGAAACGTGGTACAGCCAAGGACTCGAACCTCCGCTGGCACGGGACAAGTGATAGTGACATAACCGACACACACACACACACACACACACACATATATATATATATATATATATATATATATATATATATATATATATATATATATATTAAGAAAGTATACGCTGGACTTGCCCGGCGTATACTTTCTTCCAAAAATTGTTCCTTGACTCCCGCTATTTACTAATATATATATATATATATATATATATATATATATATATATATATATATATATATATATATATATATATTAAGAAAGTATACGCTGGACTCGTAGTTTGCCCAGCGTATACTTTCTTCCAAAAAAATTCCTGGACTCCAGCTATTTACGAATATATATATATATATATATATATATATATATATATATATATATATATATGTATGTGTGTGTATACACACTGAATTGAACACCACAGCATTTTCACAGTTATTAATTTTCTTCTTAATATTTTCAATTTTCCTCACTAAAGGAAACCTTTGTGATTCTAGATCGTGACTGTTACCTGGATAAGTGTAATAATCTTTTAGGAGACCTCTCTAAATTCAAACCTTTGTCTCGTAACCCCACTGTTAATCTTAAGTCTAAGGTTAATTCACTTATTTCACGCTGCTAATGCGGTCATTGGTGACCTTAAATTTGGATTCCATTACTGGTGATTTTGCCGGCTATTTTTACGGGAATGTTAATAACGCACAAGGAAGGTAACTCCTTAAGACCTATCATCTCTCAAATACCTACCCCCACTTATTCCCCTAGCTAAACGCTTTAAATCAGATTATCACCCCTTACATCCCCACCACTCATTCCCTTAAATCTACTGATGAATTTGTTAAACATTTTAAGATGTAACAAGCCCTCGGGGCATTTTAGCCTCTCTGGACGCTGAGAGTCTTTTTTCCCATGTCCCCTTGATTAGAACTATTGCCATCATTCTTAAATTACACCTACCGCCATCCAGTGCTCCCTCCCCCCCAAACTTTCTGAGCCTATCTTGAAAGACATGCTCATGGCTTGTACATCAGAAGCCCCTTTTAAATGCCCTTTAGGTAATTTGTTATATTCAGACTCACGGGGTTGCCATGGGGTCCCCCCTGGGGTTTTTATTTGCTCAAGCCTTCATGGCCCATGTTGAGGAAGAAGTTATTAGCAACCTCCCTATTAAACCCTCTTTGTACCGCAGGTATATAGACGACATTTTTGTGTGTGTCAATGACATGCGTTTACTTGAAGAACTTAGATCGAACCTCCAGGAAGTTTCAGGTTTAAAATTTTCTGTTGAGTTAAACGATAACAACAAACTCCCGTTTCTTGATGTTATGGTGGACGTGTCTTCTGACAACTTCATCACTTCTGTTTACCGCAAGCCCACCAATGCTGGGAAATGCATGAACGGTGAGAGTGAATGTACGGCTGAGTACAAAAGAGGTGTTATTAAGGCCTACGTGCGACGGGCGATTAAGGTTTGCTCGTCCTGGCATTCACTCCACTCAGAACTACAACACCTACGCCAGCTGTTAGTGAATAACGGTTATTCCAACACAGACTTTGACAACATTACCAATAAAATGCTTGACAGTAGTTTGTATAACCATACCCCTCCCCACAATAATATCATCAAAGTTTTTTATAAGAATATCTTCAACAGCGCTTACCGTGAGGATGAGAAATGCATTAAAGACATTGTTTTTCGAAATTGTAAACCGGTGGATGAAAATGATGTCTTGCGCTTGGTGATATTTTATATATAAAAAAAACGAAAAAAAAAAAAACGCGCAAGTTCCCTAGTCCTCAAAAATGATTTGTCTGGCACTTCTGGGATGCTGTCGAAAACTAACGTAGTCTATCAGTTCAAATGCATTACTGGAGACTGTGAGCTCTTTCCTCGTAGCTATGTTGGTCATACGACATGCAGCCTTAGCAGACGTTTAACTCTCCACCTCCAACAGGGAGCCATTAAAAATAATTTTGAACAGTATCACAAGTCTGTGTTGGATAGAGCAACCATTGTTCATAACACTGAAGTGCTAGCCCAGTGTAATAACATTAAGGAACTAAAAATGTTAGAGGCTGTGTATATAAGAGAATTGTCTCCTGTGATCAATGTACAGGCTAATTTGTTGTCTGCTATTTCTTTACTTAATACGTCCACGCGACATGTTGTACATAACCTCCCTATGTATGCTAGACACGCTACTTCACCTCACCTTACTCCGACTCCTACTCTCCCCCCCTCACCTCTCCCTCCCCCTTCCCCTCCCCCTCCTCAAGCTCTGAGAAAGTCTTCCAGGGTCAGGTCATCGAAGGTTTAAAGATCGCGCTTGACCTAAGAGTGTAGCATTCTAATTTTTCCTGTGACCATGTAACGTATCTGTAGATTGTGTTGCCTTAACTGTTCTTGTAACTTGATAATGACTCTTTGTAGTTGAAACGTCAAATTATTAAAATGGAGAACTTTGGAAAGTTCGTTTCCGCTCATCTTCCTGATATTAGAACTTTAATGAGGAAACTTGAAAATATTAAGAAGAAAATTAATAACTGTGAAAATGCTGTGTTGTTCAATTCAGTGTGTATAAAAGAAACCTGCGCCCTAAGTATACAATATATATATATATATACACATACATATATATATATATATATATACACAATTATATATATATATATATATATATATATATATATATATATATATATATATATGAAGAGATACTAAATGGTCCTCCCGTTCTCCTTAGGTTAAGATTGACGGGCACCTCTGAATATCGGTTCTGGGATTCCCCCCCGGGGAAGAGGAAGAGGAAGAGGGAGAGGAAGGAGAGGCAAATGAAGAGGAAGAGAGAGAATGAGAAGAAGGAGAGGCAGAGAAAGAGGGAAAGGGAAAAGGAAAAGCAGGAAAGATAGAGGGAAAAGAAAAATGAGAGGGGGAGGAAGAAGGAGGAGAGGGAGAGGGAGAGGGAGGACAGGGAGAGAGAAGGTGAGAGAGGGAGAGGCATGAGAGGGAGAGGTAGAGAAAGAGAGGAGGGAGATGAAGAGGTTGGAGAGGGAGGAGGTGAGACTGAACTAGAGGGAGAAGCGGAGGCAGGAGGAAAGGTAGAGGAACAGGCTGAAGGTTAAAGAGAGGAAGAGAATGAGGAAGAAAGTGAAAGGGAAGAAGAGGGAGAAGGAGAGGGAGGTGATAGAAGAAAGAAACAGAGGAAGGAGAGGGAAAAGGTGAGAGACCAAAGACAGTGGGAACCAGACGAAGAGGAAGAGGAAGAAGAAGAAGAAGAAGAAGAAGAAGAAGAAGAAGAAGAAGAAGAAGAAGAAGAAGAAGAAGAAGAAGAAGAAGAAGAAGAAGAAGAAGAAGAAGAAGAAGAAAAGACTCGCTGATAAAGTGAGGGGGGTTTATGTCCATTCGTGTCCAGAAGCCATGTAGGACTCGACCCCCATTGCTGCGGTTGCCAACAGACAACTTTCCCCAACACTCGACACCAGTGCAGTTCCAGCCACCGCCGCGTTCGCACACGACTCTCAAGCAAGCTCCTCTCCCTTTGTCAGGAAAAAGGCGCCCTAGGACCACCAACACCCAACGGAGATCTACGTACCCTCAGTCCGTGAAAATACGAAATTTTCGTACGCCCCTCGAGGAAGTTCCTTTACCTTCGTCAGGAGGAAGGCGCCCTTGGAGTTCGTGAAGATGATGGAGTCCCCCGAAGCGTTTGTGTGGCTCTTGGTCGCGTCTTCCGCGGCACTGGCGCTGCCACGGCGAGCTACTGACGGCTTGGCACCCCTGGAGGCCAAGAGGGCTTTTCGTCGTGAGTCGCCTCCACAGACTTCGCTCTCGTACGGACCAAGTTCGGATACTCGAGGGTCGTTGGGCGAATCCTCAGGACCGTTCCAGGAACCGCCTTCGAAGACCTCAGGGCCGTTCCAGGAACCACCAGAGACTTCAATGTCATCATACGACTGGAACTCAGGATACCAGATGCCCAATGAGAGCACTACTCCAATGAGTTACGAGAATGTCACGTTATTCAGCATCATCGCGCCCGCTGTTAACACAAACTGTGACGGCAAATGTCAAGTTTACGCCGAGGGCGGCACCTGCATCGAGGACGCCCTCTGCGTTCTAGGGGGCTGAGTGACGTCATCTAAGGCACAAGTGACGTCCTCAACTCGAATGACGTCATCAGAAAATATTAGTGTCATGGGAAGCACATGTGACGTCATCAGAACTACCAGTGACTTCCTCCTTTTGAATTACGTTATCAGAAACAATAGTGACGTCATTAGAGGCATCAGTGATATAAAAAAACCTAATGACGTCATTTCAATGACGTCATTGGACACGTGAGTGACGTCAAGATAAGTCTGAATTATGATACTGAACTGATATACTGTATTCTGAGTGATCAGCTGATTTCCTGTATAAACAATAAAAGAAGAAATGGGATTTTTGTTTGTTTAACCGAATTGATGGTATACGTGGGTGTCTTTACAGGGCCAAACGCGTAAGCTTTACCTTCTTCAATACGGACACGTCCCCATAATTTTTTTTTCTTTTTTTTTTACTTTGGAATTAGATGATTTTATTCCTACTTGGCAACTCGCCCTCTGTGGGAACCGGTATAGACTGGTTTATGGGTAAGAAGCCTGCAACCTTACACTCTCTCACTCACTCACTCACACACACACACACACACACACACACACACACACACACACACACACACACACACGGAAATTATGAAGAAGCATTTTAAATCAGTGTTTGCAAGAGAGAACATACAACCTGAAGAGATCGAATGGAAAGAGAAAGTCCCCCCTATGAAAGAAATAGAAGTAACAAAGAATGAAATATTGAAACACTTGAGTAATCTTGATGTTAGAAAATCGCATGGACCAGATGAAATAGCAAACTGGATTTTGAAAGAATGCAGGAAAGAACTGGCAGACAAAATACATAGCATAATAAACAGTTCCTTGAAAGAAGGAAAAGTCCCAGAAGATTGGAAAAGAGCAAAATATAGTACCTATATATACAGGGGGAAATAAGGAAGACCCTACCAACTATAGACCAGTCTCTCTAACAAGTACAATAGCAAAAATTTGTGAAAGAATTGTCAAAAGTAGATGGGTAAAATATTTAGAAAAAAAAAAAAACGTGCTAGATACAAGGCAATTTGGATTCAAACAAGGACGATCATGCGTCACCAATTTAATATGTTTCTATTCAAGGCTAATAGATATAATACAAGAAAGAGATGGATGGGCTGATTGTGCATTTCTAGAACTTAAAAAAGCTTTTGACAAAGTACCACACAAAAAGTTGCTTAAGAAATTAGAAACTGAAGGATGAATACAGGGCAAACTGCTTAAATGGATGGAAAACTTTTTGCAAGAAAGAAAAATGAGAGTAGTGATAAGAGATAAACACTCAGAATGGGATGAAGTAATAAGCGGTGTCCCACAAGGAACAGTTCTGGCCCCAATAATGTTTGCTATATATATTAATGATATGGATGAAAGAATTAAAAGTTATATGAGCTTCTTTGCAGATGATGCAAAACTGTTGAAAAAAGTGAAAACGGATGAAGATTGTGAGTCACTACAGAATGATCTGAACAAAGTACAGGAATGGAGTAAGAAGTGGGAGATGGAGTTAAACACTAAAAAGTGTAGTATAATGGAATTTGGAAAAAGCAAAAACAGAATAATAGGATCATATAAATTGGGAGAAGAAGGAATAAAAAAAGTAGAGAATGAGAAGGACCTGGGAGTCATTGTTATGAATAATATGTCACCTGAGAAACATATAAATAAGATTTTTGGAGAAACTTATAATATAATAAGAACAATCAAAGTGGCATTTGCATACCTGGATGAAGAAATGGTGAAGAAAATTCTAACCACTCTGATAAGACCAAAATTGGAATATGCAGCAACAGTATGGTCACCAAGTACAAAAAAATGTATAAAAAAACTTGAAAGCATACAAAGAGCAATTACAAAATTGGCACCAAAACTCTCAAAACTATCATATGAAGAGAGACTAGTAAAACTTGAACTACAGACATTAGAGCAAAGAAGAGAGGAGATTTGATAGCTATTTACAGAATCATGAAAGGCATAGAAGTTATTGATAGAGAGAATCTGATAAAATGGGATGATAGAAATACAAGAGGACACGGAAAGAAAATCAAGAAGGACAGCTATAGAAGAGATCTGAAAAAGAACAGCTTTCCTCACAGAGTAATAGACGGAACAAGTTGGATGAAAAAGTAGTGTGTGCAAGAACAATACATTAATTTAAAAATAGTTTAGATAAAATGAGATATGGAGACGGGACTCACGAGCGTAGCTCTCCTTCCCGTGAAATACAACTAGGTAAATACAACTAGGTAAATACACACACACACACACACACACACACACATCTCCTTGCCCAAGGGGAGACAGTAACAGTTTGAATGGTTACTAAAGCTTTCATGCCGTGATCAGGACACAATCTCGGACGATGTGAACACCACACAGTGCAGAACGAATGACACAAATTCTCTATTTGCACACATCAGGAAGACTTTCACCACGACCACTAGTATACACAGTCTTTCAATCACGGTCTATGTGTGTGTGTGTGTGTGTGTGTGTGTGTGTGTGTGTGTGTGTGTGTGTGTGTGTGTGTGTGTGTGTGTGTGTGAGTGTGTGTGTGCATGTGTGTGTGCGCGCGCGTGTATGTCTGACATCACCTAAGACATCTGCCCCTTGAAGGACAACCTCGATCTCTTTGTTGACAAAGTGGACCTCAAGGTGAAGCGGGACCTTTCAAGGTTGTCCTTCATCAGTAGCCGCGGAGGGCGAGAGGCTGTGGCAAACTCTTCAGGTATCCCCCCCTCCTCCTCCTCCCCCTCCACCTCCCTCTCGTCCTCTTTATCCTGCTTCCCTCCTTGAATTCGAGAACGACCCCTACCATGTATTTCACCAGCTGGAGAAAGGTGATCTAATATAGGTATTGAAATGGGTGAAGGGCTTTAACAAGGGTGATGCAGTCAAGGTCATCATATTAAGACAATGGGACAGGACTCGTAGTGATGAGTTTGAATTGGGCAAATTTAGGTTTAAGAAGGAAATAGGCATGGATTGGTTTACCCACAAAGTGCTTCACGAATGGAATAGACTTAGTAACCATATACGTAGTGAGCCCTGAAACAATTGTTTGTTTTAAGAGGTAAGATAACTTTATGGATGGGGATGACAAGTGGCAATGGTCATGGCACCACCTACTGAGTCAGCAACAAATGAGGTGCAAAGGTCACTCGGACACCAAGCAAACGCTGTCGGGCCCTTCTTAAGTGGCCTATTGAAAGTGCAACACCCATTCACTCCCTCTCTCTCTCTTTCTCTCTCTCTCTCACTTTCGTTTTTTTCCGCTCTTGTAACGTCAGTAGTTATTTTTCTTTTAATATATTTCTTGAATGTTTTGAAAGAAAGAAAAAATTGAACTGTTGACTAATTCAATGATTTTTTTGTACGTTTATTTTATAATAAATTATCAAATAATTTATACATTTATTCATTAATTCATATAGTTAGTTGTTTTCTATTTACCTATTCTTTACGTATTTTATCTAATTACTCAAGTATTTATCGTGTATTTGTTCACAATTTTCTTATATATTACACTTATTTAATATATTCAATACCTTATCAATTTAATACAAGATTGTAATAAATTTTATATTGGACAAAATGGGAAAAACTTGGAAACAAGGATTTCCCAACATAAATATAGTGTAAGATCTGCCCAGGAAAATAATGCGTTATTCCAACATAAAACATTATACAACCATCATATTGATTGGTCGAAGACAACAATTTTAGCCAAAGGAAAAAGCCTACAAGAAAGAAATATAACAGAATCCTGCTTCACATCAGGCACGTTTGATAAAAATATAAACTTAAGCTATGGTCATTTTAAATGTGATAAATTGGTAACCCAAATGGTCACCGAGATCCTTCCGCCAGATTGAGCCTTATGTGTAGGTCAGGTCGATAGTGGTAAGGTCATCACCCCTCCTCATATTGTATTGTCTCCCCCCTTCCCCCACCCCCATGGTTGCCACCTGATACTTACATTTAAACCCAACTCTGTATCTCTGTCATTTAGTCTGAAGATGTAATATACGAAAGTACTTATTGTCTACAAGTTTCCCTTCTCCTACGATTAATTTGCATATATATATATATTATATATACTGTATATATATGTATATATATATATATATATATATAAATATATATATATATATAAATATATATATATATACATGCATATAATATATATAAATATATATATCTATATATTTCTACAAATATATATATATATATATATATATATATATATATATACATACACACATTCAGATACATAAAAACAGTCTAGATAAAATGAGATATGAAGACGGGACACCACGAGCATAGCTCCCCTTACCGTAAAATACAACTATGTAAATAAACATACATATACATACGCATGCATACATACGCGCATATATATTATTATATATATATATATACACACATACACAAACACGTACATGCACACACACCTCGTGGCGCAGTGGTTAAAGCTCTCGCCTGCCACTACGGCGGTCCGGGTTCGAATTCCGCCCAGGACTGAAATAATTTTAGTATAGCTGTACTGCGGGTTGTTACTCCAACTCTCGTGTGCGGGGAGTTGGGAGTATGTGTGCGTGTAAGGTCACATTATTACCCATAGATCGGTCATACGAGCTCTGAACTCTCATCCAGGAGGTTGATAACTGTCGATCACGAGTCCAACACGTGATCCAAGACCATGGTGAATCACACACACATATGCATAATCACACACTTAGATGCACAAATATACATGTGCATACGTAC
This sequence comes from Oratosquilla oratoria, assembly GCF_046742065.1. Lineage (NCBI taxonomy): Eukaryota > Metazoa > Arthropoda > Malacostraca > Stomatopoda > Squillidae > Oratosquilla > Oratosquilla oratoria. Next base: position 42,744,257 of record NC_134806.1, read on the forward strand.
ATTAATACATACATTTGGCACTGCAAAACTTCCATTATCTCTTATCAATTTTAATCATCGAGAAAATTCTTGGTAATTATTTTCATTATTACTATAAGTATTAATATTACTTTAAGAGGAGTAATTTGATATTTGGAGTATAAAAAAGGGATAAGTTTAGACAAAGAATCCGAGATGTATTTTTTTTTTAATTGGCCAAAAGACACGCGCTTATTCTTGAATTGTTAATATCTCACGTGCTTATTATCATACCGATATAATTCAATCAGGTTTTTGGTTTAATCGTATCTTATCTATAATTCATTTTAGATTAACCTAACCTAACTCATTTTAAAGCTTATATTACCATATACATGAACAATGGGATAATTAAAATATCCTTTAAATCTTTGGTATATATTGATTTTTTCCTTAACATCTTAAAATAGTTTTCTTGTCCTTTAGAAGTAACCTTGCATATTGTTAACTAGGCGTTTTCAATTGCACTGTGTTTAAACCAGATGCTTAATCTTCAATTGAACAAGTTGAGTGAATCTAGGTTCCCAAGCCGTCGGAAGTTCCCTCTCCTCTAAGACGCTTACAGTGGTATTCTTAAAAAAATCTTCCCTTATATAAATCTTTCCCTTCCAAAGATTTACTATATATAAGATTTATATAAGGAAATATTTTTGATACCACCATAAGAATCATACGGTGGTATCTTAAAAAAAAAAAAAACTTTCGTTATATAAATCTTTCCCTTCCAAGGATTTACTGTATATAAAATTTATACAAGGAAAGATTTTTTTAAGAATAACATCGTTTGTTTTGAAACGAGCCCCACGCAAGCCCCGTCCCGAGGACTTCACAAATTGTAGCCGTATTTTTTGGAATCCCAACTGCCCCAGGAAATCAACAACAACAGCCAACAACAATAACTAACCAAGATTCCCACATAATATGTCTAATATCTATTCATTAACTTATCTATTTACCTCCGCTTCATGCGGCCACCTTTGCCCTGTGATCTAGGACAGCCTGGGCGAGTGGTAGCTCACGGTGAATGAGAACATTGGTATGAAGGGAAATTCTTTCACCCCCTCCCACTCTCCCCGTATCATTCTCTCTCTCTCTCTCTCTCTCTCTCTCAAGGCTAGGGCCTCGTAAGTATTTACTCTGGTGCATGACTTTTATTCATTTGTGTGTGTGTGTGTGTGTGTGTGTGTGTGTGTGTGTGTGTGTGTGTGTGTGTGTGTGTGTGTGTGTGTGTGTGTGTGTGTGTTTGTGTGTGTGAGATTCACCACGGTCTTGGATATCTTCTTGGAATCATGATGGACAACTATTACCTTCCCGAATGAGAGCTATCATATATAGCCCGATTTAATGGTCATATTGTGATCTTACACACACACACACACACACACACACACACACACACACACACACAAGGCTGTCTCGACAGAGACTGCAGCAGATCCGAGGTGAATACATACACAGATACACACAGACACAAAGACAATCTTTCTTAAACAGATCAAGGGCCGCTCTTTTCTTTCATTGTTAACCCAGGGTAAAAATGTACAAGGCATTTTTCCTGTATGTAGCTCTGAAAAAAAAGCATATTTTCTTCCGTAGGTGAGCCTGGTATCCCTAGAGTTGGCGCACGCTTCACAAGAACCTCCCCAGCGCTACCGACGAGGAACCTCCTTCATCCGGCGTCAGTTCATGACTTCGCGACGTCGAAGTGGTTCCCCTGCTTACTACTGGTCCAGGACTCGTCATAGCTGGACCCACTACTCACAGCGTCCCACCCACATCGGACCGCTACCCCACGTCAACCGGGTCATGTCAGAGTGGTCCAATTGGTCCAATTGGGGAAGATGCTCCAGGTAGGGACCGAATCCTGACCCTTACTAGGACAATAATATTGATCAATATTTCATCTTCCACAATTATTTTTGACAATGTAAGAATAACATTGAAGAGGAATGTAGGTGGAACAATAATATCGAGTCAATATATTATTTTCAATAGTGTAAGGGTCGCTTTAAATATTTCTGTTTATTCATTTATTTATTTAACTTACTGATAATAAGTTATACATTTATTAATTCGATTGTCAATTTAATATATTTAGCTAAATATTAATTGATTTTTAAAAATTATCTATCTATTTGTTCATCTAATTGATTTATTTACCGATTGGAAAATGGGGTAAGACAGGGATGAGTGATGTCTCCTGATTTGTTTAATTCTTGCAGATCCTGCGGTGGAGGCGTTCGACTGAGGACCAGATCTTGTGTCACCAGGTATCCAAGGTAATGTGACGTCATCACCATTACACACACACACACACACGAACACACACGCACACTTAAAAAGTAAACGAATCAAGGCAAATTTTGCTGGGTGGAAGCAAAGAGACGAAACCCCACGTGCACAGCTCAGAATCCGTATACTACAAGGTGAAAACAACTAGGTAAGCACGCACACACACACACACACACACACACACCAGCATCCAAACTAGTTCCCGGCCTTGCAGATAAACCATACGAAGAGAGACCAAATACATTGGATCTACCAACGTTGAATGATCGAAGAGGAAGAGGTGACTTGATTACAATGTTGCGAGCGCTATCGGGGATAGGCTACACTGACAGACGAGATATTTTGATAAGGGACGGGAAGGCTTTAAGAGGCCATGAGAACAAAATGAGAAAGATTAAATGACAAGATGTGAATATATAGATGTTTCCATTAAGATGCATAGATATATACTTGGAGTAGCTTAGAAGGTGATATAGCCCAATCTAGATCCATGTACGAATATAAATCTATAATATAATTGAAGAATAAGATGACCAAAGTTGGAACCATACATGATAATGGGAGAGTAAGAGACAGGTCCCCCTACACATTATAGACACACATGCACACATACATATCAGTCTGTTTACAGGTGTAGTGGTTAGCGTTAAAACTTTCACTAACACTGCATGACGTTGCTGTCACCTTTGAGCAAGGAGATGGGAAAGGGCCACAGTATCCACTGAGTCGAGGATATAAGCTCTGAGCTTTCACCCGAGAGGAAAACAACATTAATCACAAGTCCAGCCCGTGATCCAAAACCTTAGTAGACGAGAGGAAGTGAGAGAGGATGTTGAGGAGGAAGTACAGCCCTATGCAAAACAAACATACATACATACATACATTGTATACACGCATACATACACATATGCACACACACACACGCATACATGTTTTAGATATATACACATGTACATCGTCGTCTTATGTGGCGATATCATCTTATGCGGCAATATCATTGTCTTATGCAGTCATATCGTCGTCTTATACGGCGATATCATGGACTAATGCGGCAATGTCATCAACTTATGCGGGAATATCTTCGTCTTATGTGGCGGCATTGTCGTTTTATGAGTCGAAATCGTTGTCATAATTTATCTCAATCTTCCTTCGGTGACCCACATCGTGACCTCGATGTCGCCTCCTTCAGGGTCATGCCTGGGTCGGGGGTCAGGACGAGCCACAACCGTTGCGCCGGCGAGAGCGTAGAGTACGGCGTCTGCGGAACAGCGGCGTGCCCCAGGGGTCACCCCTCGATCCTCTCCTTCAAGGCTTCCCAGTGTCGGCGGTACAACAAGAGGAGGGTCTTCGGTAGAATCGTCAACAGTTGGGTTCCTTACACGCACGGTGAGACAGGGTTGACTACATCTCAATCGCTGTGTCTTGTCTTTAGTTTTTCTTTCTGTTTCGTCTCATTTCTGTCTATTTTTTGTTTAGTTTCGTTGTTTGTTTTCTGTACTGTTTTTATATAACATTTTCGTACTTTATCCAGTTTTCTTCTTTCTTGTTTTTTCTTTTCTTTTTTGTTTTTCCTTGTTTTCCTTTCCCTGTCGTGTCCGTTTTCTTTCATTTCCCACTCCCTTTTCAATCTCTTTTGTCTTTTTTATTTTCTTTAAGTCCACTTTCTCTCTTTTTTTATTTCCTCTCATTTTCTTTCTCATTTCCGATTCTGCAGTTAAATACATTAATAAACATAAATCGATAAATAAACAAATAAATAAATAAATAAATAAATAGAAAGAAAGGTCTACAGTTTCAACGAGAGAATTGGTTTAAGTACGATCCTAGTCTGACAACGTTATCAAATTCCCTCGCCGTGTATGTGTGTGTGTGTGTGTGTGTTCGTGTGTGTGTGTGTGTGTGCACAGAAACCACGAGTTATCTGAAAAATGATAGTCCGATCATTTGCATGTACCAAGTTACTCTCAGGGTACTTAGTGCAAAATATGTGTATTTCATTAGTCTACTTACCTCTTTATTTATAAAACCAATAAATACAAAAGACTATATAAGTGAGAAAATGCTCTAAGGTGATTTATTAACTTAAGAAAAAATATTTATTTTCTTGTTTATTGATCTATTCCTTTTGCAGATGGGATCAATCCTTGTGAATTAGCGTGTGAGGGTGAAGGTGTGGGTATTGTCTACACCTTCGGGAAGGTGACAGATGGAACCCAATGCAGGATACCGGAGGAAGACATGGAGGAAGAAGAGGAGGAGGAAGAGGAGGAGGACGTTATTAGAAGAACAAGAAACAGGGAGGGTCTCTGTGTTAATGGCAGGTGTCTGGTAGGTAGTCATTCGTTTGTTTGTTTGTTTGTTTGTGTGTGTGTGTATCTTTTACAAATGCAACCAATGTCTCCATTTGACCTCTCTTTTCCATTTTGCTATCAATTTGTGGATTTTCTTATTTAATGGATTTATTTTCCTTCGTTTTTCTCTCTAATACATACATGTATACACACGTACAAACATACATGCATACATACATACATGTATACATACATACAATCATACATACATGTATACATACATACATGTATACATACATACATACAATCATACATACATGCATACACTGCAAGATCTCTTACAATATTACATTCCCTGTGTGTCCTTGTGCCTCTCGCCCTCTCCCCCTTCCACTACTCTCTCTCTCTCTCCTCCACGCTGGTCACGAATAAGGTGATATTTTCCAAAAAATGAAAAAGAAAAAAGATAATCAAGATAAGATAAAAATAACGGATAAATAAAAGATAAAATAATAAAAACAAAATAATTATACATATAAATAGATCAAACATAAAATAATCACAGAATACAATAAAACAAGACTATATATATTTATATATATATATATATATATATATATATATATATATATATATATATATATATATATATTTGAAAAACATGTCTCCTTTCTGTGTCCTTCCTGTAGCGTGTGTCCTGCGACGGACGCCTCGGGAGCGGATTTTCGGAGGACAAATGCCGAGTCTGCGGAGGACACAACGAGTCCTGCACAAGACATTCGGGTGTCTTCCGCTCAGACATACTCCCCCGAGGTCATCCATCCAAGATGGCCGCCCTCCGGTCACCCGTTTCATCCTCCCCTTCCATGTTGAGAAGCAGAGATCAACATCAGCCAACACCGCGTAAGTCCTTGAAGTCGTAAGTCGAAAATGGGCGAGCGTGGTGCACCACAAACACAATAATCATCATCAATGGCCCTATTCTTTCTTAAGCATACATATTTAGCAAAATCATTAACACACTACAGTATTTCACGTATATAATCTAAGGGGACTTTTTAACCTGCCAGACCCATCGTAACTTCGAAACGTCGTAAGTCGAATGGTCGTAAGTCGACGAATTGGGAACACTCCCACTCTCTTCCTCCCTCCCGCTTTCACTTGTCTCCTGCATCACACATGATTCCTTCTGCCTGCCGTCTTGTGATTTTATTACATTTTAAGCAACTTTCCTTCATGACATCGATCAAACGGTGTGGACAGTGTGCTCAGCAAACAAACCAAAGTGATTAAAATTATCTCTCGTCAGACTGAATAAAGAGTAAATTTCGAGACGGGTTGACATGCACCACTGGAGACAAAGATACCTGACCCATGCTATGTCAGAGATTCAGATGTACATCTATCACTGTTGAATGATTATTATACAGTACTACCTCCTATATCTGGGCTTATTGGGTCATAGGGTGTTCGGATTAGGGGGTGTTCTGATTTTGGGAAGTGTTCGGATTTGGGAGGGTGTTCGGATTTGGGAGGGTGTTCGGAATTGAGTGTTCGGATTTGGTAGGCGAGTTCGGATTTGAAAGGAAAGTGTCCGAGTACGCGAGGTAAAACTACCTCCAATTGCGCCATTATACAGCTATTGTTCAATGGTTGGCGAACAACAGAGAATGGGATCGGATAATGTCAGTTCGGATATGTGAGAAATGAGGAGGTGAGGAGGAGAGCGGGAATGGAAAAGGAGATGGCAGATATAACTGATAAAAGATTATTGGAATGGATTGGTCACAAGGAAAGAATGAGTGATGAAATATTAGTAAAAGAGGCGTGAAAGGCAGAGGTGGAGGAAGTGAACTTGAGAGGACGACCGAGGATGAGATGGATGGATGGGGTGAAGGGGGCCTTGAGCAAGAGGGGAATGTCTGTTGAGCAAGGAGGGGAGAGGACAGCATATGATAGTGACTGTGCATAAATGATACTGTTATGCAAGGAAGGAAGGAAGGGGGATGATGGTAGGAGGTGTTTATGTGTGAATATTTTGACGCAGTCCGAAGGGATTTCTCCTCGTCTTCTCCTTTTCTGCATGAGGGAACGGAGAGGTGGCGTCGACGATTAAGTGAATGGGCCTTGCTGCATTGCGTTTGACCTAGGGAGCTGAGATGGGAGGGGTTGAGGGGGTGGTGGGAGTAAACTGGTGGGAATAGTTACGTGCCTTTGACTTGGTTACCTACCTTATAAAGAGGAAAAAGCTCTCGGTACACACACACACACACACACACACACACACACACACATATATATGTGTATATATATATACACAAATATAGTATAGACAACAGCTCTTAATCCATCTAAACTTCCACTATCTGGTCTGACTGACCCAGCAAGACCTGAATCATCCTATCCTTTAATCTGGCCTAATCTAACCTCAACCTACTGACCTAACTTCCCTGACCTATTCCGGCCCGGCTTACCCTGTCTACATTATCCTGACCTGACCTTGTTCCTCGTCCCCCTACAGGAGCTCTCGGTTACCATGAGGTCGCCTTCATCCCACGGGGCTCCACGAACATAAAGGCCGTCGACCAGTCGCCCAACTTTCTCGGTGAGTAGTCGCCTATTTATGAAGCTTCTTCAACTTATTTCTCGGTGAGTAGTCTCCCATTTATGAAGCCTCTTCAACCCATTTCTCGGTTTCCCTTCTCTCTCCCGTGTGGGGCACTTATAACGTTAATTTTTATGCAATCAACACTTCTGGAACTCTCGTGACAACACATACGGACCAGAGTCACGCAGGATTATTGTGAAATGGAGACTAATTTCCTTTCTACTGCTGTACTCTCTTAAATCTTTCTTTTGACACCTCTATGAGTCAACTTCCCGCTTCCTCCTCCTGCTGATATTTTCCGACAAAATACTCTCTCTCTCTCTTTCCTCTCGCCTTCCCTATCCCTTTCTCCTTCTTCCCTTTCTTTCTCATCTTCTTCCTCTTCTCTCTCTCCCTTAACGTTCATACAGTTTCTCTTTTCCTCTTCGTTTTCACATTTTGTCTTGGCTTGTCTTGTCACGGCCTCTCGTGTCTTGTTACATGCCGCGTTCCTCGCGTGTTGTCTTGTCATGTCTTCTCTTGTTTTGTCTTGTGTGTCTCTCATACTACTAACCGTTACTCCTCCCGATGGCAATACTATATGGACTTAGTACTCCTGTCTTTTGTCTCCAATTGTAACTTCCTCCTGATCGATTACAAGTGACACAAGGCCAACCCTCTCTCTTTCTTTCTCTCATATCCTCCCTCTCTCTCTCATCCCCTCTCCCTCTTTCACATCCTGCCTCTCATATCCTCCTTCCCTCTCTCTCACAGCCTCCTTCACTCCCTCCCCCTCTCTCATATCCTCCTTCCCTCTCTCTCTCTCTCCTATCCCCTTCTCTCCCACAGACTACCTCACTCCCTACATCAACATTTCCCTCCTTCACACCCTCTCTCTCTCTACACCCCTCTCTCTCTCTCTCTTTCTCCCTACACCCTTCTCTCTCTATCTTTCTATCTTCTTACATCCCTTCTCTCTTTATCTCTCTCTCTCTCTTTCTCCCTCTCCTTCCTTTTGAAATAAAATCAAATCCCATTGTATTTGTATATTAAGACACAATCCCTTATATTTCTCTTTTTCTCTCTTTCTGCCTCGCTTCTTCCGTCACCTCTCTTTCTCTTTCCGTCCTCTCTCCTCCTCCTCTTCTCTTTATGGACAATTTAATTGTCGTTTCCTTGTCAGTGTCTTTGTATTTTTCTTTGTTTTCTTCTTCACATCTATCATTCACCCTTTTTCTGTGTCTTCCTCTTCCCAATCTTCACAATTTTTTTTCCTTTCCTCCTCCTTCATTCTTTCCATTTCGTCCTTTACATTATCTCCCTGTCTCCCTCCTCCTTCTCCTGTCCCTCCTCCTTCCATTTCTCTTCCTCCTCCTCCTTGTGTTATTTCTACTCTTCTTCCTGTTGCTCCTCATCTTCGTCCTCCCTTCTCTTCTTTTACTCTTCCTGTTTCTTTTATTCTTCTTCCTCTTTCATCTGCCCTTCCTCCTTCTCTTCTTCCACCACCTCATCAGCCCCCTCCTCCTCCTCCTCTCTATTCCTCCTCCGTTAATTTGGTCGCATCATTTCATTCCCGGAGGGTCCCCCCCCCCCCATGGGACAAGGAATCATCGTCACTTATCTTTTTCTTTCTCTTCCTGTATTTCTCTCTTTCTGTCTGATTTCCTTCCCTCACTCTCTCTACCCCTCCCTTCCTCCCTCTCTCTCTCCTATATATTTCATCTCCCCCCTCTCTCTCTTTCTCCTTCCACCTCCTCCTCCTCCCCTCCCCCACTCCCTCCCTCTTCCCGTTTTCTTTTTACTTTGTCCTCCGTTTTACTCTTCCTTGTCCTCCTGGAGAACGGGGAAGAGGAACAAGGTAAAGAAGAGGAGTAGGAAGACGAAAAAGAGGAAGAAGGAAGAGGGGGAGGGATATAGATAGGAAGAAGAGGAGGAGGAAAAGGAAGAACAGGAACAGGAGGATGAGGGCGAGGAGCAAAAGGAGGAGGAGGAGGGTGAAGAAGAGGACAAGAGGAAGAAAAGGAGGAAGCGGAGGAGGAACTACTGGCCAGCCATTGTTAACTGATTCTACTTAATTGATATTTAATTGATAATTAATATTTCTAATATTTAATTGATAATCAATATTTCTAATATTTTCAAAGATAACAATATTTCTAATAATACTCAATAATTATAATATCTTATATAATATACTAATAATGTTTCAATATATATGAATTAATTAATAGTAATTAAGAAGAATTAGGTTTATTGAAGATTACCGGGGTTGACCTTGATTGTAACTTACCATATCGTAACACAGACTTACGATGTGCAAGTTACAGTGTCGTAACATACGACTTCCATTATCGTAATTTACGTCGGATAACAACACTCACACAAACAATTCAAATGTAAACAATTAATTAATCGATTAATAATAGATTAATCAATTAACATAGATGATCAATATTTTTTCATTATAATTATTCCACGGATCCACGTTCACGGGCACAAAAGAACGGCTAACGTTCACCAACTCGTTCTAACGGTTCTAACGATCTCTTCTTATACGTTCAAGTTCGTTGGTGACGTCACAACAATAAACATTTATCTTCCTCTATTTAATTTTAAATATGTTTATCTATTTTCCCTTTATTTCCATCTACTTGTTATCATCATCATCATCTCTATTATTATCACATTGTCATCATCATCAACTCCTCCCCTCTTCTCCTCCCAATCCCTCTCCCGACTTCCTCTCCTCCTCTTCCTCCCTACCTCCTCCTCCCTTCCCCTCTCCCTCCCCTTCCCCATCTCCTTCCATTCCCCCACTCCCTCCTCCTTCCCCTCCCCCCTTCCTTTCCCCACCTCTCCTTCCCCACCTCTCCTCCCTTCCCCGCTCCCTCCAACACTCAATTACAGGTAACGATATAACCTTGGTACACCCTCTCCTCCTCCCCCCCTCCCCCTCCCCCTCCCCTTCAAGGAAAAAGTCTCCCTCCCCTCCACACACGTGTCAAGGTCCAAGGACAAAGGTTCACAAAGGCAGGAGACCTTTGGGTTCATGAGATACACAAAAAAACGTTCCCTTGTCGTCTTGGGGCACGTTTGTTCTCTTTGCATCTAAAGTTTTTTTTTAACGTTTCTTGTCCTGTCCCTTGTTCCACTAACATTTTTTTTCAAGAATATAATAAAACACGAAAATAGATAAATAGGTAAATCTATAAATAGATAAATAGGCAAAGAAACAAATAAACATATGAATAAATAATAGATAAACGAATAACTGAATATACGAATATATACAGTATAAATAAACAGATAACAATTAATAAACGCATAAAAAGAACAGTCGAGCAGTCTAAGAATAAGACCTATGGATGCAATAAGCCAGACGGATTGCAATTCGAGTCCCACAGTCCAGTCGAGGGCATAGCACGGTCTTAGGCCTCCACGATCCGCAACAAAGGGATATCACGCTAAGCCACCTCGCAGAGCCGTCAAAAAGTTGAGGAGAAAGGGGGATATGTACATGTATGTATATATATACATATATAAATATATATATATATATATATATATATATGCAATAAAAACACTGGGAACGTGTTTTTACACTGAATTTACACTGAAGATGTAATATACGAAAGCGCTCTCCTCCGTTTATTTTCTAAAGTGGTTACCTTGCATATAAATATATATATATATATGTGTGTGTGTGTGTGCGTGTAGAGACATTCTGACAAGTTGAAGTAGGAGGGAAGAGGAGACTGGAGTCTTATTCCAAGTTTTATTCTTGACTAGTGTCGCTACAAGCTTTTCCAAAAGAATACTAATACAGGGTTAGAAGTGGCGTATATGTATGCGTGCATACCTTTCCGAGTGTAAAGGAACTCACATGTTACAATGACAGGAATTATTTAAATGGTAATGGAAATTAATAAAAAATATAACACTGTGGCAAGAAAAATAGTATTACTGGAAAAGAAAAGAAATAACGAGAAAATATATATGTAAAGATAATAATAAGAATAAAAACTGTAAGAACTAAAACGAAAAATGTGGTAAGGAAAGTGTGAGATTTAGTTCGGAGGTCACGTGCATGATAAGGATTTCCATTCAGTAAGGGATAAGTGGCTGTGATTTTTTTTTGTCCACTTTAACTCAATATATACAGTATATATTGGGCGAGATGCAGGGATGACCCGTCATTCAGGAGGAGCCAAGAAAAGGGGGAGGGAGGGGTGGTGAATGGGAGTGGAGTATGTGAAGATGAAAAGGGTGGGAGTGGATTTATGCCTTTGACTTTGGCTACCTCCCTTGTAAGGGGAAAAAACCCTTGGTATATGTATGTGTGCATATATATATATATATATATATATATATATATATATATATATATATATGTGTGTGTGTGTATTCACCTTGGTCTTTGGATCACGTGTTGGACTCGTGATCGACAGCTATTTCCCTCCCGGAAGAGAACTCAGAGCTCGTATGACCGATCTATGGGTAATGCTATGACCTTTAACACACACACACACCTAACTCCCCGCCCACGAATCAGAGAAACGACCCGAAGCGCAGCGATACCGATATAATTTCAGCCCTGGGCAGGATTCGAACCAGGTACTGCGAGCACCACCGTACTTCCCAGTCCAGTGCTCTACCAAACGCGCCACCGAGTCGTGTGTGTGTGTGTGTAATAAGTGGGGAAGTGTAAACCTAATATTTTCTTATTTATCTAGAATAATATATATATGGGTTTAGAAGCAACGCAGCTGGAACTCGAACCCTTGACTGTGCTAATCGGTAGCACAAGGCAAAGACGCTAACCGCTAGACCACGACAATGGTACAAAAGGAAATGACCAATTCCAACAACGACATTTACACGGTGAATTATTATGTAGGTTTTCATCGAGTTAATTTCATAACTTCATTCAAATTAAACAGTGTTCTACTATCGCCCTACAGCAAATATTTCTAGTTTGTCCATACGTGTTCTTTAGCTGTTGTCTCAGTTTCATCGAGTCTGCGTTCAGGTGAGCCATCCGACAAGTTGTGAATTGATGACAAATAGATTTAGAACCTACTTCACTGGTACTGGAACTCTTGGCTGTCCTAATCGTTCCCTTGCATTGTGGGAATGATGAGCATATTCTAAATCCATTTTTCATAAATTCACAACTTGTCGGATGTCTCGCCTGAATAAAGACTCGATGAAATCGGGACTATATACTAAACCATGCGAATGTCCTCGCGGGAATTATTCAATTACTTTTGTACGATTGTCCCAGTGGCGTAGCTTGTAAATCCATTGGTCATAAAATCACCACACATACACACACACATGTATATATATATATATATATATATATATATATATATATATATATATATATATATATATATAGAGAGAGAGAGAGAGAGAGAGAGAGAGAGAGATTATAAAAGTAAAAATAAATAAAAATGCTGACATGTGGGTGCCCTCTTTCAGCTTTCACACTTTGATGAACGTTTTAAACGTTTTCTTCCCGTCATTGTGTCCGCTGGGGCCCAATCAACGTTTTCTTTGGCCCTCCCGTGACGTCATTAATTGTGGAGGAAACGACTGGAAGAAGAGGACGACGAGGAGGAGGGGGAGGAGGAGGAGATGGGGAGGAGGAATAAGTGGTATAAACAAGTAATATTGTGGGGGAGAATAGCAAGAGAAAGAGAGAGAGAGAGAGAGAGAGAGAGAGAGAGAGAGAATGGGTATTAGGTTATCACAGAAGATGTATTGATTACTATGTGTTTTGAGAGTGTGAGCGTGTGCGTGCGTTGAACCTTTAAGCCTACTGTTTTTTGCGCCAGACGATTTTATTCACTTTGGAAGAACCACTGGACGCTAAACAGGACGTGCGAGAGATTCATCTCCCTTCTCCATTTGGAGGTGCGGCCCTGAGGGGCTGGCACTCGGTCTCCGAATTGGGCCCAAGATCTTCCACACGTACGAAACAAGGTTCCTCTCCAGAAAAATCTACAGGGGCGGGGACCCCCGACGGCAACAACTAATGTTGTTATTATTACTTTCATATTATTATTATCATCAATTCGTCATTAATATCATTATTGTTATTATCATTATTATGACTCTTATTACAATTATTTTCATTTTAATTATAATTCTATTACCATCATTATTATTACTTTCATTTTAGTTATAATTTTATTACTATTATTATTATTACTATCATCATTATTATTGTTGTCCTTTGCCACCATCTCCCCTCAGCGCTGAAATCTGGGAACAAATATATCCTCAACGGTGATTGGTTGATCAACTGGCCTGGCGACCTCAACGCCGCGGGCACCTCCTTCTCCTACTCGAGGGCCCACGATGAGTCGGAGAACCTCTTCGCCCTTGGCCCGACCACCGAGGACCTCACACTCATGGTAAGTAACACTCCGTGGAGTGCGAGTTAGAAGGGAAAAAAAAAAAAAAAAAAAAAAAAATATTATATATAAATATATATATATATATTCTTTTACACAATTCGAATATCTCAAAACCTGACTCCTCCTCCAGGTTCTCCTACGGGAGTCGAACCCAGGCGTCTACTACGAGTACTGGACGCCGAAAACTCCCTTCCTCGCTCCTCCTCAGGTCAAATCTTCTAACAACAGACTCCCCACCACCTCCTCCAGGGACTTCTCTCCGCCTCATACCTCGTCCTCCATCCATCGACACTCGAGCACGACCTCCAGACCACCCACGGTCCCCACCATCGCCTCCTTCAGGCAGTTCCTTCCCAGCGGGCACGACCGCTCCGAGGAGGATTCCCGCAGAAAGACGACCTTCGACCTCGGGCCAGAGGACAACCTTCTCCCGCGGCCTGAGGCTCCCCCTCGACCTCCACCACGCCCATGGTCCTCCCCAGGGGAAGGGGGAGTTCCTCCCCTCCCAAGGACGGGGGGCTCTGGAGGGGGACGCCCTTCCTCCACGACTTCCCTCGGCTCCTCTCCATCAGGTTCCTCTTTGACCGTCATTTCCTCAGAGTCGCGTCCTCAGGAAGATCCCATGGGGTCGGGCCAGCGAGGGGAAGGTGGCAGGAAGGACAAGGCAAAAGAGAGTTGGGAGAGGAAGGGGAAGAAAAAGAAGAGGAAGAAGAAAAAGAAGACGACTTCGAAGGAAGAGGAGGAGGAGGAGGAGGAGGGCCTTGGTTGCAAACCCTGTGAGAGAATCAAGAAGACAAAAGAAAGCTTCTGCACCAGTGACTTTGGTAAGCGATTTTCATTGATTAACCAATAAACTAATTCTAATGAATTCCTTCATTTACCCTCTTCCTTGCCGGGTGGCACTTTTTCCTATATGCTTCCTGTCGCCAGGTGATTTTATTCATCGTCCTGGCACCCTTTAGATAGTAAAGGGGTTCTCCTATGTACAAGAATGTTATTTTTCGTTATATTTTTCCTAACACTTGTCAATTCGCACACACACACACACACATATATATATATATATATACATACACACATGAGGAGGCCGTTTCTGATACAAATTTTGTTGAATTCTACATCAGTGAGTTTTAGGGAATTTGTAAATATTCATAAAACCTTCGCACTCAAAAATATTAAGTGAACTTTATTCAAATTAAAACAATGCTTTCTTATAGCCAAACAGCAAACATTTCTAGTTTATCCAATCATGTTTTTTATATTTCTTTTGGATTTTTTTCTTCTAATTCTTGCAGTTTCGCGTGTGCAGGTGGAGAGCAGCGAGGTGCTTGGATCGGAGCACCGCCATGTGGTCTTCATCCAACAGTCGTACAAGAACACCGTCCCGCTCCTCCACAAAGAGTTCCTCTGGGTGGACAACGCCTGTGGGTGTCCCAGGCTCCGCCCTGGGAGAACCTACCTCCTGATGGGCCGCACGGACACTTCCCGAGGGGGCCGAGAAATTCGGTTGGTGATCGGTCGAGGGAGCTACGTCAGGAGGTTCAAGCCCCGCGCATTAGCAAAGATTCTCCGCATGCGGAGGGACGAGCTGAGGCACTGTAGGCCCTGGAGGAGGAACCTCCGTTTCAGACAGAAGGAGGACGAGGAGGAGGAGGAGGAGGAGGAGGAGGAACAGTCGAATGACGTTCTCCTGACGGCGAACTCCGAGAGCTACAGTCTCGTCACGTAGCGACACGTGAGCGAGGTTCCTTGATGCGACGTCGGGAGCGTAGCCCCGGGGACTTGATCCTGAAGGTCAAGGTTCCCTTCTTCCTTCACGGGAGGAGGTTCTTCACTTTGAGTTCGAGAAGTGAGTTAGAGTTCGGGGAAGTGGAGTTCTTCGTGGACGCGAAGTCTCCAGGCCCCTCGTCCTCCTCCACGTCAGAATTAATTGGTACTTCTATCCTTAGCCTAATCGCAAACTGAGACGCAGGTTACACAGGCGACGCAGCAAAGGCAGGCTTCCTGTTGCTGAATTGAAGTAAAATTTGAACTTTTCTGTCACTTGAAATCCTTCTAGATGTACTACCTTAGCATTTCAAGTGAGAGAAGTTCAAGCTGTACTTCAATTCAACAACAGGAAGTCTAGACGCCTTTGCTCTGTGCTGCGTCGCCTGCATTTCAGCTTGTGCTTAGGCTTATGGACAATATTCTGCTGAAGAAGTGGACTCGGAGAAGTTATTCAAGGAGAGAGATATAAGGAAAGCATCAGGCAGAAAGGAGGGACAGTAAATGTCATAAGTCATAAACATTTCTTTGAGTGGAAACGAGTTTCCAAACATTCAAAAACATTATGTGACTCTGGTCCATAGGGGTGTCACTATGTTTTATACATTCGGTACCCCATATGAGGCCACCCAAAAGAGGGTGCTAGGCTTTTGTTTAAAAATATCTAGGTTTTTGTATAAAGTGCTAGGCTTTTTATAGAAAAAAGTCTTTTTTATAAAAAATCTATATATATTTTTAAAGATCTAGGTATTCTATAAAAATCAAACCTTTTTTATAAAAATCTAGACTTTTTATAAAACAAAATTCGATATTTTTTCATAAAAAATATAGGCTTTTGCACAAAAAGTCTATGAAGGTGGACCCAGGATGGTCAAGGCGCTTGGTTTCATTCAGGACAGTTTCTGGGAGTGGAGTAGATAGGAACCGAGTGATCTAAGCCAGTATAGGTTAATCTAACCTAGCTGAGGCTATCATCCTCCCTCAGTCAGTTCTTGGGTCCAAGAACCTTCGAGTCTCACACCGTCTTGGACATCGCAGGGGGTGAAGACATGGTCCTTGGGTTCTTCGGCAGAAACTTCATTGAGATCTTTGTTGGGGTTTTCTGCAAATCATGTCCTGACCCACTCGGAACTCTGCAGAATTCAAGCATAAACATAGCCACATACATGAAGACCTCAATCTCCCTTCTGGTAATGGCACTCAAAACATAAATTTGTTTTGATTCTTTGTGGGAGAATTATATAGGAGGAGGTTCATAGTCTCCTTATGTCACCCTACTTAGTCACCTTTCATGATGTGCTAGGGAACACAGTGGTGGTATTCTCGTCCCAGAGAACACTGCAGTACTTGGAAAGTTGATGAAAACCACCAGATGATCTTGTCTATCACTATTTTGACAGCTTAGACTTGGTCTGGGAACCGTATGCCAGCCTACAGGACTGCACTATTGAGGCTACCTCTGAAGACTATTCACCTCTTGGACAGCAACAGTGAAGCTGATGTGGGGAGTTTGGAACCACTTTGATTTTCACAATGTAAATGCATTATGTACTGCCAATAATTTGATGTATTTTTTCTATATAACTAGCTTCATGTAATGAATCAGCCCATCTGTCAGATTTTCCTGCAGAGGTGCTGTGTCCCCCTGCATTGCTTTTGACCCAAACAGTGTGGCAAGAGAAGGGATGAACCTTCATTTACAAGGAGCTGAGATGGGAGAGGGAAGATAACGAATATATGTTGAATGGGTGTATGATTTGATTTGGCCTTCTTAAAAGGCTTTTCAGTATATGCACACCTAGGAAGTCTCTTGATCCAACACTCGCCAACTGCCACTTGTGTGGATGTTTGGGCCCAGGACATAAACCCATTTTGGGAATTGGTGGTGTTTTAGGTCCTGGGCCAATTCCCAGTATGGGTTTATGTCCTGGAACCAAATGTGGGCACAAGTGACAGTTGGTGAGTGTTGGATGAAAAGACTAGGTGTACTTATGTATCTCCCATGCTTTGTGGGTCATGATTCATGAGGTGGAGCAAAAATAAATAAATAAAAAATAAATAGAGAGAGGAGAAAGAAAAGTAATTATATGGAAACAATATACTAAGCCACCAACAACAAACAGTATTTCTATCATAGAATCTTTAGTATGGTGTAAGACTTTTGATCACTACTATACAGTGTTGGTGACTCCAACCTGTTGTGTTAACCTAGAGCTTTGTAAACAAACTTTTCATGCTTTCCCAAAACCAGCTTTGTCCCATTGGTCAAACTTTGGTTATGTCACATATTTTTTTATAACTGTGAAGTCCACAAACTTAGTATGTTGAAATGTACCTAGCTATCTGAAAAATGTATCCAAAAACTTAATGGAAATATCCCTATTTATGAAAGAAATATGCAATTAGAGAAAGTATATAAAGATGAAGCAAGTAATCTATATTCATTTTAGTATCCACATTGAGACCCTTTCAATACTCAATGTGAAGACCAAAATATATATATAGATTCCTTGCTTCACCCATCTGTATTTTTCTCTAAGTGTGGTTTTCTTTTATGATGTCTACTAAACATTAGTACTTATTACAAAGATATATCCTTATTTATTTGCTCCACTTGAGCTGGACTCTATATACAGTACACAAGTGTACAATGAAAGCTGTATATAAATATTTTACATGTTCACACACTATTGGTATGTTTTGGGATGAGGATGGGAGTGTATGTAGTCTAAGGTCAGTTGCCATGTTCTGCTGTGCCTCACTGTCCTGCATTTAAATTATGCAGTGTGGTGGAGGATAGTATGACTCTACATCCCTGAGGAGCTGAGAAGGGGCATTATATTTTTCTGTATGTGTGAATGTGTGCTTTTGACTTGGATACTCCCTTATAAGGTGAGGACCATAACCTATGTACATATGTAAGGATGCACTCCTGCCTAAAAGTGGTCTTAATCTGAAGTCCTACTATATATCAGGTCACCTTTTATTTATTGGAACAAATATCTACAAAATGTGCTACTTTTTTTAATGATTGTATAGAATGAGTAGGCAAGTTATATTTTCAGTGAATAAACAAATGACCACCAAAGCCAAGTTGATATGATTTTCATACCTTCAAGACTGGTTAAAAGTAGGCTAATTGTTATGATCTGTGAATTACAGGTGTTTCTATCATTGTGGATGAGCCTGCACCACTGTCATATGTTACCTTATATATGGAATCCCTGTAAAACTAACATGCCTCTGTCATTTCTTTCACCTACTCCAAACTTCCCAATACATGACTCACTTCCCATCTTCTCCATTTTTACATTAAAGTTGCCTATTACCAATGTCTACTTACTTTTTTCTTGATCCATTACTTGATTTAAATCATCATAGAAGGACTCAATTTTATCGTCTCAACTATGTGAAGTTGGTACATAAACCTGAACTATTTCTAGAGTGTACCTTTTACACAGCCTAATCACAATCCATGCTACCTGTCTCGGTTTATCAAGAATCCTACTCCACTAGCTTTTTCTCTTTCCTTACCTCTGTAGCAGAACAGGTGGTGACTATCTTGTAACTGTATCAGCTTTTCTTCCGCTCTTCGGACTTTGCTTAGTCCTACCATGTCCCACTTGATGTCTAGTTCTTCCATTAAACTCTCCAGCCTGTGGTCTTCTGAGAGGGTTCTTACATTGTAAATATAGATCTTCATTTTCTTCATGCTATTTAATGTCCAAGACTTGGAGCTGCTTGGACAGTGCTTACTCACATTAAGCAGCACACTGTCTATAAGCACACAAGGCAATGCAGTTGGACCTTTAGGAGATGATGATCCAACAAGAACACCCGTTTTTCTTTTGGTTGTGCAATTAATCCCAACTGGATTCTGGTATCACATTCAGTATATTCGGTGGAGTCTTATATATCTACAGGGTGCCAAGTGGTCCACGCCGTCATTATGACGATACCTCATATATCTATGAGGAATTTCCCTGTTTGCCATTAGGGACGTACCAGTTAGCAGTTGTTGTTGTTGTTGTCGTTCCCTAGACTGTCTGTCCGAGCAGTCCCGTCTCCCCAAGGAAGGCCACAGCCGAAACTGGGTTTTCCCACAAATCCTTTATAGAGTGTATGTTGTGTTGTTTGCGTGCATGATTGTGTATAATGCAGTCTTCCATTATGTGTTGTATGGTATGGGGTGAAGTGTTACATCCTGGGCAGCTGTTCACAACACGGTCGTCCAGCCTCTTCTGGTAGCTTAGAAGTGCTGGGTGGTGACCGCATCGCAGTCTGGCCAAGTGGACTCTGTCCTTACGTGGGAGAGAGGATTCAGAAGGGTGGATATCAGGGGGTCTGGCATGCAGCAGTGTGTTGTCTTTCAGTGTGTTAATGGAGCGGTGAGTGATATGATTATGAATATGTTTCCGGAGGCTGGTATTTGGTGGTTGTGGAGGAAGAGAAGAGAGTATCTGTGTGTAATAAAGGTCTTTGGGTGTAGTTTTAATGTTTCTTGGTGTGTGTGGGTGTTCCGCTATGTAGTGTAGCGGGTGTGATGTGTTTGTGGTGGCTGCAGCAAGTGTTTGTGTGCCTCTCATGTCAAGGTGGTCCTTGACTTTGAGGACTTTTGTTTCATGGTGTAAATGGTCTGTAGGTGATGTATTTGTGCAGCCTGTAATTGTTTTTAGGGCTTTGTTTTGTATGATTTGAAGGGTGTTGTGGTGTGTCTCACTGAGATTAGGAGCCCATGCAGGACTCGCATAATTCATCACTGAGCGTATGCATTGTTTGTATATTGTTATATTAGTTTCTTTGTTTTGTCCAAATGTTGTTCCAGTGATTGACTTAAGTGCGTTAAGTCTAGGTGTGCATTTGTTTTTTATGTTTGTGAGGTGTTGTTTGAAAGACATGGATGTATCGTATGTTACACCAAGAATTTTCGGTGTGTTTGTGTGTGGTATTAGAGTGTTGTTGATGTAGAGATGAGGTATGTATTTGTGTTCTTTTGTCCAGTTGGTGAGAAGTGTTGCTGTAGATTTGGTTGGAGCTATTTTGAGTCTGTTTGTGATGAACCATGTGTTGAGTGTGTCAAGGTAAGGCTGGATTATTTCTGCAGCTTTGTCTGTGTTACGATGTGTGCATGTGATTGTTATGTCGTCTGCGTAGGAAGAGATTTGTATTTCTGAGGTGTCTGGCGTGGGTAAGTCATGCATGTATAGATTAAATAATGTGGGGGATAGAACCGAGCCCTGTGGTACTCCGTTCTTAATGTTTCTGATGTGCGATGATTGGCCATTATATGACACATGAGCATTCCTGCCTGCCAGATAATTGGCCAGCCATCTTTTGGTGTTATTGTGCATGTCTGTGTTATATATTTTATTTGTTAGGTTGTGGCGGGGGATAGCATCAAAAGCTTTACTAATGTCCAATGTTATAAGAAGTGTTCTGTGGTGGGGCCTATCTGAATTGATGCCATCTAAAATTCTTTGTGTGAGGTTTGTCAGAAGAGTGTTTGTGGAGTGTAGTGGCCTAAAACCGTGTTGTGAGTCAGCAAGGGGAATATATGGTGTGACAAGTTTAAGTATTAGGCGTTCAATGACTTTAGAGGGGGTGCAGAGAAGTGTGATTGGGCGGTGCGATGTTGGGATTGTTGGGTCTTTGTTCGGTTTTGGAATGGTGATTATTTTACCATGCTTCCAGATGTCGGGTATTGTGTTGCGTGAATAGCTGTAGTTTGCAATGTTTGTGAGTGCGTGTATACCTTGTGGTCCAATGTGTTTTAGGTGTATGTTGCTTATGTTATCAGGGCCACAGGCAGATGAGTGCTTGAGACTATGTAATATGAGTTTTGTCTGACTGTCTATGAAGGGTGTATAGTCTGAGTCTGTGGGAAAGTCTTTCTTACGTCGAATGGTGCGTCGGTCGTCAGGGTGAGATGTAAGATGGCTCGTCTGTGCAAAATGACGTATGAGTGCGTTTGCTTGTTGTCTGTTTGAGGGTAGATTATCTGTTGTTGTGATTATTGCTGCGTGAGAGCGTGTAGTGTTAGTGTTGGATAGTGTGATGCTGTTGAGTGTTTTGTACAATTTGCTGGTGTTTGTTTTGTGATCAAGTGTATTGATAAAGTTTTGCCAATTTTGTGTTTTTTGTTCATGTATTTTATTGGCAATCACAGTGTTTAGTGTTTGTATTTGGTCTGCTATGTTTTGAGGGATAGGTGTGGGGGTATCATGTTTAAGTGTGTCACGTTGTCTGATGAGGCCTTGGATTTCTGGTGTGAAGTTGGGGTTGTGTGATTTTCTGTTGCCTCTAGGGATGTATCTCTTGTCTGCGTTTTGTATGATTGTATTAAAAGCGTACACAGCATTGTTTATGTTTGTGATTGGTGTACTGTTAAGTGTTTCAAAATGTTGTTCTGTCTCTTCATTAAAGGCTTCCCAGTTAGCTCTCTTGTAATTGGTGTAAGTGTGTCTGTGGCCAGCTGGGGTGCATCTTGTTTTGGTGGTGATGATGATTGGAAGGTGGTCAGAACCAAGGGCTCCGACCACTCTCCATGATGTTGTTGGGGTTAGGCAGGGGGAGCAAAAGGTGATATCAGGAGAGGAGGGAGTGTAGAGGGCTTGGTATGGGATATGTGTATGATTATGCGTGTTGTTCATGATAGTCAATGAGTCGAATTGAGTCTGTATATCAAGCCCTCTGTCTGTGTCAGGGTTGTCGACAAACCAGGCAGACGACTTGGCGTTGAAGTCACCACCCATGATCAGGTTGGGGATTGAGGTTAGTTGGCTGAGTTGAGGTCTGAAGGTGTTTGGAACTGTGGGGGATGATTGGGGGGGAATGTACATGTTAACTATTGTTAGTGTTGAATTGTTGCCTGTGCGGATACGAATGGATTGGGTTTCTGTTGTGTTATCTGTGGTAGGGAGGAGAATTTTGGTTGTGGCACTTGTGGGGGAGTACCACAATCCTTTTTTTCCAACACACAATGTTACGTTTTTTCTGCACTGAGGGGTCATTTTCCGGCGATCACCCCTCTTCTTCTACTTTTAGCTGGAGATGTAGAGAGCAATCCTGGGCCCACCACAAAATACACATGCCCAACATGCTCTAAACCCATTACTTCGAGCAGACAGACAAAGGGCTCAGTTCAGTGCAATATGTGCAAAAACTGGGCCCACCTCACTTGTACAACACTTGCTGACACAAACCAATACACAAACACTTGGACATGTTCTACCTGCCCTCCAGTAACCCCAATCCCACCTCCCCAACCACAGCCAACACCCTTACCCACTCACAATTTCTCTTTGCCCTTACCCCCGATTAGTACTCCCCTTCCTTTGTCCCCGATCTCTCCTTTCCCCCCCTCTGACCCAGATCCTACACCTTCCCCACTACCACCCCAACCTCAACCCCAAACGGCAACATACAACACATACAAAACACACAACATCAACATATTACAACACAACATCGACGGTATAAACACTAAAAAACATGAACTTGAACACTTTCTTAAACAACACAACATACACATTGCAATTCTACAAGAAACAAAATTAAGACACTCGCACAAAACACCATCATTTCATAATTACACCACCATCAGACAAGACCGGACTGACGGCAATGGCGGTGGACTCATCACCCTGATCCACCATTCCATCTGTTTTGTGGACACAAGTGCCACAACCAAAATTCTCCTCCCTACCAGTTAGCAGTTGGTCCTGCTACTGTGTGCATGTGCGAGCTGCTCTGTCTCATCTTTCTTACAAAACCTGTTCGATATGGGTACCCCTGCAAAGCTTTCCTCTCTATCGACATAGCTTTTGTTGTCATTAAGATTCTCAAACCTATCCACCATGTCAACAAAATAAGAATATAAAAATGAAATACAAATAAACAAATAAATAATAATAACATATATTTTCTCTGAGTAAATCATGGACCGAACCAGTGGCCATAACCTGAGGGATGCGGTTCTGGGTCAATGAAGATAAGTGATATTATCCATGAAAAACTAATAGTAATAATACAATATAAAAAAAATAAATAAATAAAAAATATATATACTAATAAAATTATTCCTGTTGATATTGATCTTTACTTTTTGGCTACCTCCCTTGTAAGGGGGAAAAAACCTTGGTATATGTATGTATGATATTGATCTAATTTGGACAGGAAACCGGAAATCCCTCAAGGGGACATGTCCCCTCCGGCCACTAAGTGGCTGAGAGATTGGTGATGTGATGGCAACAGAGACAACTGACTGGCCGAGAGTGGTGACGTGACGGCAACAGAGACGACTGATTGGCTGCAAGCGAAGCTCGCTCGCCTGTGTAGTGGGGTCA
Source organism: Oratosquilla oratoria (assembly GCF_046742065.1). Classification (NCBI taxonomy): domain Eukaryota; kingdom Metazoa; phylum Arthropoda; class Malacostraca; order Stomatopoda; family Squillidae; genus Oratosquilla; species Oratosquilla oratoria. Next base: position 42,767,982 of record NC_134806.1, read on the forward strand.
GGCGCAGCCAGTTGCTCATAAATAAATAAAATTAAAATAAACATCTATCTTATTCTTTATATGTCAGAATTCACAACCATACATACATACACCAAAGGCTTTTTCCCCCTTACACGGGGGGTAGCCAAAAAGAAAAAGGCATAGAAATCACTCCCACCCATTTCATTTCCCATATATTCCACTCCCCTATCTTGGCACCTCCTGGATGACGGGTCATCCCTGCATCCTGTCCACTGGCCCGGGTCAGAAGCAGTGTCGCAAGACACAGCAAGGCTGCTTCATAAATTCGGCAACCCCCACTCTCCGTCTCCTCATGTAGGAAAGGAGAAGACGGGGAGATATCACTTCGGGCTGCATCAAATTTTTTCTCATACATACTTCCTTACCCCCCCATCCCCCACCCACTCCCCCTCATGCATCACAGCCTCATCTATACACAACCCTTCTCCATTCACCCCTATCTTCTGTCCTCTCCCATCCTTCCTCTTTTGTAAAGCCCCTTTCACCCCATCCTAGGATGCCCCCTCATATTCACTCCTTCCACACCTCTTTTACTAATCTTACTTCACTCATTCTTTCCATGTGTCTAAACCATCCTAATACTCTTTCATCAACCCTATCTCCCAGCTCCCTTTCCACCCGTTCTCCTCATTTCTCACTCTATCTAGCCTAGTAACCCCTATCATACTTCTCAGACATTTCATCTCAAACACATTCAAACTCCTCTCTTCCTCTCTCATGTTCCATGTTTCTGCCCCATACATTGCTGTTGGCAGTCACCCCTTCATATAACCTCCTCTTAGCATCCATTTCCAGATGTCTATTTCTCATTACACTTTTTAATCCACCCCACAATCAATAACATAAAAACAAAGTTTGTCTTTAGATGAAAACCTATGGGAAATTCTTTATATAAACCATTATTTCAATCCGAAAAACAATTGTAAACCTTACACACACTTATACACAATGTTAGAGCTTTATTGTAATTATCGTTATCATTGTTAAATAATCTTATAATTATTATCATTGCTCTATCATCAGCATTTCATGATGATTACTATTATCACTTATATTCTAATACTATTACTTGCAAAGGTTAAGGATAACAAGAAGGAATTTCAGTTAGAAATTAAAAATAGATTCGAAGCTCTAAGAATTATCGAGAACACTGTCATAGGTGTTAATTTGAATGTAATGGATATTATTAGGGAATCGGCAAAGAAAGTAGGAAGTACAAAAATTATTAGTGAAAACAAATACTCCAGAGCTACAAATGACCAAATTATAAGAAGGACTAAGGATGTTAAAAGCAGGGGAGATGAAATAGAGTAGAACTAAACAAGTTTATCAACAAAAGGCAGAGATCAGAGAAAAGAAAGAGAAACATGGATGAAATAGAAGAATCTATTTGGAAAGGTAAAAGCATTAAAGGAACTGAGCATAGACATACTTCAGGAAGACAGCAAATTATATGTTTGAAAGATAGAAATTGAGAGATCATCAAATGCAGAGAATGGTGAAAAAGAGCAGAATTTTACCAAGAGCTTCACTCGTCGAAGACCGTAGTTGAGTCAGTAAATTCATCTGTAGACATTAGTAGTGTACCTGAACTTACAAAGGAAGAAGCAGAGTTTGCTCTAAAAAAAAATATGAAGTGAGGAAAAGCACCTGGGAAAGATGGTATACCGATAAATCTTTTGAAAGATGAAGGGAAAGACGTTCATATCAAGTTAGCTCAGTTGTAACCCCAGTGCTTACGTCAAGATAGCGTTCCTGAATAATGGTGCAATGCTACAGTGATTTTGCTTCGTAAAAAAGGAGACCAGAAGGACCCCACTAACTACCAACCGATTAGCTTACTATCAAATGTATATAAAGTATTCTCCAAGATCCTTACATATATATTAAGTAAAGTTTTAGATGGAAACCATCTGAGAGAACAAGCAGGCTTTAGAAGTAGATATTCAGCTCTAGACAATTTGCAGGCGATGAATCAACTAATAGCTCTTGTAGATTATAAGATAGCCTTTGACTAGGTAGAACAAATAGCAATACGAAATTCACTATGCAAGCAGGGTGCAAATGAACAGATCATAAGGGTTCTAGAAGATTTATGCAAAAGGTACCGCTGTAATTTAACTACATAAAGATACAAAAAAGATCAAGATCAAGATCAAGAAACAAGTACAGCAAGGTGAATATTTTAACCACCCAAGACTTGCAAATGACATTATTCTTATTTCAGAAAGAACAGAAGACTTGCAAGATATACTGAGTGAGCTGAACAAGGAAAGTCTCAAAGTTGGTTTAAAAATGGATGAGTAAAACCAAAGTAAAGTTCAACATGAAAGTTGAAAGTAAAGATATCATAATCGATGGTGAGGCTTGAATATGTTAAACAGTATAATTATTTAGGCCAGATGGTGAAAGTGACTGATGATCATGATAAAAAAATAAAAAGGCAATTACAATTGGTTGGAAAGTGTTTGGTAGGTATAATAAAATTGTGAGGATATCTACCTTTACGTTTGAAACGTAAAGTTTACAATCAATGCATTCTGCCAGAAACAATCTATGGGTTTGAGACTTGGAAACTGACAAAGGCGATGGAGACAAAACTGGACAGTGCACAGAGGAGAATGGAGAGATCAATGATGGAAATGGCGTTGGGAGACCAAGTTGGGTGAGGGAGCAGACTAGAAAGATATTGTGGCAGCAGTAAAAGAGAGGAAGTGGAATTGGGCAGGTAAACCAGCGCAAATGCCTGATGAGCAATGGAGCAAGTGTGTTACCAAGTGGATACCGTGAGATGGGAAGCGTGGAAGAGGGAAACCAGACAGGTGGAGAGACGAGATAAGTTTGCAGGAGTGATGTGGCAAATGTTGGCAAGGTCGTGTGAATCATGGAATACTATGAAAGATTCCTTTGTTCAGCGATGGACTCAGGATGGCTGATTTGATTGATTGATAGGGAATCCCCAATACACAATGATGCTAAGGTACCAAAAGGAAAAAGTGAGGACAATTTTCTCTACATGAAAAGCAGGTTTCTATGGTACAAAAGGAAGTATAAAAAATTGTACTAAATCAAGTTTAAAGCACATGCAACCACAACGCCAATCTCGCTTCAATATACCAAAGTATCTATAGATACATATCCCTTTCATGTACAGGGGACTTCCTGTATTTCATATATTTGTCTAGTTAGTCAAGGGTATTTATAGTTGTTTAGGGTACTGTTTCTTGCAAGAAGTTTTAGAGACGACTAAGGTACTAGTGTTTTATCTCCTAAGATTTGGTGTCACTGTTGTGAGGGAAGGGTGTATGTGTGTTGGATGAGAGTAGGTTGTTGATATTCCCTAGATCGTCTGGCTGAGCAGTCCCACCTCCCTGAGGAACAACACAGCTGGAATGGGGTTCTCCCACAAATCCCTTAGTGTATATTGTGTTGTTGGCAGGCATGACTGTATACAATGCAGTCTTCCATAATGTGTTGTATAGTATGGGGTGAAGTGTTTCATCCTGGACAGTTATCTATGATGCAGTTCATCCAGCTTATTCTAGTGGCTTTGAAGGGCTTACTGGTGGATGCACTGCAGTCTGGCCAGGTGGACCGTGTCCTTTCAGAGGAATGGATATCAGGGGGTCTGGCATGCAGCAATGTACAATTGTCTTTCAGTTTGTTGATGGAGTCTTCCAAACTGATGCCTCTGAAACTACTACTCACACTTGTTCCCTTGTAAAATGGAACTATACAGGCATTCTATCCTCTCTTAAACACTAGATAACCAGTCCACTATCACTGAACCTCCTTTTAGACATTCTGCATGACACCCATCCAACCCAGGTGCCTTACCTGCTCTCATCTCGACTATCTTCACCTCGTCTTTCCTTACTCATCACTGTCTTTTTCTTGGTACTTTCCACTGCAACTACCTTTCCCTATCATCCTTCACATTTAGCAACTCCCTAAAATACTCTGCCCATCTCCCTCTTACTGCCTTCTCTTCCATTATCTCTCCATCTGCACCTTTTACCTTTCTTCTCTACTTGATTCACTTCCTCTCTTAATTTTCAAAACATTTACTTTCAAAATGTTGTCATACTCTTACCCCATTACACATCTGCTCTCCTTTATGCTTTACTTGTAACACCCATTCAGATCTTTTGCATTCATTTCCAGATGTCCATTTCTCATTGCACGTTTCAATCCTCCTTTGAGATTTACTTGCTTCCCTCACACTACACCTAGTTTACATCCACACCACTCCATTTCCTGTCATGTCAATGTACACACTGTCCACTTCCTCCAGCCTCTGCTTTAATTTACTTCAAGCCTGCTGCCACTCTTCACTTGTACATCTCGCCCTTATTTACTTTCTAAGAAGTATGGTGGGGGCTGCAACGTTAAATAGTGGGAAAGTGAGGGGAGGGGGTAGAAAAGGAGCTGGCAGACAGCTGATGAAAGGTTATTGGGATGACTTGGGCAAAGAACTAGAATAAGCAAAAAATGCAGAAAACAAAGGAGTGAATTTGAGGGAATGACAAAAATGAGATGGATGGATGGGATTAAAGGGGTTTTGAACAAGTGATAGTGATGAGACGACAACCCAAAGTGAATTCACATCCTTTATATTTTTTGCAAGAAGGAATGTGGAGGATCGCTGTGTAAATTAAGCAGCCCAGCTGTGGATGTTTTGATGCACTACTTCTGGCCTGGGCAGTGGGCAGGAGATAGGGATGACCATTCATCCACCAGAAGCCAAGATGAGAGGGAAACAATGGGTGGGTGGTGGATGGGAGTGGGTGTGTGCCTTGAATGGCTACCTCCCTCATAGGTCCTGGAGCTGCAACGTCTACGTCGTGGGACCACCCCCCAACCCCAAGAGTTGGGGGCCAAACAGCAGCATTTACCCCTGGCCATCAGCTCTACGCAGATGGCACCGATCCCCAAGGAGGAGCTACGCCTACCTGGGGGAGTACCACAATCCTTTTTTTCCAACACACAATGTTATGTTTTTTCTGCACTGAGGGGTCATTTTCCGGCGATCACCCCTCTTCTTCTACTTTTAGCCGGAGATGTAGAGAGCAATCCTGGGCCCACCACAAAATACACATGCCCAACATGCTCTAAACCCATTACTTCGAGCAAACAGACAAAGGGCTCAGTTCAGTGCAATATGTGCAAAAACTGGGCCCACCTCACTTGTACAACACTTGCTGACACAAACCAATACACAAACACTTGGACATGTTCTACCTGCCCTCCAGTAACCCCAATCCCACCTCCCCAACCACAGCCAACACCCTTACCCACTCCCAATTTCCCCTTGCCCTTACCCCCGATTAGTACTCCCCTTCCTTTGTCCCCGATCTCTCCTTTCCCCCCCTCTGACCCAGATCCTACACCTTCCCCACTACCACCCCAACCTCAACCCCAAACGGCAACATACAACACATACAAAACACACAACATCAACATATTACAACACAACATTGACGGTATTAACACTAAAAAACATGAACTTGAACACTTTCTTAAACAACACAACATACACATTGCAATTCTACAAGAAACAAAATTAAGACACTCACACAAAACACCATCATTTCATAATTACACCACCATCAGACAAGACCGGACTGACGGCAATGGCGGTGGACTCGTCACCCTGATCCACCATTCCATCTGTTTTGTGGACACAAGTGCCACAACCAAAATTCTCCTCCCTACCACAGATAACACAACAGAAACCCAATCCATTCGTATCCGCACAGGCAACAATTCAACACTAACAATAGTTAACATGTACATTCCCCCCCAATCATCCCCCACAGTTCCAAACACCTTCAGACCTCAGCTCAGCCAACTAACCTCAATCCCCAACCTGATCATGGGTGGTGACTTCAACGCCAAGTCGTCTGCCTGGTTTGTCGACAACCCCGACACAGACAGAGGGCTTGATATACAGACTCAACTCGACTCATTGACTATCATGAACAACACGCATAATCATACACATATCCCATACCAAGCCCTCTACACTCCCTCCTCTCCTGATATCACCTTTTGCTCCCCCTGCCTAACCCCAACAACATCATGGAGAGTGGTCGGAGCCCTTGGTTCTGACCACCTTCCAATCATCATCACCACCAAAACAAGATGCACCCCAGCTGGCCACAGACACACTTACACCAATTACAAGAGAGCTAACTGGGAAGCCTTTAATGAAGAGACAGAACAACATTTTGAAACACTTAACAGTACACCAATCACAAACATAAACAATGCTGTGCACGCTTTTAATACAATCATACAAAACGCAGACAAGAAATACATCCCTAGAGGCAACAGAAAATCACACAACCCCAACTTCACACCAGAAATCCAAGGCCTCATCAGACAACGTGACACACTTAAACACGATACCCCCACACCTATCCCTCAAAACATAGCAGACCAAATACAAACACTAAACACTGTGATTGCCAATAAAATACATGAACAAAAAACACAAAATTGGCAAAACTTTATCAATACACTTGATCACAAAACAAACACCAGCAAATTGTACAAAACACTCAACAGCATCACACTATCCAACACTAACACTACACGCTCTCACGCAGCAATAATCACAACAACAGATAATCTACCCTCAAACAGACAACAAGCAAACGCACTCATACGTCATTTTGCACAGACGAGCCATCTTACATCTCACCCTGACGACCGACGCACCATTCGACGTAAGAAAGACTTTCCCACAGACTCAGACTATACACCCTTCATAGACAGTCAGACAAAACTCATAATGCATAGTCTCAAGCACTCATCTGCCTGTGGCCCTGATAACATAAGCAACATCCACCTAAAACACATTGGACCACAAGGTATACACGCACTCACAAACATTGCAAACTACAGCTATTCACACAACACTATACCCGACATCTGGAAGCATGGTAAAATAATCACCATCCCAAAACCGAACAAAGACCCAACAATCCCATCATCGCACCGCCCAATCACACTTCTCTGCACCCCCTCTAAAGTCATTGAACGCCTAATACTTAAACTTGTCACACCATATATTCCCCTTGCTGACTCACAACACGGTTTTAGGCCACTACACTCCACAAACACTCTTCTGACAAACCTCACACAAAGAATTTTTGATGGCATCAATTCAGATAGGCCCCACCACAGAACACTTCTTATAACATTGGACATTAGTAAAGCTTTTGATGCTATCCCCCGCCACAACCTAACAAATAAAATATATAACACAGACATGCACAATAACACCAAAAGATGGCTGGCCAATTATCTGGCAGGCAGGAATGCTCATGTGTCATATAATGGCCAATCATCGCACATCAGAAACATTAAGAACGGAGTACCGCAGGGCTCAGTTCTATCCCCCACATTATTTAATCTATACATGCATGACTTACCCACGCCAGACACCTCAGAAATACAAATCTCTTCTTACGCAGACGACATAACAATCACATGCACACATCGTAACACAGACAAAGCTGCAGAAATAATCCAGCCTTACCTTGACACACTCAACACATGGTTCATCACAAACAGGCTCAAAATAGCTCCAACCAAATCTACAGCAACACTTCTCACCAACTGGACAAAAGAACACAAATACATACCTCATCTCTACATCAACAACACTCTAATACCACACACAAACACACCGAAAATTCTTGGTGTAACATACGATACATCCATGTCTTTCAAACAACACCTCACAAACATAAAAAAACAAATGCACACCTAGACTTAACGCACTTAAGTCAATCACTGGAACAACATTTGGACAAAACAAAGAAACTAATATAACAATATACAAACAATGTATACGCTCAGTGATGAATTATGCGAGTCCTGCATGGGCTCCTAATCTCAGTGAGACACACCACAACACCCTTCAAATCATACAAAACAAAGCCCTAAAAACAATTACAGGCTGCACAAATACATCACCTACAGACCATTTACACCATGAAACAAAAGTCCTCAAAGTCAAGGAACACCTCGACATGAGAGGCACACAAACACTTGCTGCAGCCACCACAAACACATCACACCCGTTACACTACATAGCAGAACACCCACACACACCAAGAAACATTAAAACTACACCCAAAGACCTTTATTACACAAAGATACTCTCTTCTCTTCCTCCACAACCACCAAATACCAGCCTCCGGAAACATATTCATAATCATATCACTCACCGCTCCATTAACACACTGAAAGACAACACACTGCTGCATGCCAGACCCCCTGATATCCACCCTTCTGAATCCTCTCTCCCACGTAAGGACAGAGTCCACTTGGCCAGACTGCGATGCGGTCACCACCCAGCACTTCTAAGCTACCAGAGGAGGCTGGACGACCGTGTTGTGAACAGCTGCCCAGGATGTAACACTTCACCCCATACCATACAACACATAATGGAAGACTGCATTATACACAATCATGCACGCAAACAACACAACATACACTCTATAAAGGATTTGTGGGAAAACCCAGTCTCGGCTGTGGCCTTCCTTGGGGAGACGGGACTGCTCGGACAGACAGTCTAGGGAACGACAACAACAACAACAACCTCCCTCATAGGAGAAAAAAGGACCTTGGAACATAGAAATAGCTTTTATAGCTTCCCCAGGTATTGCAGCAAGACTTTTAACCCACAACACAATGCCCATTAACCTGTAAACTATGTATTAGAGTCCCACGGGTCCTAACTATGGTGCACAGTTATCGGCATAATGAAAGATTGCATGGGAAAACATAGGAAAACCCTTATTTGCCTTAGTTTAAGCACGGTGTTGTGAAGTTGTGCATTTGATCACTTGGAGGTAGTGGGCAGTGAGTAGCGTTTATGCATGGATGAGGTACTGGGAACTTCTACATTTTTTTTTTTAAATAAATTTTCACTTTGTTCCTCACCATCATATTTTAAAAATAAAATTTCTCACTTTGTTCCTCACCAATGTGGTTTGAATTATCCATTGATTCTTTCCTTTTCATAAGATTTTTTTTTGTGCACATTATCTTACACATGTAAAGGGTTGTAGGTTGCACATTAGTAACTAACCCACCTGATGTGTGGGTAGGTCTATTGTCTGAACTTGTTCACACCAGGATGCCAAACTTCATTTTAAGACACATAGGAATCCTTCACATCATATGATGTATGTCACAACTTACGGGTTAACCAAGCACCCCAACTCAACAGCAACAGTTTCAACATTGAAAAAATTCTGGATAAACTGATATGCCAGAGCACTTTCAAGGTAAGAAAAAGGAATGATCATTGGGCTTATTTTATTCTTAACGCCTGTTTCCAAACGTGGAAGGTACTGGTTGAGTAACCTGTAGACCGGCAAGCTTGTCGAAGTCCTGCAATGAATGAATTACAAAGAATGTATCTTCTATGTCATCCTTAAGTGAATAAATATGAAGAATTAGTAATCAACACTGATCAAACTGATGTACCCATTAATATTGTAGTTTTCTTACACCTTAAAATGTAACTTATTTCTAGATGAAACATCTATGCATGTGGCCACCTCCTAAGAAGAAAGGGACTTGGTACATGCAATGTTGAATGGAAAGAACCATCAGACAAGGTAGATTAGTTTGCCAAAAAGGTTTGGGCACATAGAAAGAACTGGTGAGAGAAATATTTGCAAGACATGTGTGGAAAGCAGAAGTGGATGGAGTGAGATTGAGAGGAAGACCAAGAACGAAGTGGAGGCTTTGGATACACTAGGAATACCCATTAAACAAGACAGTATGTAGAGGGAAATGGTAAATAGATGAAAGATTGACATGATCTGAAGGCAACTTCTGATCTGTTTAAAGTATCTACAGTGTAGTGGATGAGGCAAGCCCTTCTGTACAAACAATGCACATCACTGCATTGCTTGAGCCAAGTTGTCTAGTCGTGGTCAGAGATGATCCTTCATCCACATGTGTGTCAGTGTGTGTTTACCGAGTTGTAGTACACAGGAAAGGAGCAAAGCAACTCGTGAGGTTGTCTCTCTTTGATTATCATACCTGGCTGCAAAATCATTTATGGTTCCATCCTTGGCCATACTTATTCTCATATTATATACTGTTCCAGGTTGGGCTATGTTACCTTCTAACCTATTTAAAGTATTTATGCACCTGCATGGTAAAAATGTACCTTCACATACTTTAGACACTTGTCATTTTCAATTTCTATGACCTCTAAAGCCCTTCCATCCCTAATAGAGATCTTTCATTGATGGAGTCTATCCCCTTTAGTGACCTGAACTATAATCAAGTCATTTCTTCCTCATCAATCTTTTCATGTTGGCAGCTCTAGTTTCTCATTATACAGTGTGTCATTCATTCAGCAAGATTTTGGATTGCATGTTTGACAAGATCATCAGCTATTATCCCCTGGGATGTGAGCTAAAAGCTCATATATTGACCAATCTGAGGGTAATACTGTGACCTTACACATCCACCAATTTGCATGCATGTATTAACTGTAGTAAATGGCAGAGTATGGGCTCATGGGATCCCACATCTTCACCTATTAGAGACAGACCACCAAAATCAAAACTTCAACACTTGCCAGACAACTACACAGAAAAATCCCTTTCAGGGGAAGAATTACACGTGCACTTCATTAACCACTTCCATACGGTGACGCCTACGTAGGCGGCATGAGGAGCAAGTGGGTACTCGATGATGCCGACGTCGGCATCTTTATTATATTTATTGTAGTTGTACCTACGTAACCTCCATTCTCTCTAAACTGGCTTCATCATATTTTCTATGGTTATCAAAATACACGGGTGAAAGAGAATGAACGATTGAGCACCGACTTTATTTTTATAATGTGATTTTCATGACGCAACATTGCACGTCGGGCAGCTAATGCTGCCAGACGTGCGATGTGCCCCGGAGTGAAGAGGTTAAGGACACACTCAAGCTCTGCAGCAGTATCAACACAAGAATAGGTCTAGTCATGGCACCAAACTCCACCAAATGCAACTGATGAGCTTTTGAATACCTCATCATACAAGGTTCAACACTGTCAATCCCATGACAACAACACTTTATTTCTCCAAGTGACTTATGGCACCACCAAGTGGCCAATGCCAAAGCCATGGATCTTTTGCAACAGACCTGGAGCAATGGCCTGATTAACTAGACTGACACAACATATCTGTATTTCTACGCCACTACATTGACTTCACACATAATATTGCCTAAGTTCTTGTGTGTTTAGGGCATGGCATATGTTGGGAGCCATTCTGCCAAATTAACCTTGGTACATGCCTCCATTTCCCATCTATATGCTATTTGAAATGCTCTTTTCTCTCTCTTTTCTTTTTCTAGATATTTTATCTATGGTTTGGACACATGGAAAGAATGAGTGAAGAAAGATTAGTAAAAGAGGTGTGGAAGGAGTGAACATGAGGGGAGAACTGATTAAATGAAGTTGCCTTGCTCTGGATGTGTTATCTTGTGATACGTCTTCTGTCCCAGGGCAGTGGGAAAGATGCAGAGATGACCCACTATAAGTGGGCAGGTTAATTGGGAATGGAATGGATGGGTATAGACTTGATGCCTTTGTTTATTGGCCACCTCCCTTGTAAGGGGGGAAAAAGCTTTTGGTGTATGTATGCATATATAAAGGAAGCTGTATAGTACAATAATTATCACTTTTAAGATTATAATGATTTGAAAAAATTCTATGACACATGGCAGTGTTGCCATGTTGCCATGCTGGTGTCACTGCATGACAGTGATGATCCAATAATTGGTCAAACTGATAATGTCACACTAGGGGTGGAAGATCCCCACTTCTGCCCCACCCTGAACGGACTACTTGGAGGTACATGTGTGTATCTGTGCATATGCAGAGGACATATATGTTATACTTACACACACACGTGTGTGTGTGCGTGCATGCTCAAATCCAAACCTTTTACAAGGGCATTCATGACATGAGTGAACACCTTATGCATGGGAAAATTGCTGGGTGGAGGAGGCAGATGATGATGACAACGATGAGCGAGAGTATTTGTTTATGGGATAGGTTTAAGTCTAATGACACAAAGCACACTTAACACCTACCATCAGCTTCAAAAGCTCCTTTGTGGTTGCGTCAACCTCGACAATGTCCTGCTCCAGAGCAGACACCTCGGGCACATAGTTATCTCTGCGTTCTCTCTCCTCTTCCTGAAGCTTGATGGAGATACCTCGGACAGGTCCACGCTGGATGCGCTTCATCAAATGTGTAACAAACCTGAAATAAAAACAAGGTTAAAGTAAAATATGTTACTTCAACATACATATTCTATAATCAAATCTTAAACCCTACCATATGAAGCTGCACACGTAGGCGTCATGAGGAGCAAGTGGATTCGCGACGCTGCCATATCGGCGTCTTGATTATATTTATTGTAGTCGCCTATGTGTTTTTACATTCTCCCTAATCTGCTCTTAATCCCATTCTCTGTGGTTTTCAAAATTCATGGGTGAAAGAGAGAACGATCGATATAAGCCATGACTATATTTTATGATGCGAGTATTATTATGACACGTCGTACGGCTGGCATTGGCTGCTGCCCGCGAGATTTAAGTCCCGTAGTGAAGTGGTTAACAAACCAATTGGATACTTAAACCCCTAACAGGTATAAAAGGAACTTTGAACCTCCAGAAAGTAATTTGTGAGCTACTTCCCAGAGGACTCAGAAGTGCTGCAGGTAGCAAGGTTGAAGCACTGAAGGGTATCAATACTGCATCCCAAGATGCATCATCCCATTTGTTGGCTGGGATGCCACCATGAGACTGAACCCCGCTGAAGTTGATTTGTAGAAAGAAATCAAGTTAATTCCGGGTTCATTTTGTCAAATGTGAAATGGAGCATTGAGTGAGCATATAGTATTACACAGGTTACTGGGGAAGAAAGGGGGGGGGGGGTGTCTAATTAGGCAAGGCAGCAAGAATGAGCAAATTTGGTGGAAAGACTGAACAAAAGGGGCCAAGGCATTCAAATTTTGTTTGTGAGATACAGCCACAACAAAACCTTTCTTGGTTAAAGTGGAAGCTGTCTGTGCAATAATAATGGCAGAGGAATCTTTGGATAAAAATTTTCTTGCCACACAAGGTTAGCGTTTTTTTTCCCCTGTCGTACGGGTGGCTAATGTGAAGCCTGGGTGGATAGTAACTAAGGGGTTTTGGTTGGCATTGTGACAAAGATGGTCAGTTATTTCTGGTGTTACCAAGTCTGCAATTCTCAAGCCAAATGGACAGCCACTGTCTAGACACCCATTGTATCTCTGAAGGTTTGGAGTGGCAAAGAATGCATAAAAATAGGGCGAAGATTTTGATGTGACAGACATTCTAGCAATATCAATGTATCCTGGTCATTTATAGGTATCTTTGTATGTACATCACTGGTGAGAAATGTAATATTTGTAAATAACAACTAACACCACAGTTGGAAAAAAGAAAGCTGAATAAGCGAGTCTATATATTTCAATTAACTCCAACTCTCTTCAGTAGCAGGATGCTATCCTTAAATAGCAAGCTCTTACAAACTAAAAGGAACTAAGGAAGAAGTGGATACCACTACCCTCATTCTCTGGCTCTAGTGACCCGAGGATGATATGCTATATATAAACTATTAATGAGTCTAGTTTTGAGATCTTTGGCATGCTTTGGAAACTGTTAGCAACTCCTGATGGATGTTCATTGTTCTAAAAATGAGTGTTAGGACTGACTGGTACCCTCATGCAAAACAAATCTGACAATCTTGGTGTAAATAGGCTCAGATTAATTTGCAAAAATGTCCACACATTTCAAATAAATTTTCAAATTTTTAACACATTTAGGACCAATACTTACCCAGCAATCTTGTTGCGAAGGGGTTTTGATGGGATGATGGCAATTTCTTCACAGATACGCTTGTTTGTGTGGAAATCGCTACCCAGTCTTGTGTAGTACTTCTCAATGATGACTCGTGCAGCCTTTTTGACAGTCTTCGTGCGCACACGACCCTAAATACGAGCAAGATAATTAAATGAAATACAACTTCACATAGCATACATATACTATTCTTAAAATGTAAAGTTTACATGGCTACACCACATAACTAAAACTGAATTATCTGAATTCCCCTAAGCTAAACCCAAACTAAAATCACCCTACCAAAAGGTGTGGGTGTAGCTCAATTATTTTTCTTTGACAGAAATTGCCAAAACAGGCCAACACTTCTAATTAAAACAATAGTTCTTCTCCAATCACAAATAGGAGCAACATTGCCCAAAACTGCTCACCAAACTATATTTGATACACCACTATTCACATATGCAAGTTTCATCTTTGCCTACCTTTTACAAATGAACAATATTGTGGTTGCTATGGCAACTTGGTCAAGACAAGTTTGGATAGCCCAGCTAATGTTTAGCAATACCTATACTACATACACCAAAATTCCCCTGCCCCCTTTAAGGGCTATTTGCTAAGCAAAGCAAACTTCCTTCACCCATCTGAAACATGTGTGATGTTACCCATGCCTCTCCCAAACACCCTGCCATAAATGGCTTAGCTCTGAGGCAATATTACAAGGCACAGCACCTCCATGGCAGGGTTCAACAGCCACAGTTGGTTTATTCCCACCACTTCATAACAAGGTGACTCTCCCCACTCTCCTACTCTAGAATTTAAAGCAGAACCCCACACCCATATGTTAATTTTTCATCCATTCACACCCACTCATTTCTCTATTGTTCTCTCACTTCCCTGCTCAAATGACATTTCTTTTGTATCCAATGCCCCTTTGTTCTATTCCAGTATCAAGCAAACATTTTTTACTCCCCATTTCATTTTTTTTATATATAATGGTTACTTTAGGTTAGGTTACATTAGGTTATGAGCATTGGATGTTTGTTAAATATCAATGCTTACTTGATTCTGGAATTGTACCCCTTCACCCCATCCATGTCATTCTGTTCCCCTCAATTTGCTCAAATCACTCTACCTCTCCTTGCCTTCCACACTTTTTGCCACTTTCTTCACCATTCTTTCCATATGCCAACACCATAATTGCCTACTACTTCCCAACCATATTCCCTGCTTCACACAATTTTCCCTATCCATCTCACGACTTCCACCATGACTTCACACCAACTCCTTTCTGCCTCCCTTCAATTCAAAGTCTGCTCCATACAATGTTGTGGGTACAATCACCCCTTTGTACAGACATTTTCTATTCACACTGTACACCCAGATTTGCTGCACTTTGTTGACCACCTATTACTTTATCAAAATAATGATTTTGCCAGTCCTAGATTGCAAGTGTCTGTGAAAGTGATAAAATGAGAAACTGCTACTACAATATTACTGTGCCGATATACTAGTTTTCCGAGGCTTCCTTTTTTGACATATTACACTATTCTAAGTTAGGACAAGCCTGTTAGGGGAAATTTCTGCAAATCCCAACCACAATCCCCCTCCCCACCTGTAAAGAATGTTTGAATTCAATGATTTAGTGACCACAATCCCCTTACCCACCTGTAAAGAATGCTTGAATTCATTGTTTTAGTATAATTTATACAAATCTGACTAGACTTCTATACCATTCTATCCATCCTCATAATTTTCCACCATACATCACGAATACCATCTCAAACACACATCCTCTTTTCTTCAAATCAAAGCATGCTTCATACTGTTATGGACACTATCACCCCTTTGTCCCAATTTTGTTAGTCACACTATATTCTACCCAGACTTCATTTAGTTGACCACGTATGAAGTGTTGCCAAATCACACAACTTCTACAATAATTTTACACTATCCTTAATTCTCTGCCATTTTGTTTATGGTGTAGGGTCAACTCGTCCTATCTACTCAAACAGGCTGGCCCACCATCATGTCATGGTTAGGTTAGAGTAGATGAATCGCTTCTATCATTCTTTAATTTCTTTGACCTCATCATCTTTCAAAACAAAGATGGCATCTCAAGCAGCTGACGGTCCAAGATGGAGATGTGCTGAGCTGGCCGGCAAGCATGTTTATATAAATGACCATGGATAAATGATAATTTACAAAATCTAGTATCAATGAAGAGTTGAGAAAGATAATTCTACTTTGTTGAGTACTCCGAAGGACCGAGCTATCTTTCAGCTAATTAGTATTACTTGACTCACTTAACCCTTTCCATACGGTGATGCCTACATAGGTAGGTAGGTCAAACACCACCAGAGGCGCCACCGTCGATGACGAGCACAATAGCGCGTCATTTTATGCGCACGCCGTTCAAACGGCCAAATTTATATACCGCGGGAAATTTAATTAATAAAAATGTTGCGTGAGTGTATTTACTACGATCGTAATAAATTTCAAACATTCACATCATCAGTTACATGTCGGTCAATAAAAACATTAGATAAACATGGCGGCCTGCATTCAGCAGTAGATCAAAAATTGGTATATGTTTCAACGTAAAAAATGAGCTAACAAATTTATTGTGCGGGCAACTGACCATAATTAACCAAAACTACTAGTATCGTGGATTATTCTAATACCAAAATAAAGTCAGTATGTTACGGTAGAGCTGAGAAATTGGTAGTTAAAATTAGTTTTTTTTCTATCGGGTCGGATTATCGGATAACAACATCAACATCCATCCCGCCATCTTATCTATCACTGGTGATATGGACCAAACTTCACTCTATTAAGTTTCTTACTATTATGTTATTAGTGTAATAGACTTATAGTTGAATTATTTTAAATATTTCCTTTAAAATGTGTGATTTTCATGTAATTTGATCGAAGAGAAGTTACGTTTTCATCCTCCGTAATATTACGGACCACAGCTACGATTCGTCCAGCCCGCTATCTATGATCACTGGTGGTATGGTTCAAACTACACTATTAAGTTTATTACTATTGGGTTATTAGCGTAATACCTTGCATATAATTGGATTATTCAAATTATTTTCTTTAAAATGTGTGATTTTCATGTAATTTTACGGTATTCGTAGCTGTGGTGGGTAATTTTGCAGAGGATAAAAACGTAATTATATGATCAAATTACATGGAAATCACACGTCTTATAGAAAATAGGTCAAATAATGCAACCATATGCTAATTTTTTATATAAAATTGTGCCTGTCGGTAAAAACCGTCATTGTTTACGTTTGATCGGCGATCAGTCAGACCGCACGTTTCGGCCCGATTTCCTCGGACAAAATAGGCCCGATTTAATTCCATTCAAAATGCAATATCTCGAGAACTAGGACAGCTAGATGGATAAATCAAATTGCATTATACTCATAGCGACTTTTTCCATCCCATGAGAACTACTTCAGCTCAAATATCAGGAATTCCATTTTCATATTGACCTAGCTAACATAGGTGTCATGAGGAGCAAGTGGGTTCATGAGGATGCAAAAATCGGGGTCATGATAATATTTAATGTAGTCGTACCTGCGTGAGCCCTATACTCTGTAAACTGGCTTCATATTTTCTACGGTTATCAAAATTCATGGGTGAAAGAATGAGCGATGGAGCAGTGACTATTTTTTATAATGCGAGTATTATGACGCAACATTGCATGTCTTGCAGGCGTGTGATGTGGCCCATGTTGAAGGGGTTAATAACCACTACCTCGCCCAAACCTTGTAAAGAAGATTCACACCTGAAAGAAGGTTTGCCATCCTTATTTCTCCGTTCTATTTCAATCACGCACACATTTTGCTGTTTATCATTTGAAAGACCCCTTTTCTTAGGGAAGTTAGTTTAGGTTAGGTTGTAACCTACTGGACATTGCAAATTTAACGATAAATATGTGCTTGCATGATTCTGGAATCTTACCATTTCCTTTCATATATATCTTTTTTTTATGAAGATCCATACAACTTTATGTCTACAGGCTCACTAAACTTTATTCTTGTAAATAACCTCACATACAGCAAGACCCTTTTTCTGGTATAATATAAGGTGCCCACTAACATTAATGGATTAAGACACCAGAAAATCGGATATTAAATTACCCTCCCCTGGTATACGGTTCAGTCACTTAGAACCAGCCACCCATAGTAATGGCAATATATTTCACACAATACATATATATCAAACCTATTCAGACCCACCAAGGCAAATAAATTAATGATAATTATTTACACAACCACCACTGTGAGATGATGTTAAATAAGACTGGATTTTTATTTACCGTACTGTGAAAATTGGTCCAGTCACACGTAAAATTAAAAATACCCTATAAATAACGACAAAATTCCTATAGCAAACGAACCCTATATGTAGTTTAAACACTATACAACTTACTCTTGGTAATCCTAATTTCTATTTGAACGTCATGACCAACACTTCTACAGTATAGAAATTCATAAAAATATTCAAAATCCTTAACATGCGGGTACGAGTACTTGGTTGCAACAATTTCAAGTACCACACCCTACTTCAAATTTCGTGAATTGAACGTACACGTTACCTTTGCACAACCCAATTCATATGTAGCAGTTTAACGAGACATGGTCTTTCAAAAACCGCAACATAAAGACAGAATAAGTATCATCACCGAGTCACTGTGGGTTTGTTTACATCAGAGATCATCTTATTAAAGGTTATATTTTCCTTCCCTACCATCAATTACACCGCAATTTTCTTGATATTGTGCCTATTGAATACTTCCTACGTAACTGTTTACAGCTACATTATCTAGATGGCTTACCATTGTGGCAGATATTGAAGATTTATGTTACTCTTCTCACAATTTAGCCGCGGAGGCTTACACCACTTGGAAAGGAAGGAGCAAAGGATTGCGGTGTGCGCATGCGTGTACTTGTTACTGATTGTACCTAGATTGTCGTATACTATTTAAAATACTTTCGTTTCATAGACGAGCATCTGTAGTTGAAACTCCATAACAAATTTGAGGGCAAAATCAATTATGCAAGTATATTCGTACACATACTTTCAAAGGGAAATGCGACATGCAATTATTTCTGAAAAACAATCAACCAAACTCTTTAGCATAATGATGTTTATTACATATTGGAAAGTGGGGAAATGCAAATGCAGTTATTTCAGGTGAATTAATCAATTAATAAAAAAAAAATTGCATGGTGATGTTTATTACAGGCTTTATGAGAATATCTAACGATTTTATTCACCTTGAGGGCCATTGAAGAGGTTAAAGATGCCCTTAAATTGAGAGGGAACGAAATTTAACTTCCCCAATTCTTCCAAACCTGTCGTTAATTCCAATTAGACTTACTGCAACCTTCTTAACCTCATCTACCAACTACCAAAAGGACGACAGGATTCCGAAGGGGGAAAACTATGGGGAAACTGGAAAAGAAAGACCAACTGCTCACCTTCTTGAGATGATGCTTCCCAGGACTTGCTATCATCAGAGTTGTCAAAGGTGAGGTAATGACTGAGAATATATTCAGTTACTAATAAACTTTCCTCTCAGTTTTTATTTATTCATATACCGAGGATTTTCCCCTTTTTAAGAGAGGTCAAAGTCAAAAGGCACATATCTACTCCCACTCATTGCACTCCCATCCACCACCCTTTCCTCCCGCTTATCTTAGCTCCTCATGGACGATACGATAGCGGATCCGGAGGTAGAGATCAACAACTACACCATCGTGAGGAGAGATCGTAACCGGGTTGGAGGCGGCGTGGCTGTCTACATACGCAACGACATCGCGTTTGAGCAACGGACAGACATGAACAGTGAGTTAGAGGCTTTGTGGATAAACATTCTCTTGCC
The DNA here is from genome assembly GCF_046742065.1 of Oratosquilla oratoria. Taxonomy (NCBI): domain Eukaryota; kingdom Metazoa; phylum Arthropoda; class Malacostraca; order Stomatopoda; family Squillidae; genus Oratosquilla; species Oratosquilla oratoria. The sequence goes on from NC_134806.1 coordinate 42,787,810, forward strand.
AAAATCTAAGCCTATCCTCGTAGGTGCCTGCTATAGACCGCCCCGGCAACAAGACTTCTATAATAAGCTTGAGGTTTTGTGTTCCAATACCACAGACTTTCTGAACAAAGAAGTGATTATAACTGGCGACTTGAATACTCATGTAGAATTAACCTCGAATACTCTGCATAATGCGCTAAAGTCATTCTGTTCAATGAATGATCTGAAACAAATTATCACAGAACCCACCAGAGTATGTGCCACTGCTAATTCTGTTATTGATCTTATTTTGGTATCAGATGTTCAGAAAATATGTTCTAGTGGAGTAATTGATATTGGTTTGAGTGACCATAGAGCAACGTATTGTATCAGGAAAGTTTCCAAACAACAATTCAATCAGCATAAAACCATAAAAGTTCGTTCTCTTAAGCATTACAGCAAGGAATTGTTCTGCGAAAGGTTGTCCGCGGTTAACTGGTTTTCAGTCGTCAATTGTCCAGATGTTGATCAAGCTTGGAATAATTTTAAAGCACAGTTCTTGGGGGTATTAGACAATTTAGCTCCAGTAAAATCAATCAGAATAAAACAACGTTCCGAGCCGTGGTTTTCTGGTGACATTTTGAAAATGATCAACAGGAGAGATAAGGCTTTAAAGGAGTATAAGAAAACAAAAGATCAATCTGTTTTCGCTATGTATAAGAAGTTACGGAACGAGGTTCAGGTTATGGTACAGAGAGCTAAGGTAGGATATTACAAAGATTCTCTCCAAACCAACAAAAACAATCCCAAAAAACTATGGCAAACAATCAAACAGTTAGGTTCTTCCAAAAATCTAAAATCCAAAAGTAGTAACATTGGTCTTAATGTTAATGGGATCGTTACTTTCGACAAAGTAGCGGTGGCTCAAAAATTTAACTCCTTTTTCACCACCATTGCTACCACCCTCGTAAATAATTTACCAGTACCTTCAGGTCATTTTGGTCAAGAACACATTAATAATTATTATTGGAATCAGGGTGTATCCTATGACACCTTTGCTCTGTCTACGGTTGCTAATGTAGATGTGTATAAAATGTTGAAGACTGTTAACAGGTCTAAGGCTACCGGACTAGATAATATTCCAGCCAGATTTGTGAATGACTCAGCTGAGCAGATTACTCCCTGTATCACTCACATAATCAATACTTCGATTCAACAGGGCAAAGTTCCCAAAGATTTTAAATTAGCAAAAGTTACTCCTTTGTACAAGAAGGGCAGCAAAACAGATTCCGGTAACTATAGGCCAGTCTCAGTGCTCTTTATTATATCGAAGGTCTTGGAAAGAGTTGTTTATAACCAGGTTTATGAATACATTCAAAGCAATAACTTGTTCTATGATTTACAGTCAGGCTTTCGAAAATCATATTCTACTGATGCATGTTTGATCAATTTGACTGATTACATCAAAGGTGAAACTGACAGAGGTAATTACTGTGGAATGGTTATGCTAGATCTCCAGAAAGCCTTTGATACTGTAAATCATGATATTCTATTATTCAAACTACAAGCGTTAGGCTTCAAATCGGATGTTGTTAATTGGATGAGGTCTTATCTAACAGGTCGACAACAGATTGTGAATGTAAATGGTTCAACATCAAAAGCAGCAAAAATAACATGTGGTGTCCCACAGGGTAGCATTTTAGGTCCGCTGTTGTTTCTTTTGTATGTGAATGACATGAAAGCTGCTGTGAACTGTAAACTGCTGTTGTATGCCGATGATTCAGCCTTACTAGTTTCTGGCAAAGATGTAAATAGGATTGAGACGTTACTCAGTGAAGAGTTATTGAATGTCAGCAACTGGTTGCTGGATAACAAATTGTCTCTACATCTAGGTAAAACAGAATCCATTCTCTTTGGCTCCAATCAAAAACTCAAAAATGCTCCCAACTTCAATATCCAATGTAATGATACTAGTATTCAACCTAGGTCTGTTGTCAAATATCTTGGAACAGAAATTGATCAAAATGTGTCGGGAGAAGTTATGGCACAAAAAATAATTAAAAGGGTCAGCTCCAGAACAAAATTTTTGGCAAGAATACAAAAATACCTAGATGTAGAGACAATGAAGTTACTAGCCTCGGCCCTGGTTCAGTGTCATATTGACTATGCTTGTTCTTCCTGGTATAGCAACCTATCTAAAAAATCTAAGAATAATCTTCAAATATGTCAAAACAAACTAATCAGGACCGTTTTAAAAATTCATCCACGTACTCATCTAGATTATACACATTTTAAACTGTTAAATTGGTTACCTGTTGAGAAACGTGTTGCTCAGTTAAAGCTTAATCATGTTCACCAAATTGTGAACGACTCTTGTCCCAGTTATTTGTCAGATACGTTTACACTTGTCAGAAATGCTCGTACCCTGAGAACTCGTTCTAGTAGGTCATCTGTCATTGTACCTAGGTTTAATAGCTCGTTAGGGAAAAGTACTTTCAAATACACTGGTGCTATTGCTTGGAACTCTTTACCGACCAACATTCAATCAATTGTATCTAAAAGTAGTTTTAAAAAATCAGTTAAATGTTATCTTTTAGACACTGTTCTCTCTGAAGAAAATAGTTTATATGTTTAATTTACACTTCTTATAATCCTAATTTACACTTCGTATAACCTTGCTTTTCTATGATAATCCTTTCCTAATTGTAATATGAGGACCACAGTGGAAATAAGTCTTTTGACTGTGCCATCCTCGGATGTACAATTATATATACTGTGTATAATAATGAGTCTTGTATGTATTGTACTTATTGTATGTATGATTGTATCCGAATAAAATTCAATTCAATTCAATTCAATTCAATTCGACGGATCATCCTTGTATACAGCCTACTACCTGGGTCAGAAGTAATGCAGCAAGACACAGCAAACCCATAGCAAATCCGCTTTATTTAATCGGCGACCTCTCCCCACCTCCGTCCCCTCATGTAGAAAAATAGAAGACGGAGAGAAATTCCTTCGGGCTACGTCAAAATACCATTCACACATAACCACTCCCTATCCACCCATTTCCCACCACCTCCCTTCCTTGCATCACAGTATCATCTATACACAGCTGTCGTAAACAGTCCCCCACAAGAACATATTGAGGCATAGGTGTATAGTCGCAGGATGTGAGTGAGCAGCCTCTTGGTAGGAAGTGTAAGTACTACTAGCCTTATGCGTCAGAGCATGTATGTTTGGGCTACGGCCATAATACTCTTGTGAGAAATATATTCATAGGCTACAAAAATCACAATTCCGGGCAAGGCCCGACAACCCTGTCCCAGCTAGAGGGACGCTACTTTTCGGTACGCCCCGAGGGTACTTCAAGGCGTGTGAGGTCAGGTCACGGTCAGTATCCTTTCAGACTCGGGCCTGCCAACATGCGTCTATGTGTGTATTCCAGTGTCCTTTCAATAAAGTGCCTAACCTAAACCGACTGTCAATCTCTTCCTGTGTCACTAGCCCAGTAACAGCTCACTAGTTACACAGCCATTCTCACCTTCTCCCTTCCTTACTCAAAAGACATTCCCCCTCTGGCTCAACAGCCCTTTCATCCCATCCATCCATCTCATCCTTGGTCGTCCCCTCATGTTCACTCCACCCACTATTTATAAACAATTTAATTATTCTAATTAAAAGTCCTTCAACGATGTTGCGTGATAGTGGGGATGGGGGGGGGGCATGGGATGGTGATTATTAGAAACCTTTAGTTACGACCTAGACTTCATACGGTGTAGGCCCAGTGGTCGCCCTGTGTAAATTGAGTACCACAGCTCAGCAGAAGCCTACACGACTGAGTAGCCTTATTTAGTATTTACTCTGTTTACCCCACCTGGAGAAGGCTAGAAAAAAGTCCCCTAGAAATAGTCTCCCTAACAATTTGCTCTCTATAGCTTCATCCATAAAAATATATGATTTAGGAACACTATCAGACTTCTTTCGTCAACTAATAACCACCTCTATATCTTCTGCTTAGGTACTTCAATGCAAAACACTTCATTGGTGATAGGTGTGAGTGGAGAATGGTTGTATATGGATGATATTTTGACCCGACCCGAAGGAACTTCTCCACGTCTTCTCTATTTCCCGCATAAGGTGACGAGGAGGGAAGGTCGTCGTGTAAGTGAGGCGGCCTTACTGTGGATGTACTGTGTCTTGCTGCATTGCCTCTGATCCGGGCAGTGGGCAGGAGTAAGGGATGATCCTTCAGTCTACAAGGATCTAAGATGAGAGGGAAACAGTAGGAAGGGGTGCATGGCTTGATTGGCTCCCTCCATTATAAGGAGGAAGAGGCCCTTGGTATATAGAAAGATAGATAGACAGACTAGCAACCCAGTCCCCATCTCTATATAACACAAATCAACGTACTAGTTCAGTGATAGCGCACTGGTCTCGTAATCACGAGGTCGGTAGGTCGATCCTTGTCCGGGCTCGTGAGCTTAAGCTGTTTACTAGGGAGGAAACTGTCATGGCTGGGCACCACGGGTCGGGGGTTGAGGCTTGCCTCGGCTGACGGTTCGGGCCCCGCCGTGGCGTTTGTTCGAACTCTCGTCGCGGCCCAGAGGTTAGGAAAGGCATTCACTCTAAGTAATGGTCCTCGACCGCTGTTAACCTCAGGACTTGAGGTGACTTGGGCATCACAGTGTGTGTGATACATCAGCTTCCTCCAGGTATCGTCACTGCAGTGGCATACCGTGGATGCAATGTCTCCTACGTTCATGGATGAAGTTCCGGACCACCGACAAGGTTGAGGTCCGAGCGGGTACCAGCCCCGCAAACCATGAAAAAAGACACATGCATCCATTGACTTGTCTCTATGCACACGAGGCCTCCTAGACCAGGGGGACAACCCTTGGCACAGGTGCAAAACTTGGCACATTAACGACTTTTTTCCGGCACGCGAAACTCAGAGCTCACCTTAATTTAGATAACAAATAAATTTTCAAATTGTATTATATGACCATTGGGTACCACATGCTGCACTAGGCGGCGGATTGGGGCCCTTATAGGAGGTGAAGGGAGCGAGGGGGCCCATACACGTATGTAAACCTATTATTTTACTCGGTTGGTACGCTAAAAAAGTATCAAAGATTGGGCTGATTTTGGTACCCACTCCTAAAAAAGTTCCCCACCTCTGGTCTAAAACGCGAATGGTTGGTAAAACTACGCCATAGAGACCACTTCCCACTTCTTATACCCCTCACAAGCTCCACCACCCCCTGTCAACTTCCACTTCCTTAATGATCGCTTTCCCGTGCCAATTGGAAAACTTTCCAAGCAACAACATACTCAATCACAGTAGAAGACTACCCAACAATCGAAACAGCACTGGCATATCTTACAAACAAGATAATAGTAACAGAACCTCTATAAGCTCCGAAAACCTCACCATCTACATCACAATACACAGTCCCTTAGTGAAATCCAGATTATGTTACAGCCTTTAGAGTAAACGCGTTCTATCGCAGTCTTCAACAGGGTGTGACTCGTCTTTGGTAACCGCTGATGGGGTGACCGAGCTTGCTACCATCTCCAAGGCCCTGGTTCACGCTCTCTTTGCTGGGCAGGGGCCAGTCGTGATCCACACACACTCAAGGAGTGCTATTGACGTCATCCTGTCTGGGGAGACAACGGATGACATCTACTAAACGTCGTCAGTCCAACACTCGTTGAACCTCTTGCACCTGGAAGGGAGGTATGCAAAGTTTCACCGGATTCTCAGTCATCATTCCAGGGAATACTATTGTGGATGCTGCTGCCAAGGCAGCAATATCACATTGCCACTGGCACCCACGATCACACAGATCAAGCGTGTCACCGTCAGGAAGGACTGATTGATGTGCAGAGGCGACCACAGCAGCCACTTTGCTACCTCGGACTCAGCACGATGGTACTACCTCGTCACTAGGTACGAGGCCATCTATTTGCTACCACAGGGTCCGTTTTGGATGTCATTGTGGGTGGCAAGTGTTACATACAGGGAGAGACAATCACGAGCGCTGCAAACTTTGTGGTGTTGCAGTGCAGCAGCCCCTCCGCCATTACCTACTAGAGTGCAGAGCCACTGGCAGTCTTCGCCTGGGCCTCAGCCTGCCATTCACTTTGGAAGGGGTGGTGCAGAACCTCACCGTCTCCCCATCCGAAGTAATCCTCAGCTTCTTGCGGGGGTGGGGGGGTTGCTTTCTCCCCCTGGCATTGCCTGAGGTTGAGGGGAGCCCTCCCTTCCTGATCATCTTTGGGTACCGCCACTCCTAGCAGGGGCGTGGATAAACTTCCTGATTTCATGTATGACCTGCATACCTGTCAAATCTTATTTTTTTTTGAGTAAGTATTATGTAATTTATATGATTTTCAAGTTATACCGGGTAAGTTGAAAATCTTACGCTTTTTCTCTGCATGCAATGTGTTTTTTAATGGATTCGTATTAAACAGTTTGAAATAAGTGTTTACAAGAAACTTTGTAAACAGTACTGTCGTCACGGTCAGCATGGAGTCGAAATCTACTGCGAAAAAGTCACGGTACTTGTACTTAGGGCGATACCAGCCTGAATGGAAATATTGCAAGGAATTTCACAGACCACGAAGTCGGAAGAAGGATGTGAATATGCATTTTGTAAGGCACGCAGGAAGTCATTGAAGATATCAGCCTCAAGCCTATTTGACACGAGGAATCCGAAAAGCACAAGCTTGCGTTCAAAATGGCCAAACAGTATGTACTGATTGATGTACTGTTGTTGTACACAGTGTAAACATATGCCACAGTATGAGCACCACATAACAAAAAAGAGTACTGTTTACAAGAAGTAAACAATACTGTTTTTCATTATGTGGTGTTCATACTGTGTCATGTCTTTAAATTGTGTTTTTATTCTGCATTTGTTTTGAAACAAATAAATATTGAATGACAAAAAATATGGCTTTCTTGTGGTTTAATTATCATTTTATACACACGTACCTGTCAAGTCTTACGTTTTTTGCGTAAGTCTTACGCAAAATTTCACGGCAAGAAGAAGAAGAAGAAGAAGAAGAAGAAGAAGAAGAAGAAGAAGAAGAAGAAGAAGAAGAAGAAGAAGAAGAAGAAAATGATGAAGAAGAAGAAAAAAAGAAGAAGAAGAAAACTCTGTTCTATCACCTTGTGACAGCTAGACTAAACACTAAAGGCGCAAAACGTAGCCAAAATATTTTTCTGATTGGAGATGATATTTACGTTTACATGATAATAGAGACAATTAGCGTAGGAATAGAACGTAAAGAATTATTATCTTAATCCACCATTTTATTTGACAATTTCACAGGACAAATTTCTTTTTTAAATTTCAGTTGTATGATAGTTTTTAACTTTTTTTTGTTTTTACTATTTTTGATCTGCTGATTTCAAATATGGAAACGACTTTGTTTTCATGCAATTTGATGGATTACATTTTAGCTTTTTGTGGCGAAATAAATTACGCGCTTATGGTATCAATAGGGATATATAGTTTTATTTACTTGTTCAGATTTGATCATAGCTACAAGGAGACATCAAATGTGTGAATAAACCTGATGCTTTCTGCTATATTTGTGGATACTTCACGCTTATTCGTCAGAGGCACAATATAACATCGTTTGTGAGGCGAGCCTGTAAGGCGTGCTTCGGACTTACTCTTGGTGATCAAGATAAGAAAGGAGCCCCACATACTGTGTACTAAAATTGCGAAGAAATGCTGCGTGACTGAACGAAAAGGAAACGTAAGGTCTTACCTTTAGGAATTCCCATGACCTGGCGGGAACCGAGGGATTGTAGTGGTTTGGTTCGAACAAGCCAGGGGAAATGAAATTCACTTTGGTCTCTTATTCTAATCTCTTTGAACCATTTGCTGGCTCCTGATTGGCTAGCTCATATTCACCTCTTGCCAACTATGGGAAGTGTGTGACCGCCTGTGGCTGCGTCACTACAGGATCACATAACTGACTACTATTTTTGTCTGATTAATACAAAAGGCGTTGGCAAGAAATACAGACATAAAATCAAAATCACTTATCCTAGTAGCCCCTTAGCAATTCGACCTATTCTTCACTCTGATGAACTACCAATTCCAATTTTAATGGGTTGTGTCCATCTGACGAAAAGGGTAACGATGAAATACAAAAGACTGATGAAGAAACTCAAGAAATACGGGTATTTTCCGACGATCCTTCTGATACTACATCAGTCATCAACTCCTCAGCAGTTTAGTCAGCCAGAGCTGAATGACCTTGTGCATGATCTGGGTTCTCTCTCTCTCTCTCTCTCTCTCTCTCTCTCTCAAAAAAAAAAAAAAAAAAAAAAAACAGAAAAGTTTGCTTCTGGGTTGCAAGAAAAGGCTCTACTTGTACTAAACCAAACCTCAAATGTTTCATACATCCGAAATCGGGATTTTTCTTTTGTGAAATTTTCTAAAGAGGAGAATAGTTTTGTTTATTGCCATAATATATCGGTGTCTTCTCCAGGAATTAGGGATGCCATTGTATAATCCAACAAACTTATCAGGGTAATGATCAAATTAAATCCTAGAACACATCTTGATATATCCCATTCTAGTCGTCTTAACTGGTTTACAGTGGAAAACAGAATAAACTTTTTAAATACCTGTCCAATACACAAAATTGTACATGGTCAGGCACCTAATTACCTCCAACAAAATCTTGTCCTTGTACGATTCAAAGGTGCCTCTGTTGCACTACCCTGTTTTAGGTCAATTTTGGGCAGAAAGAACTTCAAGTTCACAGCTTCACTTTTATGGAACCAGCTTGAGGTATCAATCAAATAAATTTAAAATTATATGCAATTCAAAAGATCTAGTAGTTTTTTCTTCAGATGCATACTTGTCTAGCTGTCAGAGCAATTGCAATTATACTTAGTTTTATTGCCCATTGATAGCAAATACATTATCTTTTTAATTATTTTATTTCTTATTTGTAGTATACAATCATTTTACAAGCAAATCAAGCTAATACCCAGTACAAATTATTTAATCAACAATCGAGTCACAGGTAAGAATATAATAATGTACGAGGGATTAAAATAATAATAATAGTGAAATAAGGGGTTTATTTCCATTGAGGTCCCTTAACCAGATTAACTTTTAAGTTAATTTTGAAAATAATTAACGGACTAAACTTCCGTTAAGTTGGCAACTTCCGTTAATAGTCCAGAATTGAATTGAATTTTATTCGGATACAATCATACATACAATAAGTACAATACATATAAGACTTAATATTATACACAGTATATATAATTGTACATCCGAGGATGACACAGAAAGTCAAAAGACTTATTTCCACTGTGGTCCTCATATTACAACTAGGAAAGGATTAATTATCATAGAAAAGCTAGGTTATACGAAGTGTAAATTAGGATTATATGAAGTGTAAATTAAACATATAAAATATTTTCTTCAGAGAGAACAGTGTCTAAAAGATAACATTTAACTGATTTTTTAAAACTACTTTTAGATACAATTGATTGAATGTTGGTCGGTGAAGAGTTCCAAGCAATAGCACCAGTGTATTTGAAAGTACTTTTCCCTAACGAACTATTAAACCTAGGTACAATGACAGATGACCTACTAGAACGAGTTCTCAGGGAACGAGCATTTCTAACAATTGTAAACGTATCTGACAAATAACTGGGACAAGAGTCGTTCACAATTTGGTGTACATGATAAGCTCTAACTGAACAACACGTTTCTCAACAGGTAACCAATTTAACAATTTAAAATGCATATAATCTAGATGAGTACGTGGATGAATTTTCAAAACGGTCCTGATTAGTTTGTTTTGACATATTTGAAGATTATTCTTAGATTTTTAGATAGGTTGCTATACCAGGAAGAACAAGCATATGACACTTTCAAAAAATTCCATGTAAAGATTGCTAAGAACTGGAGAAAGTGGGTTACCCATAGCCATACCAAACTTTTGCTGGAAAAAATTACCGTCAAATACAAAATATGAGTCAACAATGCATAATTTAATTAATTCAATGATAGTGGTGGTAGGCAATGGCAACTCAAGAACAATGTAGATTTAGTTGATAAACTTAACAACCTAAATTTAAATTACCATTTTAAGTTAATAAGTTATGATGTTACTTCGTAATTTACTCGTGTACCGGTTTTTTATTTATTGTTGTATCTTGAAGAAGAATTGAAGAAACATGAGTTGCCACTGCCTACCACCACTATCATTGAATTAATTAAATTATGCATTGTTGACTCATATTTTGTATTTGACGGTAATTTTTTCCAGCAAAAGTTTGGTATGGCTATGGGTAACCCACTTTCTCCAGTTCTTAGCAATCTTTACATGGAATTTTTTGAAACTAAATTATTACCTAAGATTCTCCCCCATTTTGTTACATGGTACAGATACATTGATGATATCTTATGTATTTGGCCTGCAAATGATGATCCTACTTTGTTCTTAACTAAACTCAATGCCTTGGTCCCTTCCATTAAATTTACCATGGAAATAGAAGAAAATAATCATTTACCTTTCCTTGATGTAATGATTTACAGAAAGGAAAGGTCTTTCAAATTTGATGTCTATAGAAAACCCACCAATGTCCTTTCATACGTACATTTTTATTCGTCTCATCATTGCAGGACAAAGATGTCAGTGTTGTCATCAATGTTTCTGAGAGCCCATAGAATTTGCAGTCCGGAGTTTTTGGATGATGAACTCTTAAGAATATCTAACATAGCTTCAAAATTAAAATATCCTAAGCACCTCGTGGAGATTTCTTATAAATCGGCAAAGAAATCTTTCTACGAGGAAAAAGCTAGTAAAACTTTTAATGTAAAGAACCTACTTGTACTGCCTTTCAACGAGAATTTCGTCAAACTACCTCATATTCTTAAGACTTTCAACATTTAAGTGGCATTTAAGAACTCCAATACAGTTAGAAGTCTTTTAATTAAAAACTCTCCATATAAGGAAGAAGGATGTATATATTCAATTCCATGTAAAAATTGCGACAAATGCTATATTGGTCAGACTGGAAAAAGAATTAAAAGTAAGGTTAAAACAACATCAGTATAGCGTCAAGAGTGGGCAAATTTCTAATGCTTTATTTATTCACCTAAGGGATTTTAATCATTGTATAAATTGGGAGGGTGCTAAAGAAATTGTTAAAGATAAGTCATATTTGACGAGAAATATAGTAGAATCCAGTCTGATGAAAGATACATTTATCAATAATTTAAATCTAAGTCATGGTATGTATAAATTAGACAATTTTATTGTGAAAAAAGTAGTAGCCCAAACGTCCGCTGCCGCGAACGGGTCAGGTTGACATTAGAGCCTCACAACCTTTCCTGGTTCCCTCCCTGACCTCATACTCTTTGTATATATTCTTGTGTACTTTTTCTTTTCTATGTACCCTGAGGATGTCTGAATAGACGAAAGCGCTTGATCATCAGTTTTTCTTTTTTCCTTGGTGGTTTTTCCGCATATATATATATATATGTATATATATATATATATATATATATATATATATATATATATATATATATATATATATATATGTTGAAATATGTATGACAGAATGAGTGGGAAGGGTGATGAGGTAAACGCAAAAAAAAAAAAAAAAAAAAAAAAAGTTTTATTCGCAAAACTCCAACGGTTTTTGGGCGTATATATATATATATATATATATATATATATATATATATATATATATATATATATATATATATATATATATATATATATATATATATATAATTCCTGCATGTTACTAAGCTTTGTAAAACATGTCATCTTATTTCGAAACCCAATTAGAGGATTACCTTCTTTCTCAAGGGAAGAAGAGATGTAGATTTTCAGATACAAGGTGTGCCTAGCCAAGTCTAAGGGGCACGTGTCAAGTCTGAACTATCTCAAACAGCACATGAAAAGAGCGCAAATCCTCAAGTACGTACAGTTTGAGGAGAGGATGAAGTCAGATTCTTTTCGCGGGAAAGTTAGGCTTAGGTATCCTTAGATTCAAGTAGCTGCACTTCGTCTCGCTCATTTTCACCGTCATCTCCCAAGAGAGCACGCCAGCAAACATTGGGGTCTTTTAGCATCACGGCTACGGTCAGTGGCATGACGGATTTACGGAAATTTCCGTTACATTCTTCTTGAATTAACGAAGTAACTGTTAACGAAATTAACTTTTTGGTTAACGGATTAACGATTAACGAAGTTAACTTTTTGGTTAACGGTGACCATGTTTGTTGATACCCGCTCGGACCTCAACCTTGGAGGTGGTCCGGGACTGTTCAAACGTGAACGCAGGAGACGATGTTCACGGTGTGCCACTCCAGTGACGATACCTGGAGGAAGCTAATATATCACGGTGATGTCATCAAGTCACCTCAAGTCCGAGGTGGTCAGCGGTCAGGGGCCATCACTCAGATTGGATGTCCTTCTTAACCTCTGCGCCGCGGCCAGGTTTCGAACGGACGCCAAATTCATATGGGCCATACGAAAGTTAAATGATTGGAGAGCTAAGACCCAGTGGAGGATACATTGTTGAGTCGGGCTCTTTCGATGAATACTAAAGGTTTGTGGTCGGTGTAAACTAAGGTCTCAGCCACGGGAGCACTAAGATAGCACTCAAAGTGGGAAAAGGCTGAAACCATCGCCAGGGCTTCTTTTTCTACTGTGGAGTAGGCTTGTTGGTGAGGAAGAAGCTACGCGGTGTAGTAGCAGATGGGATGCAAGGTTTTGTCATCTGTTCCGGTTTGTAGTAGAGTAGCTCCGATTCCGTCTCCAGCTGCATCCACTTACAGTACAAAGGGACTGGAGAAGTCAGGGATTTGAAGCACTGGCTTGTTGATTAGAAATTGTTTGAGTGCTTCGAGGGATGTCTGGCAATCATTGGTCCAGATGAACTTCTCCTTTGGCCTGGTGAGAGCAGTAAGAGGGGGGGGGGGCAGCTACAGACGAGAACTTCCTGCAGAAGAGGCGGTAATATCCCGCAATTTCCAGGAACCGTTGAAGGGGTTTGCGGTTCTGGGGAACAGGAAATCTCAGGATGGCCTCCACATTGGCTTGTTTGGGTCGGCATTGTCCATTCCCCACGACATACCTAAGGTACGGTACTATAGCATTCCCGAACGTGGATTTCGCCAAGTTGATGACGAACCCGTTCGTTGCTAGGTGATCAAGGAGGGCATCTAACTTGCTCAGGTGGTCGAACCAAGTACCTGCTAAAATAATGAGATATCTAAGTAGGCATGAGTGTTTGGTAACCAAGAGATGGTTACATTTATGGCCCTTTGAAAGGTAGCAGGGCCATTACATAGCCCAAATGGGAGAAGTGTAGTTAAACAGGACAAAAGGGGTGATAAAGGAGGATAATGTTTGGGCTTTTGCGGATAGGGGAATTTGGTGATAGCCCTTGAAGAGGTCTATTTTAGTTAGATAGGCGATATTTCCTATATTATCTACTAATGTGTTGATAAGGGAAAGCGGATAGCTATCCTTCACCGTAATGTCGTTGAGGGGACGGTAGTCCGTGGAGAGCCGCCACTTGCCATTCTCCTTAGGCACGACCAGACAGGGATGAAATGGGGACGGCTAGTCCCGTCTCTAGTAGATAGTTGACCTCTGCTCGAAGAATCTGCAGTTTGTAAAGGTTAACTTGTATGGACTCTAGCAGAGATGAGATGCATTAGGTTTGAGCACTATGTTGTGCTCAGCAATGATACAGAGACCAGGGCAGTCTCTCCATACCTTACGGTATTTGGTGAGGCGTTGTATGATGTTATCGCGGTACGATGGAGGAAGGTTAGAGAGAATGGAAGCTAGCTAACGTTACTACAACATTAAAAAAAAATGTGACAAAAAGAAACCAAATAACTACATGCCTATAAGCTTGATTTCAATAGTAGGAAAATTATGAAAACTATTATCGGAGATGCTATCGAACATTATTTAGAAAGTATAATTGTTTGGTAAATGAGAGCCAACATGGATTCAAACGGAAATGTTCTTGCGTGACTAACTCGGATTTTACAACACAGTCATCTCGAATTATGACAAAAGAAACAATATAGATTTGATATATCTAGACTTATATATATATATATATATATAAATTTATATATAAATATATATATATATATATATATATATATCTATATATATATATATATATGATATATCTAGACAAATGTTCTTGCGTGACTAACTCGGATTTTACAACACAGTCATCTCGAATTATGACAAAAGAAACAATATAGATTTGATATATCTAGACTTTGCAAAAGCTTTTGATACTGTCCCCCACGAAAGGCTTCTTACTAAATTAGCTTCACACGGAGTGATTGGTAGACAATTAAGTTGGACTAGAAATTGGTCGAATGATCGAAAACCGAGTTGTTTTAAATGGCAAAACTGTTAGATGGAAAAATGTTACGAGTGGAGTTTCTCAGGGTTCCGTTCTTGGGCCACTTCAATTCATAGTATATATAAATGTCTCCAAATTTGCTCATGATACAAAATTGTGAGGAATGGCAAATTGTCACTTAAATCAGTTAGATATTCAAGAAGATTTAGATCAATTACAGCAATGGTCTGAAAAGTGGCTAATGAAATTTAACACAAGTAAATGCAAGGTTATACACATAGGTAAAAATAACAGTAAGTACGATTACAAGTTATTTGGAAATTCGTTAACAAAAGTGGACAGTAAAAAGGTTCTCGGTGTAATTATCAGTAACGATCTCAAATCATCTAAGCAGTGTATTCCAGCCTCTGAGAAAGCAAATAAGATTCCAGGACTGATTGCGCGATCTTTTGACTTCAAAAGTCCATCTCTCCTTAACAAGCTATATCGTTAGTTCGTCCACATTTGGAATATGCTGTTTCCGTATGATCACCGAATCTCATGAAAGACATTGACAGATTGGAAAATGTACAACGGCGAGCCACAAAACTGATTCTGAAAAAAAACGAAAATTGACAAAAACATATAAATCTGTTTTCAAAAAAAAAAAAAAAAAAAAAAAAAAAAAAAGCGTAGACTCAGAGGTGACTTGAAACAGGTGTTTAAGATTCTAAAGGGGAATTGACAACATCAAAAGTGACAACATTTTCACACTGAATGAAAATCCGACAAGAAATAATGGTCTCAAACTGTCAGGAAATAGATTCAATTTGGAAGTGTGTAGAAACAACTTCGCCAACCGTGTAGTTAATGAATGGAACAAACTTCCTGTAGATGCAATGCAGTTGAATTCGAAGCTTTAAGATTCGTTTAAACATCTAAGCAAGATGCTGTAATGACTGCCATTTATTTTATATTATTTGTTTTTTATTTGTAATTATTTGTCTTTTTGTTTATTGTTTGCTTGATTCTCATTTATTATTAGTTATCTGTCAATTTATCATTATTCACCATTAACCTGTTTGTTTATCATTTAACTATACCTATGCACTTATTTATTTTATCTATTATTATTTATATTATTATAATTTTTATTCTATTTTTTATTTATGTATCATTAATTTTTTTTTCATCCGACCTAGTTATGGACCAAAAGGTCTCCTGTCGGCATGCTCCGCCTTTGTACATACATACATATACCAAGGTTTTTTCCCCCTTACAAGGGGGGTAGCCAAAAAGGAAAAGGCATAAAATCATTCCCTGGGTCCCATTCCATCCCTGAATATATTCCACACCCCTCCACCCCCCCTCCCATCTTAGCACCTCCTGGATGACAGGTCATCCCTGCACCTTGTCCACTGCCCTGGGTCAGAAGTAGTGTCGCAAGACACAGCACATCCACAGCAAGGCCGCTTCATTAAATCGGCGACCCCCTCTCTCCGTCCCCCCATTGCATAAAAGGAGAAGACGGGGAGAAATCCCTTTGGGCTGTGTCAAATTTTGCTTACACATACTACCTCACCCCCATCCCCCTGCCCATTCCACCTCATGCATCACATCATCCATATACAACCATTCTCCATTCACCTCTGTCGTCTGTTCTCTCCCGCCTTTGTAATCCTTTATAATGAAGGCATTGTGCCCCTTGATTGGAAAAGGCCAAACGTGGTGCCAATTCACAAAGGGGGAAACAAGGAGACCATTGAATTATAGGCTGGTATCACTTACCTGCACAAAAGTGAAATTATGTGAAAGGATTGTGAAAGATTGATGGACCAAATATCTTGAAGAGATGAACATTCTGACAGACAGTCAGTTTGGCTTCAGATCTGGAAGGTTATGTGTGTTGAACCTTAACTTTTACTTGAGATTGATTGATGAACTGCAAGAGAGGGCTGGGTGGACTGTGTGTACTTTGACCTAGAAAAGGCATTTGATAAAGTACCTCACAGCTGACTTATGCAGAAATTTGAGCATATTGGAGGACTGAGTGGGAAACTATTAGAATGGATGAAAGACTTTTTGAAGGAAAGATACATGAGGACAGTAGTAAAGGATAAGATGTCAAGATGGAGAGCAATAGCTAGTGGAGTTCCACAAGGTTCAGTGCTTGCATCAATAATATATCTTGTTTATGTTAATGACTTGATGAGAGGAACTACAAGCTATCCAAATATGTTTGCAGATGACTCAAAAAACATGAAAAGAGTGAAAAAGGAGGAGGATGGTCGACTATTCCAAAAACATCTAGGCACTATTTTTGCATAAAGCCAAAAATGAAAAATAAAGTTCGATACCAAAAAAATGCAAAGTACTGGAAATAGGCAATAGCAGCAAAAGGCCATCCTTAAAGTATTCCTTGGAAAGTGAACCCATTACAAAAGCAAAAGAGGAGAAAGACTTGGGAATGTTGATAAAAGACAATCTGTTACCTTAAAGGCATGTCAACAGGATTGTGGTAGAGACATACAGACTATTGCAGAACACTAAAGTGGCGCTCCACTATATGGATGAAGAAATGATGAAAAAACTCATGAAAACCCTGATATACTCAAGACTGGAACATACATCAATAGTACAGTCTCCACACAGAGTGAAGGGTATAAGCAAGATCAAGAGAATACAAAAGGTAGTAGCCAAACTGGTCCTCAGCCTGGTAGATAAACCATATGAGGAAAGACTAAAAAATATTGGGTCTGCCAATTTTGAAAGATCAAAGAGAATGAAGTGACATTATTACAGTATTCAGGTCACTAAAATGGACAGATTGTATTGACAAAAGAGATCTCCTGATTAAAGATGAGAAGGCTTTAAGAGGTCATAGGAGTAAATTAAGGAAGATCGCATGTTGAAAGGATGCAAAGAAATACGGTTTTCCATATATATGCATAAATATGTGGAATACTTTGGAAGGTGATATAGCCCAAGCTAAAAAAATACATGAGTTCAAATCTAGATATGATAATTGGAAATCAAAGATATAGATTAAGTTGGAACTGTACAAAAATTTGAGTCTAGGTATGTTAGAAAATTAGATAATAGAAGATGGGACTCAACAAGCATTGCTCCTTTCCTGTATACTACAATTAGCTAAATACAGTCTTCACATTGTTATTCCCTAGAGAGAAGAATGTATAAAAGGGTGATTGTCTCTACAACACTATGTAGGGCAGAGACCTAGAATTTAAAGGAGGCAGATAGGAGTCAGCTATGTACAACTGTTTGTAGTATTTGGTCTAGTGAACTCTACACCCATCCATGAATGATCCTAATTGCCCATTGGCTGTTTGATCAGTGCTCATCTGAGTTACATATTTGGTGGCATAGTTTCTTTAGGGTTTGGTATACAGGAGTCAGGCAAACCCAACAGGATTAGAATCATTTTATACAGAGTCAAGACATTATGATATAATAAATATCAGTCACATAATTCAAGGAGCTATTTTGTGGTCAAATAATTTTCACTTGTGCTATTTTTTCAAGCTATTGATTTTTTTAACCTCTTGTATTTGTTCACTGAATATACTGGATTGTTGTGCATTCAGATACACCAACAGTCCCTTTATACAGAGAGTTGTGACAACTCCAGACATACAGCCATTTTGTGGCCATTTTGCAGTTATTGCAACTCTCTGTATAAAGGGACTCTGGATAGGATGCAAACATATGTGTCATATATACATGTTAAGCATTACTATCTATGCTTCTTATTTGTATCTAGTCCTATTACAGAACTTGAAGTCTAGGTTTCCTATAAGTGAAGCAAGCCATGTGATCTAGTACATATGTAATTAGGATAAGGTTTAAGAAAAAAAGTCACTTAAGAACAAAATAGCTTTAATGATTTCCTTAATGAAAATGAATGAACATGAAGCAAGCCAGGCAAGAGGCGAAAAGAGAATTTGTTTGCTTATTAACTATCTTACATACTATTTCTCATGAACTGTTACACAAGTCAAAGGCCATATTTATGGGTGAGTATGCTGAATGCTACACGAGACAATTTTTATAAAAGCGCTACATTAGCTGTAACCTATCATCTTTAATTAGAGATAACACCAAAGGAAGGACTTTGTAAATGAGAAGTCTGCAAGTACAAGACCAAAGCCTCCTTTAGGATGTGTTAGATTTGATGAGGGCAAAAGTACACTTTTCTGTTTTTGACTATAAACATGTTACAGCACTAGACTGTAGGGAAATGCAAATTGATAGACATGACTGAGATTTTTATCTTTTTTAGTTTTCTGATACCATCAGACAAAAATTAACAAAAAATTCTAATTCAAAATGTAATTAGTTCAGTTGATTATTATTGTAGCCTTTCTAAGAGCTTACAATATATTTAAGATCATCTTGCAACACTTATTATAGTCTGCTATACTCAAATCACTTCAGTCTCCTTATACTGTCATTTTAGCCTTGACAGACAAAGATGAAATTTGCAGTTCTGAAACACAGTTAATACTTTAAAACATGACTTACAGTAAAAAGAATTAAAGTGAGTCCTGCATGGGGCCAAAAATGTACATCTATATTTATACAAATTCTATCTTTGAAAAAAAATATTTCAGTTGTTCCTATTTGTTGAACCAAGGCTCACTCTTGAGAGCGACTCAGTTATGTACATCAACATTCAGTTACTCTGACCTAAAAATTATAGACAACTTGGTCTTGCCAATGACATATATAGTTGGTCTACACCAATTCACAGCACAGTTAATAGTAGGTTGTTGAAGTTATATCAAATGGGTATGTTTATTACATAAAAAATGTGTAAGCAATGGACCACAACCTCTTCTTTCTACTTCTATCTTAAACAGAATAACATTTGAAAATATATCAATCATATAAATAGAAAGCTGACATGTCAGACATATAAGTATGACCATTTTTAATGCTTTTGGAGATGAACTATATATATATTTAAGTAGTTTCCTTCTGAAGAAATACAACACATGATATATGACAAAATTTTTCAGTTCTTTTGTTCTCAACCCCCCTCCCACCACAAAAAATAGTATAAAATAAAAATATGATAATGTGGACAGCCCAAACCTTGTAATTTCTTAGGCTCCAACACAGAACCATGTCTATTGAAATTTCACTCATAGATGTCTTCAAAGACCAACAAACTTTGGCAAAACTTTCCAAAGATAATAGTTGGAGGTGGACTCAGCATATCAGACCTATTTTGGATATTGTGCAACTTGAACTTCATTACTTATGAAACCTTTCCACACTGCAGAGAACTTTGTTGGTTTGGTGTTGTATTGATGACATGGTTTATCCAAATTCTTTTCTGGAAGAAACTGCAAATTTCTGGAAGAACATGAAGCCTTGAGTGGAGCATCACTTCAAGCCATGTGCAGTACTTGTGTGCTCATCAGATATCCTTTCAAGCCACATAGTCAAAATGACAAAATTTTCAATTAAGCAACTACAGTTCTATATCAGTCAAAGAAACCATTACAGTTAGACTAACCTGGTCTCTAGAGTACATTTGTTGTTGAACTTTATGTACCAGAGGAGAAATTAATAAAAATTGGAATTGAATTCAAGCTTAGATGCAAAAAAATCCTCAAAAAAACCTTGAAGTACAGGAATGCATTACCAGTATATATGTTTAGTGATCAATTTAAGCAGATCAAAGTGTTTCCATGCATCTATAATTTGATATGACACAAAATGAGAATAAAATAATTTTCCAGAAAAAAGTCAAAGGTAGAGAGTAAATACAGTTTGACAACTAGCAAATAGACTCTTCAAGCCTTATTCCAAAATCAATACAAGCTACAAGATTCTATGAAATCTCCATTAAAACCAACAAAAGGTGGCTCTACATATAAAATGCCACCAGCATTACCATACTGGAAATTAAAAGCATGATATCCAATGACAGAAACTACCTTTACTACACTTTTCAGCACAATCATAAGAAATCCAAGTAAAGTGTGAGGCATTAAAAAGACACTAAGACACATGTGAGTGCTTGAATTGATTGAAGCACCTCTTTGTGACTCCTCTAAGAAATGCCCTTGCCACTGGTACATTATTGTCTTTTTCTGTGCATTTTATAACTCAGAGATAAAATCTGTGGCCATATTACAATTGAAGTTTGGGATTACCTTTCAAAGGATCTTCTTACCTAAGCTGGTGGGTCAATATTCTTCTTGCAGTAAAATGGTCAAGTATAATAATGATGTTATATACTATATGTAGGCACTTGTCTTATTGTGAAAACAGAGACCATGGCCCTAAATCATAGTGAGCAAAGGGAAAACAGAACTGTTTTGATGATATGTCTGATTCATTGATGATGATTAGCATGGGTTTGAGGCACTCATCTGTACACCATTAATTGGGTTTGATATATGTTTCCTTCTATGGTTCTAAATGGAAAACATCATTCCAATGTAAGCAAGCTGGCCTCAGGTAGGGGCATCACATATATAAAAAGGATAACTACAGTCTGTTCATTTTAACTTGGTGAAGATTTATTAGAGAACAAAAATCATGGCAGTTGCTATGACAACAACACTGGCAAAAGTGCAGACAAAAAAAATGTAGTTTAATGAAATCTGATATTCACAAAGCAATTGTTCAGCAACTCTAGTGAAGGAGATCTCTACCAAGTGAAATTGAACAGCATATAGTAAGCAAGCATTTTATGGAATGGTCTCAAGATCGTCACTGCGTTATGTATGTGGTATGTTGGTATGTGGTCAACAACCTTGACATGGATTCATCGAGTAGGATGACAATTTTCTTCAGTTTAGGAAGCACTGCTCTAGCAAATGGGTTAGGGGGTTGACAAAGGAAATAGGTTCCCATCCCATTTGGTAAAGTTACGACATTTTTTGAGAATAACAGTACAGTAGCATATTTACTTAACTGATGTTATGATTCAAAGGAAGCACCTAGAGTCCAAGATGTGACAAGAAGGTCATACCCATCCATTCAAAATTTTATGTCTGCAGGTTTGTGGACACAATTTTTTTTCTTATTAAATTCACATGTTTCTTCAGAGGTGTTGTACATATGCTCATCCACATATATTCAAAATTTGGTCTGCAGACTAGTGGACACATTTTTTTCAATTCTGAATTTAATCCACAGGTTTCTTCAGAGGTGCATGTATGCTCATCCACATCCATTCAAAATTTTGTTACATGTGGATGCATTTTTTTCTTTCCTACATATGCAAAAGTAAAGCCATTTGTGTTCATATTTGGCCTAAATTTACAGATTTCTTCAGGAATACCCAATTCAATGACAAATCAAGGTATCACATATGGGGTGAAAACATGCTCACGGGCCGTAAGGGCTACCATACTTGATTTCAGATGCAAATAGACTCTATCTACACTTACAATGATATGTTTACAATGGAGGAAAAAAAATCTATGAATGAAAACATGAAAACGAAAGTGACAATTCAACAGTCGACAAGGAAACTGCATGGCTTATTACTTAACAATGGGCTATCATGGTGTGACTTTCAAAATGCTTTTTTTTTTTTACAGGTCAGAGAAATAAAACTTAAAAACTATCACCACAACTATAAGCCCCCCTATTAGTTCTTAAAACATGACTCGAAAAATAAATGCTCACATTTTTGAGGTGGGCCTCAAAGAGGTGCCCCCTCTACCAAAAACTCCAAGCAAATCAAGGGTTGTCTCGGAAAACTGGACAATGGCACTTCTTAGCGGAGCCCAAGGAAGAGCCAAATGAAGGTCATGATCTATGGTAGGGTTGGGGAAAGAGGAGTGAGGAGATGATGGAGGAAGAACATTAGGAAGAGTAGGAAGGAAAAGAGTCATAGACTTCCTATAGGTAAGGTTGTTACAGGCATAGCTGTCATACCTGCATTATAGTACTAAAGATAAAAAAGAGAGAGAGAGAGTGGTGGTGTTGAGGGAGTTTTAGGAGTTTAGGGAGTTGGAGTATGAGGAGGCAAGGGAGGTAGGAGTTGTTCTACTGGTTCCTCAGATTGCCCAGGTAGGGAGAGTGCTTGATTCCAAAGCTGAATTGCGGAGTTTGTTTGCCTTCACACTGAAAGAGAAAAGTTAGATAGTATCAATATTAGATTTATATTCCCTTAAATGACTACAGAATAAAAACATAGTAATAATAGTAACTTTAATTTTTTTTCCATTCATGTATTTAATCTCACAAGGGAGATAGCCATTGAAGGCATGCACTCATCCTCCAGCCATCCAACACCCATTTGTTTCCCCTTTATCTTATCTTCTTGCAGATGAAAAGCCCTCCCTGTACCTTGCCCATTGCCTGGATCAGAAACAATGCATCAAGACAGTTCCTCCACAGCAGGGCTTGATAGCCAAAGCTGGTATACCCCCACTGCTTCCTTATATGGCAACCCTCCCTTCTTGTCCACTCATGAGTGATTATAGAAGATAAGGAGAAATCCCTTTGGGCCACGTCAATTTATTATCCATTCACAACCACTCCCTACTTGCACCTATCTTGTGCCCTTTTCCTTCCCTGCTCAACAGGAATTCCTCTCTTACCCGAGGCCCCCCTTCACCCCATCCATCCATCTCATTCTTAGTTTTCCTTTCAAGTTCACTTGCTCCACTCTCTTTCTGGAAATTTGTCTTCACACATTCTATCCATTTGCCCAAACCATCCTAATATTCTGAGATCATTCCTATATCTGCTAGCTCTACGTCCACCCTCTGTAATCTGCTTTCACTTCACATTTCCCTCTCTATCCATTCTTGTAAATCCTATCATACTCCTCAAACACATTTTGGTTGTGGTTTTTCCTTTCTGCTTCCTTCAAATTTAAAATCTCTGCCTCCTCCAGTGTCTTAGGCACAACCACAATGTCATTACTACCAGATATTTACTTGCTACCCTTACTCTACAATTCACCTCTGCCCCAACTCTTCCATTTCAGCATGCTCCCTTTAAGTCTTCTAATGTTTTCCAACTTCCACATTAATCTTTTTTATTGCACCTTGTTGAGAGCCAGGTCCAGATATATACAATCTATCCAACCCATTCTTTCATGTAGCACATCAATTGCTTTTGAATAAGAACTTACAGGTTTGCCACACAGGCACTTCCTTTTCTGAATCTAAATTGATTATTTACCAGAACTCCTTTCTGTAAATATTTAATCCACCTGTCTTTTACAAGTGGAAGTGCGTAAGACAGAATGAGTGGAAGGGTGGTGAGGTAAACACCAAGAACTGTTGGAGTTTTATTGCTAACGTTTCGTACTGGTATGAGGAAACTGTACCAAGATATGTTTATCTGCAGGAAGTCCTTTCAGGACGAAACGCTAGCAATAAAACTACAATGGTTCCTGGTGTTTACCTCACCACACTTCCACTCATTCTTTTACAACTCCTTCACATATTTTAGCTATAATGCTAGTCAAGGAAACCGGTTTGCATATGTTTTAAAGGTTTGATTTACAGCTTCAGATTTTAAATGCTGGTTGTATATAGCAAATTATGTTGTGCAGTGTTCAAATATGATGTTCATTCCACCTCAGTTGCATATTCCTTAAGATTACTATGGCAGTTACTTTCTGAAACAAACCTGAAAATGTTATCATGGCACTAGATGTTTCATATTTTAGATAAAAAAAAAGTTCTTAGAAACATTAGGTGTAAAATATTGTTTTTCATTTTTTCAAGTATTCATAGGACACCAGAATGCTGAAGATGGTAGTAAGAATCTGAAACCATGAAAATGTGCTGAGGGTGCATTTGAGTAAAATAAGAAAACAAATTGGAGGTGTTAAGTGCTAATTACTAACCTTTTCCACACTGTAGGCATTAGGTGCAGGTTTGATAGTATGGTCAGTGGGCACATTGGTCTTGGGACTCATCGTAAAAACAGGATTCTTTTTCTTGCACACATCCATGTCCGACGTCTCGTAGGCTCCTGGGCCAGGGACCTTCATCTTATCCTCCTCCTCCTTACCGCGGGGTGCCATTGTAAACTTTGGCCCCGAGTCATTCAGGCACTGAACCAGGACACCAAGAGGTCAACAAGCGGTGCAGTTGGTGGGTGGCAACCACATACCAAATGGTCATTAGCAAGCAGATGCAAACCTTGTCTAAGTCTCTGAGCCAAGATGATATAGTACAAGCTTGATATAACGAACTGATTCAGTCAGGTCTAAGTTTTGTACTGAGAAAAGTTTGCCATCTAGAGAGCTTGTTATTGACCTGTGTGCTCTAGTTTGCAAACTTTTTTGCTAGATGGAGTGCATTTCCACAATACATTTTGTGGCTACTTAATAGAGATGAGTTTTCTTTGATTCTTTTTGAGGGCAAGGTAGATCATGACAAAACAGCAATCTAGCAGAAACTGTTATTTTTAGTGAATTTTATTTTCAGTAGGGAGAGCTTTTATCTTTTGAGTATGCTATATAGAGCTTTTCGTAATTGGGGGGATCGTTATATCATGGTTATACTAGTAGGTTGACATGTCCTACCATGGCAATTTGGACTCTGAATTCACTTTGATAACTCAGATGACTCAAGTTTGATTCCCAGTGGGTACTACCGGTGGCTGCCCCTTCCCTCTGGGTCTCCAAGGGTACTGAGCAAGGGTGATGACCTTGGCTGCAACTAAGTATCTCCTAGTATGAAGAAACTGTGCCAAGATATGTTTATCTGCAGATAATGTCACCCTTGCCCTATGTCCTTGGATAGCCAAAGTAGCAGTCAGTAACACTCATTGGGGGATCAAACCCATGCCTCTGGTGTTGTAAGGTGGGAGCCAAGCCCAACACACCATGGCAGTGTCAATATATATATATATATATATATATATATATATATATATATATATATATATATATATATATATATTGTGTGTGTGTGTGTATGAAATTCAATGTCTCCAACGTAGTTACATACTTTGTCTTTATTCTGGCAAAGAATAAATTATTTCATGCAGCTTGAAGTGAGGGTTTTCATTAATCAAGACACTCTATTGACACCCCTAGGGACCACAGTCACACATTATTCTTTTATGACTGGAGACTAATTTTTGTTTAAAGAAGAATGCCACTTCTACAGTCACTCCTTAAGTCTCATTTATAATTTCTGTGGTTTGACTTCTTTGGCATGACTCTGTCCCTCTCCAAGGACAGATCTATCTACCTATCTATATACCAAGGGGTTCTTCCCCTTTATTAGGGAGGTAGCCGAGTCGAAGGTACACACCCATTCCACTCCCGTCCACCACCCTTTCCTTCCTCTCATCTTAGCTCCTAATGGATGAAGAGTCATCTGTGTCTCCTGCCCACTGCCTGGGTCAGAAGCAATGTAGTAAGACACAGTACATCCACAGCAGTACTGCTTCACTATCTCCCTAGGGATATCCATCTATCCCTCCAAGGATAGATGGACAGATGTTTTATAAACAATGTTATACAAATACCCACTTCAGCTGCTTAAAAACAATTTAAAGTTATTCAGAATAAAATATATAAGTATGTTACTACATTGAAGGGGGTTTTAATAGTGTTTCATAGACAAGGTTGCTTCTTTCTTGTAAGCGAATTTGTGTCAGGATGAAAGTGCAAAAGGAAGCTAAAGAAAGAATATAATCAAAGGTGCTCATCCCTTAGTCATATAGATTAGGGAAATAAACTGAGAAAAATTTGTCAAGATACTTAACTAAGAAAAAATGTCAAGAAAAACAAAACTTAAACTAAAGGAAAATATGTGAAGTTCACTGTTCAGTGTTTTATTTTTCCTATGGGAGATGAATGTCCCTGACTATATGTACACATGCACACACATACAAAAGGCATTTATAAAGTACCACAAAAATTATTATTCAGAAAACTTGATACAACAGAAGGTATACAAAGAAAACTATTGAAATAGATGGAAGATTTCTTGCATGAAAGAAAAATGAGAGTGGTGCTCAGAGATAAAAATTCTACTTGGGAAGAAATGATAAGTGGAGTCCCACAGGGCTCAGTACTGGCCCTGATAATGTTTGCTATATATGTAAATAACATGGATGAAGGTGTAGAATGTTACATGAATTTTTTTGCAGATGACGCAAAACTACTAAAGAAAGTATGGAAAAAGATTGTGAATCGAATTGGACAAAACAATAGTGTGTGCAAACACCATACATGAATTTAAAAACAAACTAGATGTTGCGAGATACAAAGATGGGGCACCACGAGGATATAGATTAAGCTGGAATTGTAAATGAATTTGAGTCTAGGTATGTTAGAAAATTAGAGAATAGGAGATGGGGCCTAATGAGCATTGTTTCTTTCCCCTGTACTAGAATTAGGTAAGTACACATACAGTAGGAGTGTTGATAAAAGACAATCTATCACCTGGTAGACACAGCAGGATTGTGGGAGAAGCTTATGGACTACTAAAGAACACAAAAGTAGCTTTTCATTACATGGATTGAAAATATGATGGAAAAACTCATAGAAACCCTGATCTGTCCAAGACTAGAATATGGATCTGTGGTGTGGTCTCCACAGAGAGTATAGGATATAAGTATAATTGAGAGAATACAAATGGCAGTAATCAAACTGGTTCCCAGCTTGGTAGATAAATCATATGAGGAGAAACTAAAAGCTCAGAGTCTGCCAACTTTGAAAGACCAAAGAGAAAGAGGTGATATGATTACAAGATGCACGTTGCTAAAGTGGATAGACAACATTGACAGAAGAGAACTCTTAATTATGGATAGGAAGGGTTTAAGAAGTCATGAGAACAAATTAAGAAAGACAACATGTCTAAGAGCTGTGATGAAGAAAAAGTTTTCCATATAGGTGCATAAATAGTTGGAATAGCTGGAACAAACCATGAATTCAAATCTAAATATAAGAATTGGAAATTAAGGATATAAATAAAGTTGGAACTGTACCTGAATTTGAGGCTAGGTATGATAAAGGAAGGAAGAAGACAGAAGATAGGGGTGAGTGGAGAATGGTTGTGTATGGATGATGCTGTGATGTATGGAAGGGAGTGGGTTGGGGGATGGCGGGGTGAGGGAGTACATGTGAATGATATTTTGATGCATCCCAAAGGGATTTTCCCCCATCTTCTCTTTTTTCTGCATGAGGGGGTGGAGAAGGGGGGTCACTGATTAAATGAAGTGGCCTTGCTGTATCTTGCTCTGTTTCCTCAATGTGCCCTAGTGTCTCCCTTCTGGCAGCCACTGCTTCACACATTCCATTTTTCCTAATTGTATTTATCTAATTGTAGTATACAAAAAAGGGGCCCTGTTTTCTACTTTCCAATTTATCATATAGGGGAGATAGCTAAAGTCAAAGGCATATGTCCACTCCTACCTATTTCATCCCCACATACTCCACTCCCATTCACCAACCCTCCCTCCCTCTTTCCATGACTCCTCCTGGATGATGGGTCATCCCTGCATCTCGCCCACTGCCCTGCATCAGAAGCAATACAGCAAGACACAGCTCATCCACAGCAAGGCCACTTCATTTAATTGTCGACCCCCTCCCTCCCCATCCCCTCATGCAGAAAAAGAGAAGATGGGTACAAATCCCTTTGGGCTGTGTCAAAATATCATTTACACATCCTCCCTAATCCCTGCCCACCCCATCCCCCACCCACTCCCTTCGATGTATCACAGCATCATCCATACACAACCTTTCTCCACTCACCCCTATCCTTCTGGGGATAGGACTAGACATCCTACTCTCTGTAGTCCCAAACGGGACATTCCTAAAAAAAAGTGAAGGCATATGAGGGTCTGGGAGGAGGTAAATATAATTAGGTAAATACAGAGCAACAGACACACACACTGAACAATGTTGAAGTACAATATTTGTTAGAACCCCAGAAAAAACAATAATATATTTTAAAACCATAGAAAAACAATAAAATTTGATAGGTTGCAGTGACCATCCACTGGAAATGATGATGATATATGATGAGGAGGAAGATTATAATGATTTTGAAGGTGATGGTGATGGTGATGATGGTGGTGATAATGATTATGATGATAATAGTGGTGATGGTGATAATAGTCATGGTGATGGCAGTGATACTGATGATGGTGATGATGACATGTGATGATGGTGATAATGGTGATGATGGTGATGTTGATGAAGGTATCCTTTGCAATGACAACTGTGATAGTGGTGATGGTGAGTGTGTTGTTTGATAGTGACAAGTTCATTTGATAGTGTTGACAATGACAGTGGTAACTAGTGGAAATAGCATGGGTGTAAAACTATTTAAGTATTGGTCAGAACTGGTGTTACCGGTGTAATTGGTGGCTATGCTGTTTTTGGTGGTGAAGAAGGCAGTGACAAGTGGATAGTGGGTATGGTGACAATGGTGGTTGCAATAATAGTGAGAAATGGTGTTAGTGGTCCTTGTCATTATAGTAGTGAAAGTGCCCGTTCTGGCGATACTGGTCTTATTTATGGTCGCCATGACAGCAGTGCATGTTTTGATAGTATTAGCAATTGCAGTGGGGGCAAAGATCGCATTGGTGCCTGTTTCAGCTTTAGCACTCCATGTGGTAGTAGTAATGATTGTGCAGGCTGGTTTAAGGGACCCATGTACATTAAATATTTATTGACAATATAATGAAGTAATTTCACCAATACTAATTGTGTCAGATTATTACCAAATATCATAGAAAAGTATCTAGAGATTTCTAGGTTAGTATCGAAAACATGGGAGATATCATAGTTATTAATAATAGAAGAAATAACGATGTCATTATTGTCAATAAATATTGACCATGTGTGGGTCCCTTTAAGTGTGCAAGGCTGGTGGGAATGAGTCTCTTCCTCTGAGGGGAAGTGGGGAGAGGACCTCCCTTTAGAGTGTCAGTGAGGAACAAAAGATGTGCAGCAACAGATACCTGTATAATGTATAGTGGGGCATCTGGATGGCGTCCAGCCCAACATGGAGAAACATGCGAACAATACCCGGATCATCACGGTGAAGATATTTGGATGACACTCAAATCACTCACCTTTTCTGGGCAATGAGCACCTGGACCAGGCTTCTGGGTGTGGTCGGATGGGATCTGGGTACGTTGTCCCATGCTAAAGGAGGGGCTCTTGACATTCTTGTACTTATCCACTGTGGCTTCATTGTATGTGCCAGGGCCAGGAACCTTCATCTTGTCTTCCATGTCCTTTGGCTTGATACCCATGGAGAAACAGGGAGCAGCTACTTTGCTCCCTTCTTTGACAGGTCCCAATAGAGAGGGGATGGAGTACTTGTTGGGAGCTGTCATGAAGTGAAAAGGAATATTACTTTTGGACCTTATTCTATTAATATGTTTGGTTGACATTTCCTTGACTTGTTTTATGTATAGAACAAGAATGTCACAAGTACATTGATATGTGCTACTCTTTTGAAAAGTATGAAATAGGTAATGGTAAATGAGTTACAGTATGCAATTTTGGAGTGAAAGGACTTATGCACACACACACAACTAGGTAAATACAACAAGGTAAATACACACACACACATTCATCGCAACCCTGATCAATCCAAGACTAGAATATGGATCAGTGGTATGGTCCCCACACAGAATGAAAGATATAAGCAAGACTGAGAATACAAAGGGCAGCAACAAAACTGGTCCCCAGCCTGGTAGATAAAGACTAAAAATACTGGGTCTGGCAACTTTGAAAGATCGCTAAGAAAGAGGTGACACGATTCCAGTATTCAGATCATTAAAGGGGATTGCATTGACAGAAGAGATCTGATTAAGGGAGGGCTTTAAGAGGTCATGGAAATAAATTAAGAAAGATCACATGTCGAAAGGATGTGAAGAAATAGCTTTCCATATAGATATATGAATATGTGGAATAGCTTAGAAAGTGACGGGACCCAAGTTACTCCAAATGCCCAAGATGGAAGAAGACATGAATTCAAATTTAAATACAATAATTGGAAATCAAGGATATAGATTAAGTTGGAGCTGTACACGAATTTGAGTCTAGTTATGATTGGAGAACAGGAGATGGGACCCAATGATTGGTGAATTAGATAAATACACACACACATACACACGATGTGATCTTACCTGGGTAGTCGGGAACCTTGTTAGGGTCGGCCTTGATACCGAAGGAGAAGGATGGGGAAGTGTCCACCACCTTCTTCTCCGCCTTCTCCGGGCAGTAGTCTCCTGGCGCGGGCGTCACATAGGGTTTTGGGTCGTTGGGCTTGACGTGCATCGAGGGGGCGTGAGCCTCGTCCTTGCCTGTTGGAGGAGATGGCGAATTAGTTTATGT
This sequence comes from Oratosquilla oratoria, assembly GCF_046742065.1. Lineage (NCBI taxonomy): Eukaryota > Metazoa > Arthropoda > Malacostraca > Stomatopoda > Squillidae > Oratosquilla > Oratosquilla oratoria. The sequence continues at coordinate 42,818,481 of NC_134806.1, forward strand.
TCGTCACGTTGTACTGTGGGCAGTTCCGACTTCGGTGGGGGTAATTGGGGAAGAACCTAAGGTGGATACTGTCAGGCTCGTTGTATCGACTTTTCGCCGTACACAACACGACGTCGTGCTGTCAAATAACTATGGGTATCTATGGACACTCACGCGTGGTCATGGTCATGATGTACGAAAGCGTCCACAGATGTCTATGAATTACTTAAGAGCACGACGTCGTGTCGTTGACGGTGCACGGCGAAAAGTCAGTACGTGTGAAACGAGCCTAAGGGTGTGTTTGTAGAAGGTGGTTGGGTGGATTTGTATGTGTGTGTGTTTTGTTTGATTCATCCTTATCTTGGATCACGTGTTGGTCTCGTGCTCGGCATCTGTTACCCTTACGGATGAGAGCTGAAAGCTCATATATTGTCCGATCCATGGGTGATGTTGTGACCTTACACACAC
>NC_134806.1:42826427-42841427 GCF_046742065.1 Oratosquilla oratoria
AAAAGAATGAATACATTAATGACAGTAATAATAATAATAATAATAATAATAATAATAATAATAATAATAATAATGATAATAATGATAATAATGATAATAATAATAATAAATAATAGAAATAATAGTAATAATAATAATAATAATAATGATAATAATAATAATAATAATAATAATAATAATAATAATAATAATAATAATAATAATAATAATAATAATAATGGTGATGATGATGATAATAACAATAACGATGATTATGATGATGACGATAATGATTATAATACTAATAATAACAATAGCATAGTAGTAACAATATAAATACAACAAGATATAAATAAAATACAATAAAATAAATTGAATGAATAAGATAATAATGAAATAAATGGGCAACTAAAATAAAATAGATACAACATAAAATCGTCTAACAACATCCACCAGCATTGACAGAGATGTTCATAACACCTTAGGTACAGGTGGTAGGAACAAACTTATTGGTTGAATAAAATCGCCTAACAGCACATAAGAATGAAGAAGACTGCAAAAGACCATAAGGCCTGCACTAGGCAGTTCCATGTCCATTACCACGTATCATCACATATCCTTGGTCGGATAGAGTATCCAGTATATATACATATATATATATATATAGATATATATATATATATATATATATATATATATATACATACATATATATATATATATATATATATATATATATATTGTAATATTTTTACAAACTAAATTAATACACAATTAAATTAAATGAAAAACTAAATTAGAATAATTATATACTTGTATATTCCTGGGGCCGTATACACAAAACTTTTTTGTTAGCCTTAACAATCTCTGCTAGCTAACAGAAAACCACTAAAAGTTATACACCAATGCTTAACTAACAACTGTTAGCTAGCAAACAGTTGTTTGTCAAGTACCGCTAAACAGCGCTGAACTTAGCAGCTTATGAACATGTAAATGGACGTATTATCAAAAATTGCACACATAAAACAGTGTTATTAATGCAGTTGTTCAGAATTTATTAATAAAGTATCATGATAGCACATAGATATCGTATGTATGGGTTTTTAGAAGTACTTATTAACCAACGACAGATATTTTTGGACGAAGGCGCATTGTACAGGCGGCCGTGCCACAGACAAATCTTCCGACAGAAGACTCAACAATAATTTCAGAGGACATAGACATGGCAGAAGAAACACAGAAAAAGAAAAGGAAGCCAAACTGGTCACAAGAGGAAACACTCCTCTTGATCAACGTGATTATGGAGAAAAAATAATAATAAATGGGCGATTCAAGCCAAGTTTAAACCACAAGGATAAGAGGGAGGCACGTTGATGCTATGGTATTGTTTTCTGTTTACATATAAATGTTCATCGACACTTCGAGCCCCAATTCTAATGTTTTTGCCATCTAAGGTACCCACAACACCGGGAAACCTACAGTTTTCCATGAACTCTGCTTGTTTTACTTGCACTTCTTGGCGAGTCAATAGGAATTTTACAAAGTGAGTTACAGTATCTGGTTCTGATAGTGCATCAATTGTTTGAGTAATGACACGGCTGATTGATGCTTGCGAGGTCCCAAATTCGTCACTGCTGCATTTTACCTGTGGCTAAATATCATAGGGTAATTGCCACCTTCGTCTCAGGACTCAGTGGTCGATTCCGTTCTGTTCGGGATTGAAGTTTGTTCCTCACTAAATCAGCCATTTTTATTATACCAGCACGGTTCATTCTGAAGCGTTTGATGAGTTCGTCGTCATTGTACTCGTTAAATATGTCCCGTCGCTGTCGATAAACTCGCAGTCATCTTTTTTAGTTGTTGTTGCTCCGCCATCTTCTCTACTAACAGGAACTTGTTAAAAGCTTAATAGTCCTCCTCAGCACTTTTATCTTAACAGTACTTTTAAGGCCCTAACAAGTTTTCTGTATCACTGTTAGTGCTTAACAGCTAAATGTTAGCCTTAACAGGAATTTGTTACCCTTAACAGCTATTTGTTAGTGCTAACAAGTTTTGTGTATACGGCCCCTGATGTATTGTGGGATATTTTTCAATGTCCGCTTGATGTATATTTATTTCAGATACTAGATATAAGAATATCTGAATAAGAATTTAAAACAAAACCAAATATTTGGGAAGCGTCTGGAAGTGACAAGCTGGACGGGCGCTGCTCTGATAAGGCTATCATGCCTAGCTACTTCGCAGTGCGGGTGACAGCTCTGTGTGTGTATGTGTGCGTGTGTGTGTGTGTGTTTTGGCTTGTATGTCTGTATTTGTGTGTGTGTGTGTATGCTTGTATGCATTAGTGTGTGTGTATGTGTATGTAAATGTGTGTGTGTGTGTGTGTGTGTGTGTGTGTGTGTATGTAAGCATGTGTGTGTGTGTGTGAACGTATCCACGTATTGTGTTCACATACAGCATGTGACATCAACTGGTGTTCACGGTTCCCAGTTGGCACTATATGGCACCAGCTAGTACTCTGTGGCACCAGCTGGTACGATATAGCACCAACTGGCATTATATGGCACCAGTTTGTACAATATGGTACCAGCTGTCACGATATGGCACTGGCTGACATGTGGCACCAGCTGGCACTACGTGGCACCAACTGACAATAAATGGCACCAGCTGACAATATGTGACACCAACTGGCACGATGTGATACCAGCTGACAATGTGACAACAGCTGGTGCTATATGGCACCAGTATAATAATATGTGGCACTAGATGGCACTGTGTGTAGTGCCAGTTGGTACTCTCTGGCACCAGCTGCCACTTTCTGACACCAGCTGTCGACCCCGATCGCGGTTTCCTGCAGTTTCTCACTTTCTCTTGAGTCTTCGTTTCCTCCTCCTCCTCCTCCAGCGTTTTATCTTCTCCTCCTCATCCTTATCTCCTCTTCCTCGCACAAGATGCTCAGAGGAAGGTGAAAGCAGGAGGATTATTTCTTTCTTTTTTTTTAATCAAATTTCCAGAATGTTTAATGAAGTTAAATTGCTCTGTTTCTATCACCACCTTGGGCTTGATGTGTGTACACACACACACACACACACACACACACACACACACACACACACACACACACACACACACACACACACACACACACACACACACACACACACAAACACACATATATACACATACATTTTCATGTTATTAACTCGAGGCGACCTTAAACACACAGACAAGAGACACCTGGAGAGGTCACGGGGTGACGTCATCAGTAAATTGGGAAAGTCACGTGACAATACGCACACGCACATACACACGCACACATAGATATAAACGATTATCTGTAGACTACATTATAGGAACACTGAGCTCTAATCCACAGGGTAGTAACTGTCGATCACGAGTTCAGCACGTGATCCATGACCATAGAGAACCCCCCCCACACGCATACACAGAACCCACGTGACCTCTTGACCTCTGGTGACCTGGCACGTTATTACGTGACCTCGCGTGACCCAGAGTGACAACCAAAGCGTGCCTATGCTCGGCACTCGCCTGGCATTCTAATGATCCTCTCTCTCTCTCTCTCTCTCTCTCTCTCTCTCTCTCTCTCTCTCTCTCTCTCTCTCCCTCTTTCACTCTCCGATCTCTAGTTCATCTCTTTCGCTACAACTTGAAATATCTTATTCTGGTGAATGTTAATGGATTTGATATAATGTAGGAATATATACATACATATATATTTTTTTTATACACACACACAGATATTATATATATATATATATATATATATATATAGATATACATACATACATATACATACATATATATATATATATATATATTTATATATATATATATATTCGGTGTGACCTTTATATTGGGGTCAAAGGTTTGGGAACTTCTGTGTTAGTGTTTGGGTCGATGTTTTGGCCTTTGAATAAACAAATAAGTATATAAATAAACAAATAGACAAACGGATGAATTACTAGATGAATGAATAGATAGAGAAATCAAATTTGGTGACACGGGCCGACTACTCTAACCAGCGGCCTTTACAGTCCAACACGCTTACTCCCGCCTACAGGAAACTTAATTATTGTTTATCAGTCGAGAGAGGTCGGGAGGAAGAGAGAAGAAGGAAGGGGAGGAGGAGGAGGAGGAAGAAGAAGAGGAGATGGATTATATATATTCTTTATCTATTTACTTATGTGTTTATTTATTTATTTATTTATTTTTATCTTCGTGTCTTAATATCCTTTTGGTACAATGGTGAGATTTGTGTATTTTTGTTCTCTGTCGTCATATGATTTTATTCAACTGAGGTATGGTGGTAGTGTTGGCAGTGGTAGTGGTGATTGTGGTAGTGGTAGAGGTGGCTGTGGTGGAGATGGTGGTGGTAGTATCGGTGATTGTAGTGATGTATACATAGATACAGACATTATATGCATACATGGATACAGCAAACATACACACACACACACACACACACACACACACACACACACACACACACACACACACACACACACACACACACACACAATACCAATGTTATACAACACAGCTATTCCTTAGCTTACTTTTTTTAATGCTCGTAACATCTTTTCACTGTCATAGTTTCATAATGTTATAATCTTGTAGGATGTATATTTTCAGCAGTAATGCTGCTGTCCCTAATAAACGTATATTATTATTATTATTATTATTATTAATATCATCATTATTATTATTATTATTATTATTATTATTATTATTATTATTATTATTATTATTATTATTATTATTATTATTATTATTATTATTATTATTATTATTATTATTATTATTATTATTATTATTATTACACACCTTGTTAAAGAGATCAATACAATGCTACATTACCCAACCTGCACAAAAGAAGAGGGAGAGAGAGAGAGAGAGAGAGAGAGAGAGAGAGAGAGAGAGAGAGAGAGAGAGAGAGAGAGAGAGAGAGAGAGAGAGAGAGAGAGAGAGAGAGAGAGAGGTTAAATGGGTCACGAGGTCACGACCCAAAGGTCGGTCGCCTCCTTTTAAGTCCGACGAGGGACAAGAACGAGAGAACTACCTGAGGGAGGCGTCGAAGAAGGCAGTCGGGTCCTTGAGCCGCCCCTAGCGAGTTCGCAAAACACACACGCGCACACACACACACACACACACACACACACACACACACACACACACACACACACACACACACACACACACACACACACACACACACACACACACACACACAGGAAAGACAGTTATAGAAGAAATCTGAAAAAGAACAGCTTTCCCCACAGAGTAATAGACATTTGGAACAAGTTAAATGAGAAAGTGGTGCGCGCAAAAACAATACATGAATTTAAAAACAGTTTAGATAAAATGAGATATGAAGACGGGACACCACGAGCATAGCTCCCCTTCCCGTAAAATACAACTAGGTACAACTAGGTAAATACACACACACACACACACACACACACACACACACACACACACACACACACACACACACACACACACACACACACACACACACACACACAGTTCGCGACTGCCACTACAGCGGTCCGAGTTCGAATCCCGCCCAGGCCTAGAGTAATTTCAGTATCACTGCGCTGCGAGTCGTTACTTCAACTCTCATGGGCGGGGAGTTGGGTGTGTGTGTGCGTGTAAGGTCACAGCATTACCCAAAGAACGGTCATATATGAGTTCTGAGCTCTCTTCCGAGAGGGAAAATAGCTGTCGATCACGAGTCCAACACGTGATCCAAGACCATGGTGAATCCCACACACACACGACTAACTTTTGTAGCTGCTAGCGTCTTGTCTTCTCACGCTAAAGGTCTAAGATCGAGCCTCACTCAGGACTTAAGTTTCCTCCATATTACCTGAAACCGTTACTGTCCCCCTCAAACAAGGGGACGGGTGCGTGATATGGGTAAGGTCACAGTATTACCCATAGATCGGGTCATACAAGGTAAGTAGCTCTCATTCGGGAGAGTAGTAGCTGTCGATCACGGGCCCAGCACTTGATTCGAGACTGTGGTGAGTCATAAACCCCCTCACCCCACACACACTGTTATGCACTTTTATCTAACTAATTTCCTAACCTGATAGCCGCATTTATGGTTCTAGAATTTTAACTAACCCACGTGACTAGACTGTCATGTGTTAGAAGCCTTGGTAATGCTATAAACGCCACCATCCTAACCTTGATGTTACGATTTGAATAAAAATATGGTCGCGGAACCTCTGCATAAAGAATCGAATTCCATTAAAGAAGATCTGATCCTCTTTCTAAAAGGATTCTGTAGGCGTCCAGACAAGACAAACACTCCAAAGAGTTGTTTATGTTTTTCCAGTTGAAAAACAAAAACAAAAACAGATTAAAAAGTAAAATGAAAACAAAATAAAATAAGATAAAAGAGAATAAAATAAGATAGAATAAAAATAAAGTAGAAATAATATTAAACATTCAAAGGGCGTCACTACTGTATTATATTGTCTCAGAGTTATGGGAACCCGTCGCCTTATATATGGTGAAAAGTCCGTATGAAGATTTTAAATAAGTTATCTATAATCTCTTTTGTTAACATAGTCCCACAGGAGGATTAGAATTATCTGGAGTTAACTTGAATAAAATATTCAACGTCATATATAAAAATATATAGGCCTACATATGCACACATTATTACATTAATCATTAAATTACCAACAAGGCCTCTAAAGCGTTAGGGTATTTTGACTTTTTCACATTTAATTGCATCCGAACACACTTCAACATACATACATACATACATACATACACACACACACACAAATACACGCACGTAGGCACACACGCGCGCGCACACACATACAGTGCCAACCTTGGAGCCAACTTGAATCTTCCAAAACCTAATTGTGCTTTATTCCAAAACAAAAGGGGAAAATCCCGAAATCTTCACTCGCAACCCTTCCATCATCGTTCTCCCGCGGGTTTTGAGGGGTTAGGTCACCAATACATAATGACAATAACATGAAAAATGACAAAACAGTCGGCAGATGGCCCGTCAATGTCAGCCGATGAGTCACAATGTCGCTCCATGCGCAAGGGTTTCTCTGCGCAGGTCTGCCTTGACGTCACAGGCGAGTTTCCAGACACTTCCACATACTTCATGTTTGGTGTTCAAATAAGAAAGACATTATTTTGCTCGTTTTTACCACTCCTGTTCCTTCTGTAAGCCTTCTCCACCTATAAGGAGACTACCTAATACGGACAGAAGAGACTATGGTTTACTAGATGTCGCTGGTTGTCTACAAAACGTGATTTAATATCGTGTTTATTTATTTTACTTCCTGTCGCTCTACTTCGCCATATTGGTAGTAACAAGACAGCGACTATTTTTAATAAAATCGTCTGGCGGCGGCCAGAATGAAAAAGTGTCTCTTTTGCAGTGACACGTCTGCCAGAATTTGATAAAATTATTTGTCGATATTCAGAATTAAAATGTTCATTCTAACATTTATTCATCCTAATAATAAAAATAATAATAATAATAATAATAATAATAATAATAATGATAATAATAATAATAATAATAATAATAATAATAATAATAATAATAATAATAATAATAATAATGATAATGATAATGATAATAATAATAATAATAATGATAATAATAATAATAATGATGATGATGATGATGACGATGATGATGATAATAATGATAATAATAATAATGATGGCAATAATAACAATAACAATGGCAATTATAATGATAATGATAATAATAATGATAATAAACATTAACAATGATAATTGATATTCATTATAATAATGACCATAATACCAATGATTATAATAACAACGACAACAATAACAACAACGATAGTAATAATAATAATAATAATAATAATAATAATAATAATAATAATAATAATAATAATAATAATAATAATAACAATAATAATAATAATAATAATAATGATAATAATAATAATAATAATAATAATAACAATAATAACCATAACAACAATACCTTCAATGAATTTGCTGAACCACTTTCTGTGCCAATTTCATTACTGATTCACTTATCTATTCATTATTTACTTAATTTCTCATCTCCGGACGGAATTTCGGTGTAACAGGTCACCCGGCCCCCCCTCCCCCCTCCCCCTCCCTCCCCCACAAGTGAATGGAATATTTTCCCAACCGGTTGGGAGGAGGAAGAGGTGGGAGGAGACGCAGGATGAGGAAGGGAAGAATAGATATGTGGAAGGAAGAGGAGGAGGAAGGGAGAGGAGGGAGGAAGAGGGAAAAGGGAAGAAGAGGAGGAGAGAGGAAGAGAGAAGGAGTAGGGTGGAAAAAAGGAAAGGGGAGGAGGAGGAGGAGGAGGAAAGAGGAGGGAGGTAGAGGGAAAAGGGAAGAAGAGGGAAGATGAAGGAGGAGGGAGGGGAGGAGGAGGAGAAAAAAAAAGAAGAAGGAGGAGGAGAAAAAAAAGAAGAAGGAGGAGGAAGAGCTGTCCTTAACTCCTCCTCCTCCTTACGTCACCATTGCCCTCAGTGTTACGGGAGCCAAGGAGAAGGACACCGCAGCTGTGTACCCGATGTATATTGTATGAATTGTATTGTTTACGATGGATGCAAGACCCAACAGGTATTTTATTAATAAACATTACATTTAACTATTGCCTATATTGGCGCGATTGAAGAGCGTGTATAGAAGCGCTGGTGAACTACAGGTCACAACAACAACAACAACAACAACAACAACAACAACAACAACAACAACAACAACAACAACAACGACACCTTTCACAGGAACAGTTAGGTTATTGTCGTAAGAAAATTAGAAAAAAATTCCTTATTTCTCTCAAAAATTTCTCGTCTTTTGCGTAAAAAGAAAGAAAAAATAGAAAAAACAACAAAATGAATAAAACATGTAAATGAAATAAATGAATAGATATAAAAAATAGTAAAATAGATAATTGAATAAATAAATAAACGAAAGAACGAAAATATGAAAATAAAACGATATACATAGATTAATTAAATAATATGAATAAATACAATAAAATAAAATGTAACATAAATCCGTGACACAAATCTAGCAGAGAAACTAGACTGAACTAGATCGATTTGATTATCGAAACACAATAACATCTGATTAAAATGGCAACCAGTATAATAACATTAAAATGTTAACCTTAATTAACCTAAATTAACCTTAATTAACCTTTCTGATTTAGGTAACGACACCCTAACCCACTCGCTGACTGAGCGGATTAGGGCTTCGTTACTTGCGGCGAAAGTCGAGGGGATGGCGGTTCGAATCCTGCCACCGGCGAAGTTGAACCAAGGGAATGGTTGATTAAATTCCACGCTACAAAGCTCTTTGTGAGGGGCACCGTCCTAGCTTTCAGATAGAGTGGAGTTTGTAACGTTAAACCATATCATCATCATCATCATCATCATCATCATCATCATCATCATCATCATCATCATCATCATCATCATCATCATATACTATCATGACTAGAGAGAGAGGGGGAGGAGAGAGAGCGAGAATTTGACACACACACACACACACACACACACACACACACACACACACACACACACACACACACACACACACACACACACACACACACACACACACAAATCTTTACCACTGGGTCCCCCCCCCGCCCCTCAGATGACGTCATCAAGTGATGTCATTACTTTCCCACCATTGGTGTGACGTCACAGTATGCAAAAGACGGTTAGGTTAAAGTAGTACAGTGGTTAAGAGGTCTGGGATAGGGTAGGAGAGGATCTACCCAGGAATAATTGTGTACGCCCTCAAGCTCTGGAGGTTTTCTTCCTTATATGGTCATGGGTCACCAGAGACCTGAAGGTGTATCATGATCTCCCTTCTATTTCACTGAACAGAGGTGGACAAAAGTTGGGTTGCATCTAATCCCAGTCCAACCCCTTCCCTTTATCCCTTACATACCGGACGATCCTTTACTTCTTGTTATAATTGCCGGTAAGTGATTTTTATTTATCTCAGAGAGAGAGAGAGAGAGAGAGAGAGAGAGAGAGAGAGAGAGAGAGAGAGAGAGAGAGAGAGAGAGAGAGAGAGAGAGAGAGAGATGTAGAGAAATGGAATAACATGTTTTCTCATCATACATTAACTTAATATATTTTCTTGACCATGATCGTTTAGCTGACCATGGGGCAGACAATTGAACACCCAGTATGGTTAGCGAGTGGTTGGCTGATTAGTGTGGGAGATTGTTAGTGTGGGATGCCTTTAACAAGGCTGAGCGTAGGTGGCGCTCCGTGGGATGTTTGGGAGACTGTAGGATGAGGTGTAGGTGGTGGTTATCGCGTGCGGAGCTGGGAACAAGGTGTTGTCAAGGTGTTGTCAAGGTGTTTCGGGGTTTCTCGTGAGGGTGTCTTATGCTTTGTGTAGGTGTTGGAAGCGTAAGACCCTAATATGTATATCTTTTTTTTTAATGTGGATGTCTGGTGTCAGTGTAGGTTCTGTGGCTGTTGTCAGTTGTCAGAGCACAGGTTCTGTATATTGTTTTGTGTTGTCAGCTGTAAGCGTACAGGTTTATTTTTTTTAGTTGTCAGTTTCGTTGTCAACGTACATATTTTCTATTTTTCGTGTGTTGTCAGCATACAGGTTTTGTATTTGTTGCTGTTGTCAGTTGTCAGCGTAGGTCTTGAGAGAGTATGCTTTTATCATGTGGGTGTTTTCATTTAATTTTTTTTTAATTTTTATTTTTTATTTAGATGTGGGTATAGGTGATGTCTCCCCGCGTGACTCACCGACTCACCCTCTCGCCGCTTGAGTCACTCTCAGAGAGACTCCAAAAGAGTCATTTGACCGCCCCCCACCCCTCACCTCGCCATTGTGGCTTCATCTCTACTGACTAACATCATCTGGCAATATCAAGGCCTACATAAACCGGCTTTTGAATTTTATCAATAAATTAATTAGGGCGGGTCCAAGCTTGTCATGTTGTCCTGAAGGCAAAGAAGAGGAAGATGAAGAAGGAGTAGGAGATGAGGAGGAGGTGGAAGAATGAAGAATTAAAGAAGGAGAAGGAGAGGAGGAGGAGGAAGAAGAATGAAGAATTGAAGAAGTAGAATGAGAGGAGGAGGAGGAAGAATGAAGAATTGAAGGAGAAGGGGAGGAGGAGAAATAATGAAGAATTGAAGAGGAAAAAAGAAGACGAAGAGGAAGAGGAGGAAATGGAAGACAAGGAGGAAGAGGAAAAAGAGGAAGAAGGAGGAGTGAAATAATAAAAGGGTAATAACGAAAAGCAGAAAAGAGAAGAGAGAAGAAGAGAGCGAAAAGGGGAGAAAAAAGAGGAAAAAAGAAGAAAAAAGAGGAACAAGAGGAGGAACAAGAAGAGATCGAAAAGAAAGAAAAAGTAGATAGAGCAAAAAGAGGAAAAAGAAGAGGAGGAGGAAGAAGAAGAAGAAGAAGAAGAAGAAGAAGAAGAAGAAGAAGAAGAAGAAGAAGAAGAAGAAGAAGAAGAAGAAGAAGAAGAAGAAGGGGAAGAAGAAGGGGAAGAAGAAGGGGAAGAAGAAGGGGAAGAAGAAGAAGAAGAAGAAGAAGAAGAAGAAGAAGGGAAAGTAAAAGAAGAAGAAGAAGAAGAAGAAGAAGAAGAAGAAGAAGAAGAAGAGGAAGAAGAAGAAGAAGAAGAAGAAGAAGAAGAGGAAGAAGAAGAAGAAGAAGAAGAAGAAGAAGAAGAAGAAGAAGAAGAAGAAGAAGAAGAAGAAGAAGAAGAAGAAGAAGAAGAAGAAGAAGAAGGGGAGGAAGAAGAAGAAGAAGGAAAAGAAGAAGAAGAAGAGGAAGAAGAAGAAGAGGAAGAAGAAGAAGAGGAAGAAGAAGAGGAAGAAGAAAAAGAGGAAGAAGAAGGAAAGAGTGTGGGCGAGCAGCGGCAGGAGCAGCAGCTGCCCGGGTGAGTGAAAGCGGCGCCGGCGACGCTGGATCGCCTTGACATCCGAGAAGCTTCTGCGGCCCCAACACCTGCCGACTGCATGCACACACCCACACATACACATACACATACACACACACACACACACACACACACACACACACACACACACACACACACACACACACACACACACACACACACACACACACACACACACACACACACACTTAAAACCAAGGAATAGACGGGACACTCCTAGCGTAGCTGATTTCGAGTCTTTGGTTGAGGCATGATCTAGTCATAACACAATACAACCTACGAAGCTCTCATCCGGGAGGGGAACGGATGTCGGTCACGAGTCCAGCACGTGGTTCGAGAATGGGTAGAGGTTTGTGTGCACGGATAGACGCGAATACGTACACACGGACACACATACGCACGCGCGTGCACACACAACCTTGGGCGTGCCATATCCGTATATATTGGCCCTGATTTACATCCATCTTGTTCGTCCACTAGATGTCCCCCCCCCCGACATCCAGTTACATCCAGTCCACCTAGTCTACTTTCTCCCCCATGTGTGGGGGGAGGGGGGAGGTTGTGGTGGCCTACTGTTTAGCGTCCTCGATCCTTTCTTCAGATATTGTAAAGATCCATAACACAGAGTACTGACCTAACATTAATTCAGTGATCTCGGGAGATTTAAATTTACAAGTTCAGTTCTAGAGACAGTATGACAGAAGGTGAAATTGATTAGGATTTTTGAATGAGTAAAAATAAATCACTAATATGCGTGTCTCTGGTCCGTAGGGGTAATAATTGTAACCCCCTTAGATATAGTTACCTAATCTCAGTTATTTCTCGATTTATTTATTTTCAAGTGAATATTATAAAGAATATTGTATGAAGGATGGAGAGCGATCCTGCATTTCCGTGTGTAGATTATTTTCAACATTTTATCAGTATTTGTGACCTTATCTGACCTAATCTGACCTGAAATAATAAATAAACGTAAAAGACTTCTGCCTTGCTCCAGAAGCCACGGGAACGTGATCTCCTCCTCCTCCTCCTCCTCCTCCTCCTCCTCCTCTTCATCCTCCTCCATACCTTGACCTTACGTGATTGACCAATACCACGAACCAACTAACCTCTTCCTGTTCCTCCTCCTCCTCCTCCTCTTCCTCCTCCTCCTCCCTCTTGTTCTCCTCCTACGCCTTTTCTTCCTACGGTCCAACCTCTTCTTCTTCTTCCTCCTCCTCCTCCTCTTCGTCTTCCTTCACTGCCTCCTCCGTCTTTACTTTCCAGCTTTACATCCTCTTCTCCTCTTCCTCCTCTTCCTCCTCCTCCACTTTCTCTTATGTTTTTTTTTGTTATATAATTCTTTTTCTCCTCCTCCTCCTCCACTCCTTCCTCCGACATCCTCCTCTTACGATTTATTGTCTTCCACTTCCTCCCTCCCTGCCTCCTCTTCCATTGTGGAGGAGGAGGAGGAGGAGGAGGAGGAGGAGGGAGGAGTGTTAGATAAAGAGGGAGGGAAAGAAAATTGATGAGAAAGAAAAACTGAGAGAAGGGAGTAGAGGAGGAAGAAGAGGAGGAGGAGGGAAGGGGAGATGGAGGGGAGGGGAGGGAAGAGGGAGGTGGAGGGAGGGAGGGAGAGAGGGAGGAAGGTTAAAAAGGGACATTGATTGAGGATGACAATTATAAGTTCTTGTTATTTTTCTGTTATTATTTCAGTTAATTATCGTTATTATCTGTTATTATTTGTTATTGTCATTATTATCTGCTTCTGATGGACATGACATCGGAGAGAGTTATCTCCCCACACTGTATCACCGATTTGGGGGGTGCAGCCCCGATAGGCTGGCAGTCGGTCTCTGGATTAGTATTTCTTTCACATCATGAGAACCGGCGAGTGATCACTTCTTCTCCCTGCCAGGCTACCGTTGGTTGCTGTAAGGTTCAGGGGTTCATAGTGGCTCTCCTACCACAAAGGGCAAAGGTTGTGGCTTCGGTGAAGGTCATTTGACAGAAACGGTGTGGGTTGGCCTCTATATGGCAAAACCCGTTTTCTATTAAGTCGTCTCCTGGTGCTTAGAAAACGTGTTGTTAGATAACCACGTTTGAGTGCCTGAGGACTAGGTTAGGTTAGGATGGCTAATAGGGGATAGAGGTCTTTCCTAGATTTTTTTTTATTTCCTTATATATTTATTTATATTATTACTATCGTTATTATAATTATTGTTATCATTATTATTATCATTATTATTATTGTTATTATTATTATTATCACTATCATTATTATTATTATCATTATTATTACTATTATCATATATTATTTTTATCTTTAGTTTTCTATTATTTTATTCATTTATTTTTTCAATCGAATCAGTATGATTCCTCAAATTCGTTTCGGATTCTGGGGAATTCCCAATTTCAGAGAGAACCACCTGGGCAGCTGGTACTAACAGCAGTAGCCAACCATCTGTCTGAGAGCCTGAGACCGATTACCAACGCTGAGAAAAATGACAACATTATTCAGATGGTGTGGAGGGGGAGGAAAGGAGAAGGTGAACCACAATTGTCCATTTCTAGTTCTTCAGTCTCTATCTCTCTCTCTCTCTCTCTCTCTCTCTCTCTCTCTCTCCTTCTCTTTCTGAGAATTTTACAAATTTTCAAGCATTTGATTTAGATTGTTCTCATATTCATTAGTTTATCTAAATGAATATATGATACAGGAATACATGCACTAAGGAACACATCAAATAAATAAATAAATAAACTTAATCATAAACAACGACATAAACAAATAAATAAACAAATGAATATGCAAATAAAAAATGAATAAATAACAAATATGATATACATAAATATGTAAATAAATAAATAATAAACAAATTAATTAATAAATAGACAAAAGTTGGGGTCCCTCACCTCTCAGGCAGCGAGCGAGCGGGCACCCCGCATTGCGATGTTTTGCGCCATCATATTATCTGCTCTAACTCACGGTGGGGCATACTTCACTTAAAATTAAAACCCAGCCAATCAGCGCCCTAATTGCCGGCAATTTGAACTCCTTCTTGGGGGGTTGG
>NC_134806.1:42846427-42848927 GCF_046742065.1 Oratosquilla oratoria
CTCTTTAAGAACATTGAAGATCGTGAAGGAGTTCGAATACTTTGTTCTGAGTCCTCAAGGACGGGTTTAAGTAATCCATTAAAGTAATAGTGTATCCTACGCTATAATTCCAAATAGGAGAAGGAGATTGCTGACTCCATTTAAACACGAATTCAATCAATGTTATGGGGTAAAAATACTCTAATGTATTTAAGTATATCTAATGTGTTTATATCGAGCAGCGGGTCTCAAGTTTTCATCCGTCATATATATATGGATGTGTATATATATATATATATATATATATATATATATATATATATATATATATATATATATATATATATATATATATATTATATATATATATATATATATATATATGGTCTGCCAGTTATACCATATTACAGATTTTGCACAAAAATTTCAAGTGTGATATATTTCTCCCTGGTGTAGATTTTCCCCTGAGGGCAGGCTTATTACTGGAGGTAGATATATCCTTGGGGCTTAGATTTATCCCTAGGGGTAGATTTATCAGAGGTGGTGGATTTATCATAGTTATAGAGTCTACACGCAGGTCTGGCCTTGCCCAATACTTCCAAGGCGGTTGTGCCCGCCCTATCAGGCTTGCAAGAGCCGGCTGGTAGGACTGGATCTCCCACGCGAGTCCAGTCGTCCTCCAGTGACCCTGAACTTGAGGTCTTTGATTCTCCTACAGACATACCGAGTCCCTGAGTTATCCCTCGACAGGCGCACTGTATTTGGTGCTCCTTTGGTTATTTTCTGGAAGGTTCTCTTCGATATTTCTGGAAGGTTCAGCTCGTTTCTGTTGGTTCCTGAGTATTCGGTTTTTCTTCGGTTATTTTCTGGAAGATTCTGTCGGTTTCAGTTACCCAGTTCCTCAGTGTCTGCTTTTTTTTTCTTTGGTTGTTTTCTGGAAGGTTCTGTCGGTTTCTGTTATTTAGCTCCTGAGTTTCTGGCGTTTCTTTGGATAGTTTCTGGAAGGGTCTGTCCGTTTCTCTTACGAAGGTCCTCAGTACCTGGTTTCTCTTTGGATATTTTCTGAAAGGTTCTGTTCGTTTCTATTACTTAGTTCCTGAGTTATCCGTCAAGAACTGTGTGGCTTCTCTTTCTCCTTTTATTGTCTTCCGGAAGGACTTTATGATACTTATAGATGGCTGGTAGTTTCTCTCTCTTACATCTAGAACAGGGAATCTTAATCTAGGGACCCCAAATAACATCTTTCTCCTTCTTTTGTCTTCTGGAATGTTCTTTCGATACTTCTAAATACTTCTGTTAATTTCCCTTGCTTACTTCTAGAGATGGGATTCTTCATCTTGGGCCCAGGGAGATGTCTAGATGCCTCCAGAACTTTTCAGGAGTGGGGCACAAATCATGAATAGTTAGTACCTGGTGGAAACCAAATTATTTCATTCAATCTTGAAGTGATCTTCGGGAGTTTAAGGAACAGAAATTCATAAGTAAAGGACCTGAAGACAAACAGATTGGGAACCAATGCCCTGGAGGCTACTTTCACATATCTTCTATAGAATTTCAGTCCTTGATTATGTACTTTGAGATCATAGCGCTCTCAAAACCATCTTCTACTCCTCTTATGGTTTTCTGGAAGTCTCATTCAAAAACTCTGTAAGCTTCTTTCAGAACCTCCGGAAGTTTTCTGTCGACTTCTGGAAGGCTCCTCAAGTTCCAGTCGCCATTCCTGGAAATGTTTATGAGCTTCTGTTTGAATTTCTGGAAAATTATCTCGTCATTTCTGATTAGTTCTTGAGCTTTGGTCGTCATTTCTGGAAGATTGCGTGTCTGGAATGCTCGGTCATCTTCTGGAACCACTTCTGGTAGATCCTCTCGTTCCTTCTGGTAAGTCCCTGTGCTCCGGTTTTGGAAGGTTCTGTAAGATCTATTGACCACTTCTGGAAAGTTCTTCTGTCAGTAACTCTGACAGAAAACCTTTCACTTTTGAAAGGCTTTCCAAGATTCACTCACTTACACTAGATCTTTGTTTTGATACAGATTCTGTTGGCCTGGACGCCTTATAGAGTCGATATTTAGGGACTTTAGCATGACTCCTGGGCATTAGAGTTATGGAGTATTCTCTGTAACTCCACTTCTTGGCCGTGATATTTTCGCCAAAGACAGAAGCGCTGGTCTGCAAGAAAGGCCCTGGCTTTATATCAGCTTTTTTGCTAAGGCTGATTTTTTTAATTTTTAATTTTAAGTAATTTTATTCTGTCGATTGGACCAGGAAAAATAATAATAGCAACAACAAAATAAAATATAGTGAAAAAATTATAAAAATATTAAATAATATGAAATAGAACAATGTAAAACAAAAATGCAATAAAATAAGATAAAATAAAATAAAGTAAAATAAGATAGAAAAATAAAATAAAGGAAAACACAAAAAGACTAGAAAATACAATAAAATGCAACAGAATAGATTCAATAGAAATTTAAAATGGATGAATCGATAAGTCAAGCTTCTGTTTTGACTAAAGTTTTC
>NC_134806.1:42853927-42856427 GCF_046742065.1 Oratosquilla oratoria
TGTATATGTAAACGAATAAACAATAAATAGATGATAAATAAATCATTTATTTGTCATTTAGGAACTATCCCCGAAACGCGACCAAATACGAAGACATGGAGGGACAAACGGCCCGCAAAGCACCGATCCCCCCCCTCCCCCTCCCCCTCCCCCCCTCCCCCCCAGAACCCGAAATAGCTCGATGTTGTCATGGGCCTTCACAAGGAGGAGGAGGAGGAGGAGGAAGAGGAGGGGAGGAAGGGGAGGAGGAGGGCAATAAAGCCAAGTCTGATGGCACTTGAGGAGGATGAGGAGGAAGAGGAGGAGATGGAGAGAAGGAGGGGAAGAAAGGTGGGCAGGGCAGGAAGGAAGGAAGGAGAGAGGGAAGAGAGAAAGAGAGGAAGGATGAAAGGGAGAGGGAAGGGAAGATGGAGAGAGGGAGAAAGGAAGGAAGGAAGGAAGAGAATGAAAAGGAAGAGGAAAAAGAAGAATAAAAGGAGGAGGAGGAGGAAGAGGAAGAATAATATGGGAAGGGAGGGAAAAAGTGAAAGAAGAAAAGGACGGAAAGGAAGAAAGGAAGAAAGAGAGGAGCAATAAATAATAAAAGAATAAACGAAAAGAGAAAGAGAGGCAGGGATGTGGGAGGGAGACAGGTAAAGGAAGAGAGGGAAGGGGGGAGGGAGAGAGGGAGGAGGAGGAGGAGGAGGAGGGGGAGGAGGAGGAGGAGGAGGGGGAAGGACAAATACCAATCCACTTTCAATTTATTCCCTACAGCCTATTTTGGATAGAATTCCTCTCTTCGGGTATACTTGCGTCAACTACCCCCCCACCCCCTCCCTCCCTCCCTTCCTCCACCTCCATCCACTCCCCCACATCCACTTGTCTGTGGCGAGGAGGACAGCACGGGGGGGGGCGGTGGTGGGGGGTTCCTGTTATTGTCTGACGGTAGGAATAACATGATATGCGAAAGAAGCCATCAAAATTGTTATTGTCATTTCTTTTATTATTATTATTGTTGTTATTATTATCACTGTTATTATTATTATCGTTATTACTATAATAACTGTTACTATTATTCTTATTATAATCATCATTATTAATATGCTTATTATTACTGTTATTATTATTATTATTTTGTTACGAATATTCTCCCTCTTTTTCTCTCCACGTGCCCTCGCATAGTGTAACACCCAATTACCTCAGCTATCTAAACACATAGGGTAAAGGTAACGGCTTCGGCCGTAGTGGCTATCCTTTACTTAAAAACAAAAACAAAAAAACTCGGAAAGGATGAACGAGCTTTTCACCGTTCACAAGAACGGTTGTGCGACTCTGCCTTTTGTGACGTCACGCCAACACGTGACAATCTCACTTTCCGTCACAACGGCGTCACGTTTATCTCACGTTCCGTCGCATCAATCTCACGTTCCTAGAATCCTCCTCCTCCTCCTCCTCCTCCTCCTCCTCCTCCTCCTCCTCCTCTCATGTTCTTCCTTCTCTTCTCTTCCTTCACATCTTCCTCCTTCTCCTCTTCTTCGTCACTCTCACTTTCTCCTCCTCTTCTTTTCTTCGTCACGCTCGCTTTCTCCTCCTCCTCCTCCTCCTCCTGATCCTTCTATTTCATTTTCTCCTCTTCCTCTTCTTCTTCCTCCTCTTCCAACTCCTACTCATCTTCTTACTCATTTTTCTTCTCATCTTCTCCTACTATTCCTCCTCTTCCTCCTCCTCCTTTTCCAACTCCTACTATTTCTACTGTTCTTCCAGCTCCTCCTCCTCCTCCTCCTCTTCTTCTTCCAGTTCCTCCTACTCATCATCCTTTTCGTCCTTCTCTTCTTCCAGCCCCTCCTACTCATCCTACTCTTCTTCTTCGTCCTCCTCCTCCTCCTCCTCTTCCTGCTCTTCTTCCAGTTCCTCCTACTCATCGTCCTTTTCGTCCTCCTCTTCTTCCAGCCCCTCCTACTCATCATACCCTTCTTCTTCGTCCTCCTCCTCCTCCTCTTCCTCTTCTTCTAGTTCTTCCTACTTATCATCCCTCTTGTCCTTCTCTTCCTCGTCCTCCCCTCGGCACTTCACCCAATCTTGCTTTTCCTACCGTGTATGTGTGTGTGTGTGTGTGTTTGTGTGTGTGTGTTTGTGTGTGTGTGTGTGTGTGTGTGTGTGTGTGTGTGTGTGTGTGTGTGTGTGTGTGTGTGTGTGTGTGTGTGTGTGTGTGTGTGTGTGTGTGTGTGTGTGTGTGTGTGTGTGTGTGTGTGTGTGTGTATGTATGTGTGTGTATGTGTGTGTGTGCGTTTGGGGGGAGGGGCCACGCCCATCGTCCGGGGACCCCGCGGCCACGGGCGGATCGGTCCTTCACCGCCCACGGGGGCGCGCCTACGCACAGTCTGACTCACCTCAAAGACAGCCACCAGCCCCCCCCCTCCCAGCCCCCCAGCCCCCCGAAGCCACCTTGTTCGTACGCCCTCCCTGTCCAGAGAGGGTACAGGTATACTTTACAGACACGGTAAGCGCCCCCCCCCCCACC
>NC_134806.1:42873927-42893927 GCF_046742065.1 Oratosquilla oratoria
TTCCATTCTAATTCCTTGCAAACACGATCGAGACTAACACGGAGTTCAATGGAAGCATATTCGGAAACTGATACGCATGTCGGGCTGTGGACTCGAACCTTGACGAGACGTAACAAATGGACAGTGACTTAAGCAATTGTGCTATCAAATTTTGACACACACACACGTACATATACATACATTCATACATACATATATGTATATATATATGTATATATATATATATATATATGTATATATATATATATATATATATATATATAACACAATAACTTATTGTACATTTCAATATCAATGATACAACTCTAATCTGTCTTGCATCTGTGCAGGCAGGAACGCTCAGTGACAGACGTGTATTGAGACAGAGGCGCTAGTGACTGGCAACGAGATGGATGGACATGAATATGTGACCAGGGCGGGATGACGAGGATGGGGGCAACAGGTGGGGCATTAAGTGTTGGGGGCAAAACTGGGGCAACAAATAGGGACACAATGTGGTGGAGCAACAAGAGCTGAGCTGGGGCAAAGGAAAGAATGGGACAGTAGGGAAAAAAGGTAATGGGGCAACAGAATCAAAGATGGGACAAAAGGGGCAACAGGGGCAAAACGTGATGGGGCAACAGGAGTAAAGGTTGCGCAACATAGGTAACAGGACCGAAGGTGTGGCACTAGGGGCAATAGGTGTGGCACCAGGGGCAATAGGTGGGGCAACAGGGACAAGAGGTGGGGCAAAATTGGGGCAACAGGGAAGGGCAGCAGTGTGGATAGGGCAACAGGAGAGGAGCAACATACTAGACACTCTCGAGAAAAGTTGATCTGATCAATTCATCCATCAATCACTCAATAACTCACTGAACCGTTCCGAGTCCCAGGCTGGACAAAGGTCTCTCTCAATATCTGCCACGCCACTCCTGCAAACTTTTCCCATTTAAGCTCCCAGGTAGATGCTCGACTCATGTCTCTCCTGTCACTAAGTAGACATAATTGGAAAGCAAGAAGAGAAATTAAAAGAGGGGAGAAAGGATAAAGAGGGAGGAAAGAGAGACAGAGAGAGAGAGAGAGAGAGAGAGAGAGAGAGAGAGAGAGAGAGAGAGAGAGAGAGAGAGAGAGAGAGAGAGAGAGAGAGAGAGAGAGAGAGAGAGAGAGAGAGAGAGAGAGAGAGAGAAGGGGAAGAGAGGAGAACAGAAGAAAAAAATTAAGAAAGTGGAGAGAGAGAATTGAAGAGGGGAGGAGGGGGAAGAGGGGAGAGGGGAAGAGATAAGGGAAGGAGGAAAGAAAAGAGTGAAAGGGGGAAGGAGGAAGAGAAGGGGGAGAGGGGAGGGGGAGGAGAGGGTGAGGGGAGAATGATGAGGGGGAAAAGGAATGACAGGGTGAGAGGGGAGATGAGAGGGGAAGAAGGAGAGGGGAAGGGGAGAGAGGAGGGGAGAGGGGAAGAGGGAGAGGGGAAGAGGGAGAGGGAAAGGGGAGAGGAAAGAGTGAAGGGGGAGAAGGAAGAGGAGGAGGAGAGGGGAAGAGAAGAGAGAGAGAAGGAAGGGAGAAGGGATAATAGGGTGAGAGGGGAGGGAGGAAGGGAAGGGAAGGAAAGAGGGAGGAAAGGAGGAAGGAAAAGGAAGGAGGGGGAAGGAGGAAAGGAAGGAAGGAGGGAAGGAAAGGAAGGGAAGGGGAGGAAGGAGGAAAGGAAGGAGGGAGGAAGGGAGGAAGGGAAGGAGGGAGGAAGGGAAGGGAAGGACGGAGAAAAGAAAGGTGGGAGGAAGGGAGGAAGGGAAGGAGGGAGGAAGGGAAGGGAAGGACGGAGAAAAGGAAGGAGGGAGGAAGGGAAGAGAAGGAAGGAGGAAGGAAGAGAAGGATGGAGGGAGGAAAAGAGGAAGGGAAGGAAGGAAGGAAGGAGGAAGGGTATGGAAGGAGGGAGGAAGGAAGGGGAGGACGGAAGGGGGAAGGGAAGGGAGGGGAAAGAGGGAGGTAGGAGGGGAAGGAGGGAGGGAGGAAGAGAAAAGAGGGAAAGGAGGGAGGGAGGGAGGAAGGGAAGGAGGGAGGGAAGGAAGGAAGGGGAGGGACGAAGGGAGGGAGGAAGGAAGGAAGGGAAGGGAGGGGAAGGGAAGAAGGGAAGGGAGGAAGGGGAGGGAGGAAGGGGAGGAAGGAAAGGAAGAAGGACGAAGATGTCTCGAGTTGTGGGGAGATCCCTAGGAGGACAAGGTGGGGGGGGGCGTCCGGTGGGCACTGCAGGACCTCCGAACTGTCCTGACGATACAGCCTCAAGACAATATGACTTAGCAAGGTTGTTTAGAATTGGGGGAGGGGGGGCAGTGCGTGTTTTAGGTGAATGGTGACCATGGTCACAAGAAATGGAAGATTTGAAGAGCAGATTGATTTTAGTTGGAGCCTGTGCGTTAATTGAGACGATCTGGAAAAAAAAAAAAAAAAAAAAAAAAAAAAAAAAATCTTCTGATGGGGAGGTCTTCGTTGTTGACGGCGCCTTCTTCAGGAGTCCCGGGCCCTCTAGCGACGACACATGCCACGGGACGTTTATGACGTCACACGGCATGTCACATGACGTCTGACATCACTTCGGGTAGGTAACGTATGTTCTCTGTCACAGACAACGCGCAGACAATGGGAGGAGGAGGTGGATGGGGAGGAGGAGGGGGAGGTATAGGGGGAAGGAAGGAAGTAGTGGAATATGTATGAAGAGACGGAAGAGGAGAAAGAGGAGGAGGAGGAAGAGGAGGAGGAGGAGGAGGAGGAAAAAGAGGAGGAGAAGGATGAAGAGGAGGAAGAGAAAGGGGATGAGTAATGTGAGGAAGATGATGATAATGATAACGATAATGATGATAATAATGTCAAAAATGATGACGATAATGATGATGATGATGATGATGATGATGATGATAATGATGATAGTGATGGCAATAATGATGACGGCGATGAGGAGTAAGAGTACGAGGAGGAGGAGGAGGAGGAGGAAGAGGAGGAAGGAGGAGGAAGAGGAATGTGAGATAGATGATAATGATGATGAGGAGGAAGAGGATGAGAAGGAAGAGGAGGAAGAGGAGGAAGGGAGAGTGGTAGAGGTGGCGTTGTTCCAGAATGTTCTTCTGACCTAGAGCGTCGACGTGACGTCATCAAGGCCCCGCCCACTTTGCCCTTGTGCCCCTCCCACTCCCTCAAGCATCCTCCACTTCCCACGCGTACCTCCATATCCATAGAAGGAGGAGGAGGAGGAGGAGGTGGAGGAGGTGGAGGAAAAGGAGGAGGAAGAGGAAGAGATATGTTTATATGAAAACAAATAAAGGAGGAAGAAGAGAAAAAGGAAGATTAAGAAGAGAAAGAAGCGGAGAAATATTACTATTTTCTAACGTTAAGATTGATCTTTTTTTAATAAAAAATAAAACAATTAAATGCTAGCCTTAATTAAATTATTATTTAACTGATTTGGTTAAACTTTGGATGAAAATAATCAATACCGTTCCTTAACCTTTAATCTGTTTAGAAGATTTTCTTTGCCGCTAACGGTTAAATAATAATATTAGTTAATTTACTTCAATTAACATTTTATAACGTATTGGAACTATTTTCAATAATTTTATTTTTGACAAACGAGAAACCATTTGATTCACTTTGACGGAACCTCTGCGTTCACAAAAATAAATAGATAAATAAATAAATAAATAAAAATAAATAAATAAATTAATATATAAATGGGAATAAATGAATAAATAAATGAATGAATACATATTAAATAGTTATCGTTCACAAAAAATACTCAATGAATAAAAATGAAATAATGAATGAACAACTGGATAATAGATAAGAACTGATAACAAATAGAATGAATAAATGAATTAGTGAGCAAAAAGAGGATAGATGCTAAAGATAAGTAAGTATATGAATAAAAATAAATAGCGATAGATAAAGAAGTGGATAAACAATAATACAGAAATAAATGAAATGGACAGAGAGAGAGAGAGAGAGAGAGAGAGAGAGAGAGAGAGAGAGAGAGAGAGAGAGAGAGAGAGAGAGAGAGAGAGAGAGAGAGAGAGAGAGAGAGAGAGAGAGAGAGAGAGCTTAGTCTAAAAGCAAGGACAATTCATCGTATCAAAGAAAAAAAAAAAAAATGGACAAGTTACCACCAACGCTTGCCTCCAATTAGCGATGCAATGATTCCACTCCAAAACTATGTTTCACCTTTTTTTTTGTCTCTTCCCCCTCCTCCTCCTCCTCCTCTTCTGCTCTTTATGGAAGAAGAACCAACCTCAGCCAGAACGCGTTGGTTGTAGAGTCTCGCGTTTCCATATAAGGAAGTCTATTCTGACCCTCAGCAAAACGATCTGTGCTTTCAATTTGTCTCTCCGCAGGAACTTCCCCTTTCCCTCCTACACCCTTGTTGCACGATGTTCCCCTGGTGACGACCTTTTAATAAACAGAGTTTGTTATGGAGGAAGTTTGGCAGAAATCTCACCTCCCCGCTAACTGGTTTCTGGTGTGGTTCTAGTATGCTACTGAGTGGACGCCGCGAGATGGGAAGCATGCAAAAAGGAGACCAGGCTGAAGGTGGAGAGACGAGATAGAGAAGTTTGCAGGAGTGATGTGGCAAAGGTTGGCGTAGTCATGCAAATTATGGAATGGTATGAAAGAGGTCGTTGTTCAACAGTGGAATCAGGATAGATGGTTGATTGATTGATTGAAACAGCGTTTATATCCTTGGGGACAATATCACTGAATCCGTATTGGACTGTGTGTTAGGAGGGTTAGCGTTGATCAAAATCCGATGTATTATGCAATAGTTGGTCTATTTATACATTTGTATTACAAGGCGGAAAGTCGACACACCTCAATTTCTCAACTGAAGGGAGGGACACATCCGCGACTCAAGTGAGTTCGTTTGAGTAGAAACGACTTCGGCTACAATCTTTTGTTTTTCGAATCTCCAAATGTCAAATCACCTTTGCGTCATATATTGAGAAGCTGAGCGACGAACTAAGAGAAGGTAAACCTATTATACGAATATCAGACACGTTGTTGCATTGTACACTTAGGGAAGTCTAGAATACTGTGAGCAAAGTTGTCTTCCAGCTTGTCAAATTCACAACATTTGGTAAGAATCTTTAATGTATGACGGGGTACTTTATAATAACATATGAATGGAGGAGACTACAAGAGACCATAAGGCCTACACTAGGCAGTTCCATGTCCCTTACCACCTGTTATCCCTATCCATAAGATTATCTAATCTTCTTTTAAAACAACCCATTGTTTCAACACTCACTACATGGTTACCAAGTCTATTCCATTCGTTAACCAATCTACTAGTAAACCAACTCTTGCCTATTTCCTTCCTATATCTAAAATTGTCCAATTTACATCCAAACGAGTCCTGCCCTGCTGTCTTAGTATGATGACCTTGTCTGCATCACCCTTGTTATAGCCCTTGACCCATTGTTACACAGAGGGCAGACCCCAGCGCTATCGATCTTCGACAATCAGTATTGCATCACCCTATGCACTCAAAGCACTTGATCACGTGATACTTAGATAGTGAGGGCTCATTCGACATTGTATGTTAAGTGTTATGAGAATTTGGTATTAAGGTGACCACAGGAGAAGGTTGTATATGACCGTGTCCACAGCACTATATGAAATGAAGACGTGGAATTCGAAGGAGACACAAAGGTAGAGCCTAAACGTCTTTGAGATGAATGTTTTGGGTATATGGAAAGAAAGAGTGAAGAAAATCTAGTGGGGAGAATGTGGATATCCTAAGTGGAAGGGGTGAACTTTAGGGGAAGACCAAATATGAAGTGGATGGACATGGTGTAGGGGTATTAGAGGTAAGAGGGATGCCTGTCGAACAAGTAAGAGAGAGTGCAAAAAAAAAAAAATAATAATGAATGCTGAGTGGTTGTAGAAGATGAAGTGATGTGGATCGACGAGATGCTTCTCGAGTGGACGAGGATGGAGGGTCGCTATGTAAATGAATCGGCGGGGGTAAACCAGGTTCGGCTTTCGGGCCCAGCTGTGGAGGTGCTGTGTTTTACTGCATTGGCTTGGACCTGGGAGGTGTGGCGGGGGTAGAGGGATGACCCTTCATCCACGAGGAGCTCAGATGGGTCTGGGGGGAACAACGAATGGGGTTTGGATAAGAGAAGGAGGGGTGCATACCTTGACTTGGCTACCTCCCTTATAAGGGGGAAAATACATTTTAGTGAAATAGGAAGGTGAGGAGACTACGCCAGGAGGTGCTGAGTAGTTGTGGCCAAAGCGGTCACCACCTTTGCCTTCAGCTGCTGGGAATGGGGTAGATGTCAGGGACTCGAATCCAGGA
The DNA here is from genome assembly GCF_046742065.1 of Oratosquilla oratoria. Classification (NCBI taxonomy): domain Eukaryota; kingdom Metazoa; phylum Arthropoda; class Malacostraca; order Stomatopoda; family Squillidae; genus Oratosquilla; species Oratosquilla oratoria. The sequence goes on from NC_134806.1 coordinate 42,880,247, forward strand.
CTAAGCGATTGCAAGGCCAGCACGCTTTGGTATATGAACGCAAAGAGGTTAAACCTTAAACTCGATTAACTCGTTAATCTATCTCGGTTATCTCACACTTGAATGTCGTATTGCATATTCGTTTAAACCGCTCGCGTGAATTTCAAGAACACGACCATTTACATCACATCGTAAATCTGGCAGCTTGTTTCTAGAAAAAAGAAACAAATATTAAACGCTCTAGATGACTCCTTGGTTCTGAGATTCTAATCAGTTGTCTAAGCTCGGTAGTTTGACTTTCTAAGTCATTTGTCGTGGGGTTCCGTTAAATCAATTTCAGTGGAACTTTATTTCTAACAATTTTCATCGGCTATTGATATACAGACAACATGACAACTACATCATTAATCCAAACGGATACAATGCCATTGTCATAAGAGAGACATTGTCAAATACTTTGGAGAAGTGTATAAAAATGTCTAATCCCGTGGAAATCTCTTCATTAATACACGTGTGTCTTACCAACATGATATTGGACCATGTGCTAGACTCCTGACCGACATCCATTATCCTCCCGGATGAGTTCAGAGCTCATATATGGATAGATTTATGGGTCATGATGTGACCTTACACACACACACGTACACACACACACGTACACACACACACACACACACACACACACACACACACACACACACACACACACACACACACACACACACACACACACACACGCACACACCAACTCTTTGCTCAGGGAGAACAGGTGTTACAATTTCAGTCCTAATAGGGAAGCAAACTAAGGACCACTTAATCAGCAGGCCAAGTCGGTACTACTACACCAGCAAGCCGGTTTTTCCCCCACCATGGTCTTTGGATCACGTGTTGGACTCGTGATCGACAGCTATTTCCCTCCCGGAAGAGAGCTCAGCTCGTATATGACCGATCTATGGGTAATACTGTGACCTTACACGCACACACACCCCAACTCACAACTCACCGTCAACGAGAGTTGGAGTAACGACCTGTAGCGCAGCGATACTGAAATTATTTCAGCCCTGGGCGGGATTCGAACCCAGATCTCCGTAGGGGCAGCCGGGAAATTTACCAACTGCCCCACGAGTTGTGTATGTGTGTGCGTATGTGTGTACATGTGATCATTTCCTTAATTTAATTATCTAATTATTGTTTTCAGGCCCCAATGCCTGTTTCTGTCCCGTCTTGTCTCTGAAATCCAGTTCAACCAAACATTCTCTAAGATTTTCTAGAACTTTCTTATTGTCCAGGGGCACACTCCTCGCTCCGTTTTCCATTTCCCTTTTTTGGGAAGCTGAACTTCTTGACACACGCCTCACCCGTTTTCTTTTGCACTTTTGTACTTTATGTCTTCTCGTTTTCCTCACTAACAAGCCTGACACTGTTCTTCTTATCTCTGAATGGCTTGATGTGTGTATGTGTGTGTGTGTGTGTGTGTGTGTGTGTGTGTGTGTGTGTGTGTGTGTGTGTGTGTGTGTGTGTGTGTGTGTGTGTGTGTGTATGTGTGTGTTAGCCATAGAAGGAGAGGAAGAAGAGAGAGAATATGAAAGAGAATGAAAAAAGAACAGAAGAGGGAGACTAAGAATCAGAAGGAAAGAAAGAGAAAGGGAAAATGTGTATGTGTGTGTGATTCACCATGGTCTTGGCTCACGTGTTGGACGATCGACAGCTATTTCCCTTCCGGAAGAGAGCTCAGAGCTCGTGTAAGACCGATCTATGGGTAATACTGTGACTTTAAACGCACACACATCCCCAACTCCCCGCCCACGAGAGTTGGAGTAACAACCCGCAGCGCAGGGATACTGAATTGATTTCAGCCCTGGACGGGATTCGAACCTGGACCGCCATAGTGGCAGCCAGGGACTCTAACTACTGCCCCAGAGGTGTGTATGTGTGTGTGTGTGTGTGTGTGCACGTGTATTCACCAAATTTCAGTACATGTTGTAGCTTTCCTCGTGGGGTCCCGTCTCTATATATCCGTTTATCAAACTTTGCTTTAAATTCGGTTATGATGAAGGCCTGGATTATATTTTCTATTGTGTCTTACAAACTGATGTATGTGGAAAACTATGCTTCCTAACATTTTAATCAATAATTTCTCTTTATTTCTTTATTATCATTATTATCCTTATTATTACTTTTATTATTATTATTATTTTGCAATGACCTTTTGTTCGCTCATCCCAAACTACCAGATCCTCCCTATCCTTTTTTCTATTAATATCTCTACTCCAAATATCAATATCATATTACTCTCTCTCATCTTCCCTCCAATGTGGATAGTCCCCGTTTTTAAAGTCTCTCCTCATATGTCATATATCAGTCAAGCTTGGAATAATTGTGTTGATTGTTTTTGTTTATTACAACTTGTGTGTGTGTGTGTGTGTGTGTGTGTGTGTGTGTGTGTGTATGTATGTGTGTGTGTGTTTGTGTTTTTTTTTTTGACTGTTTAATCTCTCATTTTATAACTCCCTTTCTACTGTGGTCCATTTCCAAGATTTTTTTCATTTCTTTGTATTGAATTTGATCTCCCTTTTCAGACTCTATCAATATCTAGGTCTTTCTGTAGCAATCTGCAAACCTCCTTACATTTCACTCTTGGCGAAACATTATGAGAATCGGCTAGAGACGGCAAGCCTGTTCTCATAATAGTTCGCCATATTTCATCTATCTTCGGACAAACCTGGGAAGATAGTTGTGTCTTTCACTGTACATATCTGCCCCTTAATACTTCTACTTCCTTATTGTCCATAATTACTTGTTCATTTTCTCTCTCCTTTCTATCTTTCTTTTGTTTCTCTTTCTACTCTTGTTAATAAGAATTCTTCTTTTCATTCAATCGGATTGATAAAATTATGTTTATTTGTTACCTGTTCTCAGCGCTACTCTAATCAATATCTTAATCATCTCCTTCTTCATATTTTCCTTTTCTTCGATTCTGTCTTATTACACTCAACCCATTTCTCATCAGATATTTCTATCTACCCTTTCTGCTCTTAAAAAATTCTTCGTTTTCTTTGACCTCGTTACTTTTTTCCATATTATCGTCTTGTTCATATCTGTCTTCCTTTCAATTTTTCATAATCCTGTTTCAAGTGATAAAACACACTTTTCTTAATTACTCGTGTTTGATAACTGCATTCAAACTCATTTTTGCCATGTTTTTTACATCAATCACCATTAAATGAAGCTACAATAATAAATATTGTCTTCATGCTCATTGTCGGTACCAATTTCATTATTACTCTCTCTGGTCGCCATTTTCGTTAATACACGTCTTCGTCTTCACCCATCTCCCGAAATTTTGAGTTTCCTTTTTTATAATTTCGCGCTAAACCACGCTAATTTTTACGCTAAAATACTTTTCAAGTCTTCACTAAATAATTTTCCGATTTAGAACTAAGTCCTTCACTAAATAATTTTCCAATTTTACACTAAATCACTTCCCAATTCCTGAACTATATTGGGATGACTTTGGTGGTTAGTTATATTAACTCTTCTAAAACGGCCGAAATGGGGATTTTTTTTCACGAGAGCAAAAAAATACGCGTATTTACCAAACTGCATATACCTAGTTGTATTATACAGGAAAGGAAAAAATATAATTTTAGGATATAATGTGTGTGTGTGTGTTAGAGAGAGAGAGAGAGAGAGAGAGAGAGAGAGAGAGAGAGAGAGAGAGAGAGAGAGAGAGAGAGAGAGAGAGAGAGAGAGAGAGAGAGAGAGAGAGAAGATTTAGATAACTACAGCAACGATCTGAAAAGTGGCTAGTGAAATTTAAAACAAGTAAATGCAAGGTTATGCACATAGGTAAAAATAACAGTAAGTACGATTACAAGTTATTTGGAAAATCATTAACAAAAGTGGATAGTGAAAAGGATCTCGGCGTAATTATCAGTAACGATCTCAAATAATCTAATCGGTGTATATCAACCTCTGAGAAAGCAAATAAGATTCTAGGACTGATTCCGCGATCTTTTGACTTCGAAAGTCCATCTCTCATTAACAAGCTATATAAATCGTGAGTTCGTCCACATTTAGAAAATGCTGTTTCCGTATGGTCACCGAATCTTGTTAAAGACACTGACAGATTGGAAAAAGTACAACGACGAGCCACAAAACTGATTCCAAATATCAAAAATAAATCATACGAAAATCTACTAAAACATGAATCTATTTTTACTAAGAAAAGCGTAGACTCAGAGGTGACTTGATACAGGGAATTGGCAGCATTAAAAGTGACAAAAAATTCACACTGAATGAGAATTAGACAAGAAATAATGGTCTCAAAATGTCAGGAAACATATTCAATTTGGAAGTGGGTAGAAACAACTTCGTCAACCGCGTAGTTAATGAATGGAATAAACTTGCTGTAGAGGCAGTGCAATATTTGTTCAGTTCGAAGCTAGATGCGTTTAAATAAACACCTAAGCAAGATGCTATAATGTCTGCCATTTATTTTATATTATTTGTTTATTATTGTCTGTTTATTATTATTTATTTGATTATTATTTATTATTATTTATCTGTCCATTTGTTATTATTTACTATTTACCTGTTTCTTAATTATTTAACTCTACCTATTTATTTATTTATTTTATTTATTATTATTATTTATCTATTTATTTATCATTATAATTTTTTCGCATCCGACCTAGTTATGGACCAAAAGGTCTCCTGTCGGCATGCTCCTCCCTTGTAATCCTTTGAGAGAGAGAGAGAGAGAGAGAGAGAGAGAGAGAGAGAGAGAGAGAGAGAGAGAGAGAGAGAGAGAGAGAGAGAGAGAGAGAGAGAGAGAGAATGAGAGGGAGTGAAAGAGAGGTAGTGAAGGAGAGATAGAGGTAGGGAGGTGAGAGAAAGGGAGGAGGAGGTCGAGAAGAAGGAGAAGGAAAGAGAAGGAGGGAGAGGAAATGAAGGGCCCTGGCAAATTATTCTATTCATCCCCTTCAGTTGCCGCCAGGTGATTTTATTAATTTTCACGGTCACCCGGATCCTCATTCTAAAAACCGAAAGAATAGGACTCCATCAGGGAGACTTCCACTTTAGGGCGTTGTATTGGGAGATATCTCTAATGCGCTTGTTGAGTACAGGTGTGACCAATGCTCTAGGTTACACATATCAACGGTATCGTCTTGTTGATGTGTTACGTTGTTGCTTCCACCTTTTAAGAGCTGTTTGGGTCATCTGATAATGAGTTTGAGGCGAGTCAGTGAACGCAGAATCTCTTCATTACAGTTAGGAAAAAATAAATAAATAAAACCAACAAGTGAAGTAAAAAATAATGTACACCAGTTTAAGTAAGGGGTCACTGAGGGCCAGGAAGAGGTACTCGTGGGGTCCCGTCACGAGGAGGCGACTCAGGGTCCAGAACACAGGGTCCATTCGAAAAGGCTTACAGTAGTTCTTCTCTCTCTCTCTCTCTCTCTCTCTCTCTCTCTTTATTTATTTATTTATTGTATTATCTCGCCCTTTGTTTTCATGCGCTCTCCTTAGTAGTTGGTCTTTGGTTTAATCTACCTTGGTAAGTAGTGTAACCTTTATTCTCCTATACGACCACCACAAGCACTACTACTACTACTACTACTACTACTACTACTACTACTACTACTACTACTACTACTACTACTACTACTACTACTACTACTACTACTACTACTATTACTACTACTACTACTACTATTACTACTACTGGTGCTACAGAAAAAATAAAATATAGACATATATATAATTTATTGGTAATGATTATAATTTATTTTATAGTATTTGTTTTTGTTTTGTTATCATTTGTCTGTCTGATTTTCATTTATTATTAGTTATATGTCAATTTATTATTATTTACTATTTACCTGTTTGTTTATTACTTAACTATACCTATGCATTTATTTATGTATTTTATTTGTTATTTACATTATTATAGTTTTTATTTATTATTATTATTTTTTTCGCATCCGACCTAGATATGGACCAAAAGGTCTCCTGTCGGCATGCTCCGCCTTTGTAATCCTTTGTAATCCTTTGTAATATATGTATATGTATATATATATGTATATATATATATATATATATATATGTGTGTGTGTATATATATATATATATATATATATATATATATATATATATACATATATATATATAAAGGTTCGAAATTAACGGTAGCCCGCTAGCCAATATCTAGCCAAAGTCACGGCGGACTAGCCAAAAAACTGGGCAAAATCTAAAGATAGCAATCCGTGTGGCTAACTAAAATATTGCTTTGGTGTCGTGCGAAACCTGAATTTTGTGAAATGGTCGTTACTATTTCGTACTTCCCCGATTTCGCTGTGAAAATATGAAGTTTATGCATAAAAAAAGAAATATGCTCAGATGAAATCGACTCGAGCGTGAATTATGCCTTCATTGAACATGCACTGAGCTGTTTAATTACGGCTATCAAGCAACCGAATATCTTTTGTGTTCAGTAACGTTTTAACGCATGCATGCAGTAGGCGAGCGCGAGGTATTTTGCGTGTATGATACGTTGTGACATACAGAACATAATCAACATGCTTATGTGTACATTGGCTATGTGTACGTATGTACGTGTACGTGTGTGTCACCATCGTAGACGTCGCCTGATAGGTTACTCTACGGTTACTATATAGACCTACAACAACGTTCCCCAACCTGGGGTGCTAATTAATTACAGGGGTGCTGAGAAGTGCACACAAAAATTACATTGATATATGTATCACTGATTACCTACTTGTGCATATTTGACTTTTTCCATGCTATTTTATTTTTCTATTGTGTTCTTATTTCTTCTACAAACAATATTGTCAATTTGTTTCAGTTCTAAGGAATCAAGAAAATAAATCAAGCAATACACTTCACTTTCTTTCATCCTTCTAACAACAAGATAGGGGTGCTGGACTGCTTAGACATAACAACAGGGGGTGCTATGGTCGGAAAAGGTTGGGAAACGCTGGCTTAGGAGGTGTACATTGCCTCCAGGTCATCACGTGTGCATGTTATCCGTTGATTATATTACGAGGGAGATGGGCGGTAGGTATTTGCACATGCTTGATGAGCAAATAAACAAGAGTAGACAAAATATTATAATAAATAATTTTGTAATACTGGCAGATGCCTCTTCCGGCGGCGGGGATAATGGTCAGACCACAGGTAAATAGATAAACGAATAAATAAATAAATAGATAAACAAATAAAAATAAATAAATAAATAAACGAATAAATAAACAAACAAATAAGCGGGCGTGTATTTTCGAGCACTGAAATGGTTGTTTGGAAATAAGAAATAAAATAAAACATCGATTTGAATTTCACTGATTGTGACTGTGATCTGTTGCATAGTGTTATCAATTGAATCGGTAGTCACAGTATGACTGAAGTGTTATGCAATTGTCACAACTAACTGTTCATTGTTGACTATAAATTGATTCCCTTTTGCTGTCACACCTGTGGTAAGTGCCAAACACACTGTACTTTCTGGTAGGAGTTTATTGTGTATCAGGAAGTAGGGCACGGGCGCGTCATGATGCCAAGGCTGGGCCCAAGCATTCGCTGGTGAAAGATCACTTCCTGTCATACTTGTGTGTAGACCTACGTAATAAACTCCTACCAGAAAGTACAGTGTGTTTGGCACTTACCACACACCCTCATGCCTTTATGTCTCCGTATTGTCTAGATCAACGTTTCTCAACCAGGGTTCCCCGCAACCCTAAGGTTCCACAAAAGGTCCCTAAGGGTTCCGCGAGAACAAGTGAGATAAGCTAATGCACTTTTTATTTTTTTTTTATTTAATTTCATATAAATACTATAATCAAACACGCACGACATACTCTTGGTTATTGTAATAATGTAACATAGACATCATCTTATCTAACCTATTATTGCGATGAAAATAAAATGAGAAAGATATGGTATATATATATATATATATATATATATATATATATATATATAATATATATATATATATATATATATATATATATATATATATTTGGGGGGGCAGGGGTTCCTTGAGACATGCAAGTTATTTTAAAGGTTACGCAAGGGTAAAAAGGTTGAGAAACGCTGGTCTAAATTCAAGTCTAGACCCAAGTCCAAGGTACCTCAGTCTCATCCTGGGTTAGTAGTCTTTGTCATTTGGTCTGAAATCCTATGACATCTGCTAATAGGTTACGAGGGTGGATAATTATATGAATATTGTTAATTTTTTAGAAGTGCACACCTACGCGATATAGCAATAGAAAATTAAATAATAATTTTGTAAATTATAATACACCAATGTAATATACGTTATTCTTGGTGAAAATTAATGATAGAAAAGGTTGCTAAAAACTATAAACAAACGAACGTATTCGCTTTGGTTGCTTGAGACGCCATCTTTGTTTTGGTAGAGGCGGAGGCCAAAGAAATTAAATTATGATAAATTCGTCTATTCTAACCTAACCTACCAACCTAACCTACCTACATAACCTAACCTTTGTTTAATAATGCGGTACCTGTAATTCTAGAGGTCATCAGGGTTGTCGTCGTCGTCTCCGACCTCCGAAACTATCAAAACAAAGATGGCGTCTAAAGGACTCGAAACGACTTCATTCGTTTCTGTATAGGTTTTAACAACGTTTTCTGATACTGATGTCCGCCAAGAAAAATATTTATGACATTGATGTATTATAATTTACAAAATTAATACTTAATTTTCTAATGCTATGCTGCGTAGGTGTGCAAATCTAAAAAATATACCTAAATTTTATGTAGAGCTGTTGGATGTAAATTAATGATTGATTAGTACCCGGACTAGTAAAAAATTGGGTGGGACAGTAAAAATTCTTGCGGACTAGACAAAATCTAATCTAACTAGTCCGCCTGGCTACTTAAAATAAGTTATGCACGACCCTTGTACACACACACACACACACACACACACACACACACACACACACACACACACACACACACACATATAAATATATATATATATATGTATATATATATATATACATATATATATGTATATATATACATATATATATACATATATGTATATATAAATATATTATACACACACACACACACACACACACACACACACACACACACACACACACACACATACTGTGCAAATTATTAGAGCTACCTACTGAAACGTATTTTCCTTTGCAGTATGTACATAAGTTAAATGTATAAGGCAAAGCTTACTTGACACTAAGACATAATCTATCATGTAGCACAGCATCTACTCTGATGGGAGTCTCTCCTGCCATGTTTGAACAAGAAACAGTGAGCACTGTCTTTCTTACATTTTTCAGTCTTCACAGAACTTGTGCGTAATATTTGTGAAAAATGAGGCATTCTACATGGAAATAGTGTCATTTTCAAGTATCAAATATGTTTGTTTTTCAGCGCCGAATATTAAATGAAAATTACACGAAAAACATCTGATTTATCATCTGGGAGAAAAGGACAGATTGCAACAATACTGAAAGAAACAAACTATTCTCATAGAGAAATATCCAAAAGACCAGAGCCGGGCATGTTCCTCATTGCGTTCCTCGGTGCGTTATGCTTTAGTTTGGTCGCGGTTAGCGCTCCCAAACTATTAAAGCAATATAGGTACCGGAATAGTATGTGGCCTACCTTTTGGTTTTGGCCTATGATTTTTTTTTTTTTTTTTTTTTTTATAGTATATGGCCTACCGGACTTTTTTCGGTATAAACTTGTCTCTCAAGTTTTGATAATTTGGGAGCACTAACCGCGGCCAAACTAAAAGGGAACGCACATAGGAACGCACCGAGGAACGCGCCCAGCTCTTCAAAAGACTCTGTCAAGAACAAGTGTTAAAAAGATTGCTTCTATTGATGGACAGTATGACAAAGCGGCAGAACTGAATTCCAAGACAAAGAGCAAATGAGGAAAAAAAAATATGAAGAACTACTCGAAGAGATGACAGAAGAATTGGACAGAAGCCACTGAACAACAGATATACTCCAAATTAAAAAAAAAAAAAAAAAAAAAAAAAAAAAAAAATGGAATAGGAAAATATAATAATTTCAACGCGAACTCGGAAGAAAGAAAAGTGAGGTCAAACTGAAGTGACATCGGTCGAGAAAAGCATCCAAGTTAACTCCTATGATAAAGAAAAAAGAAAAGAACGGACAAGAAAATACGCAAAATTCACCGATGATGACTGGAAAAAGTAAACTAGCAAAATCTCTATAATTTGTAAGAAGAAGAAATTCACATTAAAAAATCTATTTTAACTAAAAATCTTAACAATTTTTAATAGGCAAATTTCTTGATCCATATGTATGTTTCAGTAATAAATCCAGTTTCCAAGTAATGTAAAACAAGTCCCAGTTTGTTAGAAGACATCCTTCTGAAAAGTTCACTTAAGCATCCAATATCTGTCATGATATGGTCTGTCATTAATGGCAAAGGTACTGGACCATTTTACATTGTTGAAGAAACAATGAAATAGGATCAGTATAAGAAGTTTCTACAGAATCATCTCATACTTACAGTATGTGACTGGTTTCCAAATGGAGACAGGTACACCGCAAAGCCCATCAAAAGATATCTATCTGAGAAAAAAAAAAAAATCCTAAAGTTACCGATGAAGTTCTCTGCTGCCTTTGTGTCAGAGGTTGTTGTTTCTCACAAATGATGCTCTCGTTAATAGTGCCGCATTGCATTTGCTTCTCGTTGATTTACAGGAGAAACAACCTTTCAACATCGCCAAGAATACGTGGCCGTTGCATAGATATTCTTGTCATTCCCTTTGAAATATCTATTTCTTTAATCTTGTCCTTGTTCTTAAGGATGATACAAATTATTGATGTAGTCCGATTGCATGTGATTACTAGGTCATCCACGCTCACACCTCGTTCTCGCTTCTCAATTATTTCACGTTTCACTGCTACGGTGATTTATCTTCTCTTATCCCTGTCTTTTTGATGTTTTTTCTTCGGGATATTCTTGCAAGGGTTAAAATTTGCACTGAAAAATCACAAATAATGCATTTGAACACAAGATCAGGAAATATACGATCACAAGCGACACTATGATGCTGGTGGAACGAGTGCTAAACACAGACAGATAGCCGAGCTTTCCGGTAACACAAACAGAACGTTCACCCTCTATATGTATATGTGTTCAGCTCCCATCACTGGCTTCATACTAAACGTATATAACAAAGTGATCTATGACATATTATATCATCATTAATCAATCACCACATTAACATTTGTTTCATGATCCACTTAGTTACCACAGTGCAATTATTACATTATGGTTGGAAAATATTCAGAATTACACCCACAGAATTTTTTATTACAAAAACATGTTTTCTACTATTTTGGACAATTCTAAGACAATTTTCTACTATGATACTTTTGTCGAAAATGTCGCGTTTTCGAGTTAGGCATCCCCCTTACAATTATACCGGTGAAAAAGAAGAAGAAAAAAATCCAAATAGAAACGGGGGTTTTATACCACTGTGGACGATTCTACGACTCTTTATTTCTATGAAATTTCTGTGAGAAATGCCTCGTTTTCGAGGTATGCCACAACTTCTCCCTTCTCAATTTTGGGAGCGAGAGACTGGGAGCTGTAAATCGGGGGTTTTGGGTGGGGAAGTAAAAGATAACTGGGAAATTCTAATTTAATCAACTAAACCAAACCTAACCTAGCTTTATAACCTAGCATTGCAACCACCGTGTTCAAAAGAAACGCGGGAGTTTCGGCACCGCAGGATAAACGTTGATTGGCAGAAAGAGTCACGTGACATTCATGGTTACATATGATTGGCTATAAAGAAAATAGGCATAACTCGAAAACGCGCCATTATTTTAAACCTTTGCTCGTCATGAGAATGCTCGTTAAACGAGGTTTGACTGTATGTATGTATATATATATATATATATATTATATATATATATATGTATATATATGTATATATATATATATATATATATATATATATATATATATATATATATATATATATATGTATGTATAATACCAAAGTTTGAGCAGAAGGAAAAGAAAAAGAAGAAGAAAAAAGGAGACAGGGAGTCTATATATTTCGACTGCTAATTAATTGTAGTCCTCTTCAGTTTTTTTTTTATCTATTTCGACCGTGTTATATGTTGTGTTTATAAATGTGAGTACATTTTCATCAGTGATATATATATATATATATATATATATATATATATATATATATATATATATATATATATCGTTGAGAAACATGGAACATAAGAGAGGAAGAGAGAAGGAGTTTGAGTGTGTTTGAGATGAGGTGTCTGAGAAGTATGATAGGGGCTACTAGGCTGGATAGAGTGAGAAATGAGGAGGTGAGGAGGAGAACGGGGATGGAAAGGGAGTTGGAAGACAGGGTGGATGAAAGAGTATTGGGATGGTTTGGACACATGGAAAGGATGAGTGAAGAAATACTAGTAAAAGAGGTGTGGAAGGCAGATGTAGGAGTGAACATGAGGGGGCGACCTAGGATGAGATGAACGGATGGGGTAAAAGGGGCTTTGGAAAAGAGGGGAATGTCTGTAGAGGAAGGACGGGAGAGGAAAGAAGACAGGAGTGAATGGATAATGGTTGTATATGGATGATGTTGTGATGTATGAGGTGGAATAGGTAGGTGATGGGAGGTGAGAGAGCATGTGTGAGAAACATTTGACGCAGCCCAAAGGAATTTCTCCCCATCTTCTCCTTTTCTGCATGAGGGGACGGAGAGTGGGGGGGGTTTGCCGATTTAATGAAGCGGCCTTGCTGTGCATGTGCTGTGTCTTGCGACACTGCTTCTGACCCAGGGTAGTGGGCAAGATGCAGGGATGACCCGTCATCCAGAGAGTGCCAAGATAAGAGGGAGGGAAGAGTGGAGGGGAGTGGAGTGTGATAGGGATGGAATGGGTGGGAGTGGTTTTTGTGCCTTTGTTTTTTGGCTACCTCCCTTATAAGGGGGAAAAAGGCCTTTGGTATATGTATGTATATATTGTTGAGACATTTTGACAGGTTTACATAAGTGGGAATGAACTGTGGATGCCACCAGGAAATGTCAATAAATCTATTGCTTAAGAATAAATGTTGAGAGCAAACGAAAATATAATGTAAAAAGAACAGAGTATGGAGATGGTGATGACAAAAAGAAAATATGAATAGAGGATACGTTAGGTGACTTGGTGACAGTAATGAAGACAAAAATACATGCAAATGAATAAAAACATTTTATGTTTTCATTCATTCTCAATATATATTCTTAAACAATAAATCTATTTAAATTTCCCGGTGGTATCCACGCATGTTGCCTGCGAAACTTAAGACTCCCGTGTTTCCTACTCCCACGTGTGTATATATATATATATATATATATATATATATATATATATATATATATATATATATATATATATATATATATATATATATATGTAACAATAATAAACGAATAAATAAATAAATAAAAAACAAACTGCGAAATGTACATTTCAACACAAATTATATATTTTTTCAAATGTGTCTCACCCTATGGACGTGATTATTTACAGAAGGGTTGAGGTTGTCCAGGCGAAATAGGAATTTATATAATCATTTACAAAACTGATAACTAGAATAATCAGAAGCACAAATTTCTCTCTCA
>NC_134806.1:42898927-42903927 GCF_046742065.1 Oratosquilla oratoria
GGTGGCAAAAGTCCTCATACTACTATGACCCACACAAACAATCCGTAGACAAAACAAGGTCTCTTCTCTTAGTGACTTATGGTCCCGCCCAGGGGCTGTTGCCGGCTTCCTGTTGGAGGCCACGTGACTAGAGAGACTAGGGGCAATGGATTGAGTGGTTGACGACGGCAAAACATGGCCACAGGAGACCTTTCAGTCCATAATGAAGTCTGATGCTGAAAAAATAAGTGAAAAAGAAAACTCATACAGACGTGTTATGAGGTTCTAATTTCCTGAATTTTCGTCACAAAGGTCTTTATTGTTATCTTTTATTTATTCATTTTTATGTCAAGTACCTGGAAGCTTATAACACCTCAGTCTGAGTTTCTTTTACTGTTATAGTTCATTTTGTTTAAATGGACAGAAACTGCATGAACATTCATACACTATACAGGCATATAGAAGCGAACAAATAACCAATCGACAGCCACTACAGCAAATAGCCTAGTCATTCATCCAATCATCTGGTCAATCTAAAAAATGCGGTAAATCAGTGACTGAAACTGGTGGAAAATTTCTGCAAGTTTTTACTTTTCAGTCTTTTAGTCTTCGTATTAATGGGGGAAGGGCCAGAGGAGTATAAAGTCTGATTATTTTCAACAACTTATAACATCTTGACTTTGATGCAAATGAAATTTACACCATAGCGAGTTGTCGGAATCAGGACCAGTTTCCATAGTACCATATTTGATGGCACCAAAGACGAAAAAGAAGAAGAAGAAGAAGAAAAGGAAGAAAAAGAAGAAAAAGAGGAAGGAGAAAAAGAAGAAAAAGAGGAAGAGGAAGAAGAAAACAAATGTGGGTCATTTGTTTTGACCTTGGAGCACAAATCGTGGATACATAGTCTCAGAGTCTACAACCCTCCCGGAAACCCATTTGCATTTCTGTTCGAAACTCCTCCAGACAACGACTGAGTGCAAATCTCAGTTCAGAACTTCGTTCTTGTTGCCATACACACCTATTTTTCTCATCGCATTTCACTTCCTCTTGTATCTTACACAAGTACCGTCTGTGGTAACTGTTGAAGAATACCTCGGGGAAGGTTACCCGGTCTTGCGAAGTCTGGAACAGACGGCTTGGCGTGGGCGGCCAATCCGTGGGGGTGTTGTACCCCAACTTATAATCAATCTCATTCTCTCTCTGTCGTTACAATTCGCTGTGGAGTTGGGGACACGCTCACCTGACACGTGAAGCAACTGTATGCGATTGTGTCAGCATTAACCAGCTCTTCTATCCTTGGGGACAATATCACACCGAAGAGGTGGAGATGCAGATTGTAAAAGAAATATTTAAAAGAGAAGTAACAACACAAAGGAGAAGTTCAAAGTGATCAGTAGTCTTTTGAATGGAGACTAGCCTTCAATCCTAAGTGAATGCTGGGTGACTCTGGTCCGTAGGGATGTCCATACAGCCTCTAAAATCTCAACTGTATAAATCATGCCATGTAAAAAAATATATACAAATAATTATCGCATATTCAACAACTACAAAATACGCACATTTTCAAGTTTATACGTTTTGTGCTGCCACTACTGTAGTCGACTTACTGACCCCCCCAACGGACCAGAGTCACATATTTCTTTATCCCTGGAGACCTAACCCCCCAACCACAATTTTTGTCGTTGTTCATTTATAACTTTTACTGTCCCTCCTTTCTAACTCCATAAATCTTACTCCATACACCACCTCCATACATCTTTGATTCGCAACTATCCCAAGGGATAGAAGCGCTGGCGAACAACCTGTCTCCACGGTCGAGCAGGTAATGAGGTAATATAAAGATACGGGTCATCAACTGCAACCCGATTTACATTAAGGTCGCTTATTAGGCCATCAAGTATGTCTGTGTGGCTTCTATGCTTTTGGCGTGGCCCCCGAAGTTCAGTCTCCCCCCTTCTCTCTCTCTCTCTCTCTCTCTCTCTCTCTCTCTCTCTCTCTCTCTCTCTTCCGCGTGGGAAGGGCCAAGAATCCCTGGCGGGGAACCCCGCTGCTCTTGAAGGCGCACGGGGCCACTGGCACGGGTGAGGTGGTGGTGATGATAATGATGGTGGCGATGATAGTGATGTTGGTGGTAGTAGTGAGGGAAGTGGTGTTAGTGGTGGTGGTGGCTGTGATGATGATGACGGTCGTGATGATAGTGGTGGTGATGGTAGTGATGGTGGTGATGGTGGCGATGATGATGGCGATAGTGATACTGGAAGTAGTGATGATAGTGGTGGTGATAGTGGTCATGACTTGTGAGGACCATACTACCACCAGAGATGGCAAAGGTTTTCATTGTAATGGTGATAGTGATGATGAGATGATGATAATGATGATGAGTTTGACGTCGGTTAAAGGTAAAATGATGGAATCATTAATAGCAAATAGTATCAGGGAACATTTAGCAAAGCACAATCTGATTCGTAACTCACACATGCTTTCACCAAGGGTTAGTCGTAACTAATCTTGTATTCTTTTACATTAATCATTAGTGACTAATGTTACTTACGATGTTATATACCTCGACTTCGGCAAAGCATTCGACAAGGTACCCGAGCAGAGACTGCTAAATAAAATCGAATCCCATGACATAGGAAGAAAAGTGTTCGAATGGATTAGAGCATGGATTAGTGACAGAAAACAGCAGGTCACCATTAACGGTGTAAAATCCAAATGGGGGAGTGTTACTAGTGGAGTTCCCCAGGGCTCGGTTTTGGGTCCCTTATTGTTTATTATGTACACAAACGACTTGGGCAATGTAATAGTGATGTTAATAAATTTGTTGATGACACTAAATCAGGACGCCATATTAGGTCGAGGGAAGATGATGAGACATTGCACCTAGACCTTGATAAATTGATTGCATGGTCGGAGAAATGGCAAATGGACTTTAATATCTCAAAGTGCAGTGTGTTAAACGTAGGATTACACAGCCTATCTAACAGGTATAGTTTAGATAATACCACATTAAAGAAAAAATAATGTAAAAAGGACGTAGGAGTGTTAGTGAGTCCGGACCTTAAATCCAGAAAAACTGTATTAGTGCCAGGAATAGAGCTGAGAGGTCATTAGGATTTATTGTTAGGACAGTTACAAATAAAAGCGCAGAGGTAATCATTAACAATTCTCTGGCAATAGTTAGACCCATACGGTACATTTTTGGTCTCCGTCCTATAGAATGGATATTAATTCACTAGAATCAGCACAGATGAGAATAACCAAAATGATACAAGAGCTTGAAAATTTACCATACGAACACAAGCTTTAGGCACCTTAACTGACATTCTCTGAAAAGACGAAGATTGTAGGGTGATCTAATGGAGGCATTCAAATGGGTCAAGGGCTTTAACAAGGGTGATGCAGGCAAGGTCACCACACTAATACAGCAGAGTAGCACTTGTGGTAATGGATCTAAATTGAACAAATCAAAATTTAAGAAAGAAATAGGCGAGAACTGGTTTAGCGATAGAGTGGTTAACAAATGGAATAGACTTAGTAACCAGGTAGTTAGTGAGCGCTGAAACTAACGATTGTTTTAAGAAAAGGTTGAATAACTTTATGGATGGAGATGACAAGTGGTAAGAGACATGGAACTGCCTAGTCTAGGCTTTACGGCCTCTTGTAGTCTCCTTCTTGTGTTCTGTTCTTATGCTGATGATGGTAATACCGATAGTTAAATGACAACGGTGACAGCAATACTATCCCTAACAATTACACTGACTAGTCAATTTAACTAACGTCTAGGTACTGCCGATGACAAATTAGGTGGTGAAAGTAACTACGGTGGTGGTGAACTGGGTGATAGCGAGTATGATGGTGATTATAGTGACAATGAATATGGTGAAAGTGACTTTGGTGAAAATCGTTATAACACTGACCAGGCATAGTGATTATAGTAAAGGTGGCTATGGTGACAATAAACATGGTGATCACGATGATGGTGTTACTGATAATGACATTGGTGATAGTGATTATGGTGATGGTGACAATGATGACAACCTAACACCTACAAGCCTCCAAATGACAACAAAAATGTTGTTAGATTGTATTTCCTATGGTGTTTATCGATGGTGGTTGAGATAGTGAAAAAATTGTGGTGGTGGAGGATATATGTACCCCCCTCGGATTGATACTTTTATCCTCTTGCCCAGTTACTAAAATTAAAATAATAATGATAATAATAATAATAATAATAATAATAATAATAATAATAATAATAATAATAATAATAATAATAATAATAATAATAATAATAATAATAATAATGATGATGATGATGATGATGATGATGATGATGATGATGATGATGATGATGATGATGATGATGATGATGATGATGATGATGATGATGATGATGATGATGATGATGATGATGATGATGATGATGATGATGATGATGATGATGATGATGATGATGATGATGATGATAATAATAATAATAATAATAATAATAATAATAATAATAATAATAATAATAATAATAATAATAATAATAATAATAATAATAATAATAATAATAATAATAATAATAATAATAATAATAATAATAATAATAATAATAATAATAATGATAATAATAATAATAATAATAATAATAAAATAATAATAATAATAATAATAATAATAATAATAATAATAATAATAATAATAATGATAATAATAATAACAAGAATGATAGCAAAAAATTACAATAAAGTCACCAAAATTCTCAGGTGTCATATATCTACCTCCTATCACGTTCAATTCTTAACCCCTCCTGGAGCGTGATAAACTTACCCTCTCCCGAGGGAGCGTGATAAACTTACCCTCTCCCCCTGATGGAGATTCATTATTTTAGATGATATTCAAATAATTGCACCAAACTGTTCTTTCCCCACCAATAACACTTGCTCACCTTGTGAAATGAACCAGAATCTTAAGATATTCTCCTCTTCCAGCCTCGGTCGGTGTGTGTGTGGGGGAGGGGAGGGGGGGCTAGG
>NC_134806.1:42911427-42936427 GCF_046742065.1 Oratosquilla oratoria
CTGAATTGAATAAACTTGACAGACAGAGAGAGAGAGAGAGAGAGAGAGAGAGAGAGAGAGAGAGAGAGAGAGAGAGAGAGAGAGAGAGAGAGAGAGAGAGAGAGAGAGAGAGAGAGAGAGAGAGAGAGAGAGAGAGAGAGAGAGAGAGAGAGAGAGAGAGAGAGAGAGAAAGAGAGAGAGAGAGAGAGAAAGAGAGAGAGTGGAGGTGGGGGGTAGGATCGACGTTGACCTCCATTTGCCATATCATCGTCGTCACCTCATCCACCCCTACCACTCCCTCCACTTCCTTCACGTCACCTCTCCCTTCTCCTCCTTCACTATATTAAATCATTAAACAAATAAATAATAAATAAATAAATAAATTAATAAATATGATGGTAAATAAGTGTATAGATAGATGATTGACAAATCGATAATGAATAATTATTAGATTAATAAATAGGAAACTAAATAAATTCATCAATTGATAAATCAACAACAAAAGACAAACGAATACATACGTACAAACACATAAATAAAAATGTAATAATTCAATAAACAGACTAAAAAAACGAAACGAAGAACTTCCAAAAAAAATGGAGAATAGATAAATAAACAAGTGTATAAGGTGATAAATGAATAAATAAGTAAATAAATAAATGAATAGACAAACTAATTAATACCCAGAGACATATGACCCAACGAACAACTAAAATACTCGTGTGACATAAATGTGCCTTGGCTTTGGCCAAGCGATCGTCATTACCGGGGTTGGTTGGGGGGGAGAACTTGGAACATGGAGAGAACTGATATAGCCTGTGCCCATTTGTTAACGCCACTGTTGGTTCTACTGTAATCGCAACTTTTGCAAATTTGATCGTATAGTAGTAAATTCCAATTCATTTCGTTCGGTACTCCAACTGATATATTTACACACACAGACACAGACACACAGACACACAGACACACAGACACACACACACACACACACACACACACACACACACACACACACACACACACACACACACACATACACACACACTATATATATATATATATATATATATGTACATATATAATATATATATATATACATTTTCGTACATATACACATATGTATGTATGTATATATATACATATATCATTAAAATTTGCAGCAGCTTCTGCGTTCACGAGTTTTTTGCTGACATTCTCAACTTTTCTAATGCTGGCGCGCTGAGTCGTGCTAAGTTCTTTAATTACCTGACCAAATAGCATTGGAGGTATAAGTAAAGGCATCGGAATTATCTTCTCTAATTTTATGCAGAGCTTTCGCCTAACTGTTAGGCATCTTCAGTGCTAATGAGTACAGTGTGTGGGAAATGATCTTATATACACAATTCACAGATCACAGACACATGCGTGCTGATCCGGTTGACCAATCAGGAGGCAGGAACACCAAGCTCCGCCCCCAGGCCTAGCGGCTGATCCTTAAGGTGACCTCGATGTCTTTGGATGTGGGAATGATAAATGGATCCGGAGTCTGTCTGTTCATCGTGGGGTTTTTATCTTTTATGTATAAGGCTTCTAGGATATGAAGGCGTGTGTGGTTTGTTTCTGTCTGTAAAATAGTGATGCCCTCCTCCAAATTCTTTCTTGTCAGTGGGGTCTGATGTACGTCTTCGTGGTGTCGCTTGATAGCGCCATTGGAGAGATGAAGGGTGAGACGCCTCGTGAGCTTCGTCGTAGTCATCCCTATGTATGTTTCATTGAGGGCTTCACAGTTCCCTTTTCTGCAGGAGTATTCATACACGAGATGGCTACGCTGAAGTTCCGGTGTCCTCTGGCAGGGGTTGTTCTTTATAAGGAGTTGGGATGTCTTCATGTTTTTATAGAAAATAACAAGATCTATTTTGTCGTTGTCGTTGGTGGGTTTCACGTCTTTGTGGATGATTTTTCATAAGGGCTTCCTCATCGGCTCTATAATGGGTGGACATGGTGTTTTGGTAGAAAATTTTAATCCTGGCTTCTCCTACTGGTTTTTCTGCTGGGGTTGAATACCATCTATCAAGGTGCTTGTTAATGGCAAATTGCACCTCTCTATTAGAGAAGCCATTGTTTACCAGGACCTGCGTCGTTCTGTCGAGCTCTGCGTGGGTTCGGGCCCAGTCGCTACAGTGCGTCAGTGCCCTTCTGACATAAGCATCGATTGTGGACCTCCGGTAGCGTTGAGGGCATTCACTGTTGCCGTTGAGGCAGAGTCCTGGGTTGGTGGGCTTTGTATATACTCCGGTCCTAAAACCTTGAGAACTCGCTTCAACCTTTACATCTAGGAAAGGGAGCTGCTTACTGATACTGTTCTCTGAAGTAAAGTTTAGGCCG
Organism: Oratosquilla oratoria; assembly: GCF_046742065.1. Classification (NCBI taxonomy): domain Eukaryota; kingdom Metazoa; phylum Arthropoda; class Malacostraca; order Stomatopoda; family Squillidae; genus Oratosquilla; species Oratosquilla oratoria. The sequence goes on from NC_134806.1 coordinate 42,913,771, forward strand.
GAGACGCGCTGTAGGTTGCTCCTCAGGTCTTCAAGCTCCCTACGGTCCCTCACGAGGACGAAAATATCGTCTACGTAACGAACGTATATGGGAGGCTTTCTGGTAGTACTGAAGACCTCTCTCTCCACCATCCCCATGAAAAAATTGGCGAAGAGGACTCCAAGGGGCGAGCCCATAGCCACACCATCAACTTGCCTGTAGAGTTGTTTATTGGGACCATAGAAAGGGGCTTCCTTGGTACAAATCTCCAGTAGTTGGCGTAGGAGATTTTTGGGGATCTTTATCTTTGCAGGGCCATCCTCAGGGTAGACTACCTGTAGGATGTAATCTATGGTCCTGTCCACGGGGACGTGGGTGAAGAGAGACTCCGCGTCGAGGGATGCGATATCACCTTTGGCATCGACACCTTTGAGGATGGACAGAAAGTCAGCGGTAGACTCAATGCTGTAGTCCTTAGGAATGAAGGGTGTTAGGAGGGCGTTCAATCTTTTAGCTAAATGATAGGAAGGAGTCGGAATCTGAGAGATGATGGGTCGCAGTGGGTTGTTCATCTTATGAGTTTTTACATTCCCATAGCAGTAGCCTGGGGTGAAATCCCCAGAAAGCTTCTGCAGCTTAACCCCATCCATGTCGGCGTTCACGGCGTCAATGATTTTATTGATTTTTGTCTTGAGGGCTTCGACGGGGTTCCTCGAAATCCTCTGGAATTTAGACTCGTCCGCGAGCAGGGTCTCGAGCTTGCCAGTGTATTCATTGGTGGGGATGAGGACAAAACTGGCGGCCTTGTCTGCTCTCCTGATGGTGATAGAGGAGTCTTCTCGCAGTTGTTTGGCTGCTTCCTTATGGCGACGCTTCAGGATTCTGCTATTGTGGTTCCCCCTCTGAACGCGAGCCTCACGGAGAAGATCCTCCTTAATACCGTCGTCTAGGAGTACCTTGCCATCATTCGCCAGTTTGTGAAGGTCCGCCATGAGAGCCTCAAGCTCTAGCCGCTTTTGGTAGGGGCGAGGGAAGGAGAGGACATGACAGTTAAGACCAAGGTTAAGAAGCTCCTCTTGGTCCTCAGTGAGATGCTTATCCGTAAGATTGATGTATCCAGGGGTGGCGTTAGGGGTCCTGATGTGTCCGCCGTTGAGTCTTACGAGTTTTTGTTGGGTCCGGTCAGTAGTTATTCTTGTATGTTGATCCAACTCTTCTTGAAGGAGCGCTTCGACGCGGGTGCGGAGCTCTAGGGGGACCTCCAAAGAGGTCCAAGCTAAGCGGAGCTGGGTAAGGGTGGCTTCCAACTTCTTAACCTCCTCACGCTTGCTACGGAGTTGCCTCTCAACCAGCTTTCTACGGTACTGTCTGGTTTCAGGGGCAGACAGAAACAAACCACACACGCCTTCATATCCTAGAAGCCTTATACATAAAAGATAAAAACCCCACGATGAACAGACAGACTCCGGATCCATTTATCATTCCCACATCCAAAGACATCGAGGTCACCTTAAGGATCAGCCGCTAGGCCTGGGGGCGGAGCTTGGTGTTCCTGCCTCCTGATTGGTCAACCGGATCAGCACGCATGTGTCTGTGATCTGTGAATTGTGTATATAAGATCATTTCCCACACACTGTACTCATTAGCACTGAAGATGCCTAACAGTTAGGCGAAAGCTCTGCATAAAATTAGAGAAGATAATTCCGATGCCTTTACTTATACCTCCAATGCTATTTGGTCAGGTAATTAAAGAACTTAGCACGACTCAGCGCGCCAGCATTAGAAAAGTTGAGAATGTCAGCAAAAAACTCGTGAACGCAGAAGCTGCTGCAAATTTTAATGACATTTGCCTTAAAGAGGATCTGCTGCCCAACTATAGCAATATATGTATGTATATATGTATGTATATATATATATATATATATATATATATATATATACATATATATATCACGTGACAACCAATGTAGGAGTAAAAAAGACTGGAGACGGGGAATCTATATATTTCGATTGCAAATTGCAATCCTCTTCAATCGGCTAAGTCACTAACACTTGTCACGTGCTTGCCCGGGTTCGAGTCCTTGGCCGTACCACGTTTCAAATTCTGCATGTTGGCCTCCTCGATTTCTCTCGATGTTGATGGCTTAGAATTAAAGTGTACTGTGGTTGATAAAATGTATATTATATATATATATATATATATATATATATAGTGTATATATATTATATATATACATATCCATACACTATATATATATATATATATATATATATATATATATATATATATATATATATATGTATATATTCTGGTTGAAATCAACTGCACTAGTTGCTTTAACAATCTTCAAGACTGTATTCTTTAATCTGGAGAATACTTTCCTATTAGCAACTGAGAGGGACAGGAAGTAGTCATTCATGACTCTCAAAAGAATATACACAGTGTATGCCAACTGATATATTTTTGCATAGTAATAGTATTGAACAACTATTGACTCCACCGAAACTATAGTTTTTCGCCTCGTCGTGAGGCGTCTTCAGGGTGAGGACTGCTTTGTATGATGCTCTGCTATATTGAAGGTCTTCCAACGAATAATGACCGCTGGTTGGATGGGCGGGCTTATAAGGCTCAGCCTGCCTAGCTCAGACGGAATACTGGCCTCTCATTGGCTGAGAGGTGCAGTATGGGATTTTGTCCGGGAGCCAAGGGGGTGGGATTTTGTCTGGGAGCCAAGGGGGTGGGATTTTGTCTGGCAGCCTTGGGGGGGGTTTTTTGTCTGGAAGCCATGGGGGTGGGATTTTGTCTAGGAGCCAAGAGGGTGGGATTTTGTCTGGGATTCACGAGGGTGGGATTTTGTCTGGGAGTCAAGAGGGTGGGATTTTGTCTGGGAGCCAAGAGGGTGGGATTTTGTCCGGGAGCCAAGGGGGTGGGATTTTGTCTAGAAGCTCTGGCCTGATTTGCTGCTGCTCTGGTTACTGGTCCTAGGCGCTGATTGACTAGCTGGACATGTTCCATTTGTTCGCGGGGCTGCTGCTGTCTAAGGGCTTGTTGTTCCTGGAGGGGGTTATTCTTTACAGGGCGCGCGGAAGGGAGAATAAAATCGGCAGCTTGCTGTATGTTGATGGTAGGGCGCTGGCAAGTAATGGATACTGCTTCTGCAATCTGCAGCTTCCTGAAGGCAGACTCCTTGTGAAGAATGTCCGTTTGGTCTAGCAGCTTCTGTAGAGGAGGCTTCATGTTGTGTGTTTCAGTGAAATGCTGGAAAATAGATCCCTGGTTTCTATGGGATTGTAGGCGACGCCGCAGTGTAGAGGATGTCCTGCCAATGTATGTGCTGGAGCCGTCGCAGCGGCCCTCATGACATGAAAATTTGTATACAACATTGGTGGTAGCCTCACTCGGGGCCCTGGGCGCCGTGCTATTCCTCATAATCAGGGAACTAATGAGGTTAGGTTTGCAGAATATTCTCAACTCTATGATGGCATTTCTGTTGGTTGGGGTGACTCCTCTCTTGATGATATTCCTAAGGGCATCACACTCCTCGCGGTACCGATCATGGAAAGAATTATGGTGGTAAACGGTGATTTTCTCCTTGGGAGGAGTGGGCAACTGGGTCGAGTCTGCAAACTGGTCCAGTTTTTTCTGTATGACTTTCTCGATGAGATGGTCTACATAGCCGTTGTTGGTGAGGAGCTGGCGGATACGATCAAAACCCCACCCTCTTGGCTCCCAGACAAAATCCCACCCTCTTGACTCCCAGACAAAATCCCACCCTCTTGGCTCCTAGACAAAATCCCACCCCCTTGGCTTCCAGACAAAATCCCACCCCCTTGGCTTCCAGACAAAATCCCACCCCCTTGGCTCCCAGACAAAATCCCACCCCCTTGGCTCCCGGACAAAATCCCATACTGCACCTCTCAGCCAATGAGAGGCCAGTATTCCGTCTGAGCTAGGCAGGCTGAGCCTTATAAGCCCGCCCATCCAACCAGCGGTCATTATTCGTTGGAAGACCTTCAATATAGCAGAGCATCATACAAAGCAGTCCTCACCCTGAAGACGCCTCACGACGAGGCGAAAAACTATAGTTTCGGTGGAGTCAATAGTTGTTCAATACTATTACTATGCAAAAATATATCAGTTGGCATACACTGTGTATATTCTTTTGAGAGTCATGAATGACTACTTCCTGTCCCTCTCAGTTGCTAATAGGAAAGTATTCTCCAGATTAAAGAATACAGTCTTGAAGATTGTTAAAGCAACTAGTGCAGTTGATTTCAACCAGAATTGCCTTAGAGAAAACCTGTGCCCCAGAAATATATATATATATATATACATATATATATATATATATATGTGTGTGTGTGTGTGTGTGCGTGTGTGTGTATGTGTGTGTCCTTGCAGGCTTTTTCAAGACCCCCTAATAATTTTTTTCATCAAAGGATTACATGCCGACAGGAGACCTTTTGGTCCATAACTAGGTCGGATGCAAAAATATTATAATAATGATAAATAAATAGATAAACAAAAATAACAATAATATAAATAACAATAAATAAATAAATAGGTAAAGTTAGATAATAAACAAATAATATAAAATAAATGGCAGGCATTACATCATTTTGCTTAGGTGTTTATCTAAACGTATCTTAAAGCTTCGAACTGAACCACATTGCACTTCCTCTGCAGGAAGTTTATTCCATTCATTAACTACACGGCTGGGAAAGTTGTTTCTATCCATTTCTAGATTAAATATATTTCCTAACAGTTTGAGACTATTATTTCCTGTCGAATTCTCATTCAGTGTGAAAATTTGGTCACTTTTGATGTTGTCAATTCCCTTTAGAATTTTAAAGGCTATCAAGTCATCTCTGAGTCTACGCTTTTTTAGGAAAAATAGATTCATATGTTTTAGTCGATTTTCGTATGATTTATTTTTTATATTTGGAATCACTTTTGTGGCTCGCCGTTGTACTTTTTCTAATCTATCAGTATCTTTAATATAATTCGGTGACCATGCGGAGACAGCATATTCTAAATGTGGACGAACTAACGATTTATATAGCTTGATAATAAGAGATAGACTTTTGAAGTCAAAAGATCGCGCAATCAGTCCTAGAATCTTATTTGCTTTCTCAGAGGCTGAAATACACTGCTTAGATGATTTGAGATCGTTACTGATAATTACGCCGATATCCTTTTCACTATCCACTTTTGTTAACGAATTTCCAAATAACCTGTAATCGTACTTACTGTTATTTTTACCTATGTGCATAACCTTGCATTTAGTTGTGTTAAATTTCATTAGCCTCTTTTCAGACCATTGATGTAGTTTATCTAAATCTTCTCGAATATCTACAGAAACCAATGCTCCACAGGATTGGGTCTGAATGGGTCCTGGTTCCGCCTCGGGGGTCCACTAAGGGTCCTTAGTGGGTCCAAGGTCCAATAACTAATGTAATTTAGTGGATGTTTAGTGATACATTTTAGGATTGAAATGGCCTCCAGGGAAGCTAGAGCATAAGTATGGAATATGTGGATGTTTGGTAATTCTCTGGTAATCCACCAGGATTCCATCCACTCACATCCACCTCTGCTGATCCACTCCCGTGTCAGACAGTGGAACTCCACCCTTTCATCTTCCACTCCCTTACTCCACCAACCTTTCTCTCCCCTTCGCTACTCTATCCATCCACATTGTCCCTTCCACTCCTCCACATTTTCCACCCCTCCTGTCCTCCAGCTCTCCACCCGTGTAGGGGTAACGACAACACAGGGGGGTGAGAGAATTTAATGACACCCCTACGGACCAGGGTCACTCATACCCTACTTGAAACCGTTATCACACTGGGCAATTTTTTTTCTCCAACCTCCGATTAATCGTCGGTACCGCCAACCTCCAGGACTGCAAATTTGCTCCAGCAGTTGGAGGAAGAAAAGCCCAGTGTGATAAGGCCTTCACTTCGACTTCCGCTCTTTTTATCTCTTCTGTGGTTTCTTCTCTTGTCTAAAATTGTGTCGCAGCACTACAGACATATACACAATATTTCCTTTTTATTTCGTTCAACACCAGGTATAAAGTCATACGTTTGTACGATTTTGCTTTTTACTTCATTCAACACCAGGTATAAAGTCGTACATTTGTATGATTTTTCTTGTTATTTCGTTCAACACCAGGTATAAACTCGTACATTTATACGATTTTTCTTTTTATTTCGTTCAACACCAGGTCTAAAGTCTTACATTTTTGTACGAAAAAAAAAAATCTCTTTTATTTAGTTCAACATCAGGTATAAAGTAATATATTTGTACGAAAAAAATCGCTCAACATCAGGTGTAGGGAAAAAATCCTTTTCAATTCGTTCTTCATCAGGTATAGAAGCATGCATTTGTACGAAAAAAAAATGTTCAACACCAGTTATAAGGTCAAACATTTATCTGAAAAAAAAATAGAATACTATTTCCTTTTTATTTCGTTCAACATCAAGTATAGTGACATACATTTGAAAAAAAAACCTTCAACACCAGGTATAGAGTCATTCATTAAAAAAAATGTGGTTGACAACTACTGAATGCAAATGAGGGTGATGTCCTCTATATGCTGGAGGGAGAGAGGGGAGGAGAAGGGGGTAGAAGGGGAGATGGAGAGGAGGGGAGAGGAGGGGGAGGAGGGGAAAGGGGGAACGCCTGAGAGGGCTAGTAACAGCTGACTGACTTTCCTTCCCTCCTTCTTTCCTTCCCTCCTTCTTTCCTTCTCTTCCTCCATATTCCTTTTAAAAATCGCTTAGATAATCTAATCCGCAAATAAAATATTATCCCTTGCAATAAAAGATCTGACAACCCGGCATTTAATTGCAATTGGATAGGATAGTGGTAGCAGTAGTGTTAGTTCATCTTCTGCCCTGTTTTCTTAACTGTAGCTTAGTTTAGTAAACACAAACAGCCTCGTTAGGGCCAGTAGTCCTGCTGTTGTTTGTTCTTTCTTTGTCTTCCTCCTCTTCTTCCATTCCCTCTGTCTTCCCTCTGCTTCCATTCTCTCTGTCTTCCCTCCTTCGCTGCCTCGCTCCATCTTCCTCCCTCCACTTCTTTCTCCACATTTCCTCCCCCTTTCTTTGTCATCCCTCCTTCACCTCCTCCCTAAATATTCCTCTACTCCCTCCTTTCTTTCATCTTCTCTTCTTCACTCCTTCCATCCATCTTTCATCCTCCACTTCCTCCCTCCACTACTCCCTCCCTCCATCTTCCCTCCTTCACTTCCTCCCTCCATCTTCCCTCCATTACTTCTTCCCTTCTCTCTCCTTCACTCCATCTAATCTTCACTCGAAAACGAGCATTGAACGCTTTCTAAATTCTAAAACTTCCTCCTCCTGTTGCTAACTCCGCCACCCACCGTCTAGACTCAAGCTTTATTGCTTCTATGACTCCCACCTACCTCTTCGGTGCGGTACGGTCACTCTAAAGGACAGAAGCGCTGGTGAAACCCCATCCTCCATTCCTCTTTGTCTTCCCTCCTTTCTGTTCTCTCTCTCTCTCTCTCTCTCTCTCTCTCTCTCTCTATCTCGCTCACCTTCACCTCAGCTCGTATGTACCAACATTGTTTTATTTACGTAAACAATGATTAACTTTTTGTTTCTAAAAGTGAGGTTTATTTTTCTTTGTTACGCGGTGGCAGTTACAATCCTAACCAAAAGGGTTGTCAATATTATAAATATTGATGGAACTAATACACCTGCGCACGCGCACACACGCACACACACACACACACACACACACACACACACACACACACACACACACACACACACACACACACACACACACACACACACACACACACACACACACACACACACACACACACACACACACACACACACACACACACACACACACACACACACACACATATGTATATATATATATATATATATATATATATATATATATATACATTATATATATATACAGTATATATATATATATATATATATATATATATATATATGTATATATATATATATATATATATAGAGAGAGAGAGATTCTGACAGGTTGATGTAAGTGGAGTAGGAAACAGAGGAATCTTAGTCTGAGTTTATTCCTAACTAGTTTCGCAGGTATGCGAAACTAGTCAGGAATAAACTCAGACTAAGACTCTTGTGTTTCCTACTCCACTTACGTCATATATACATACATATATATATATATATATATATATATATATATATAGATTTATATATATGTATACATATAGATATATATATACATACACACTCGTATATATCCTACTGGCTTTCATTGACTGTTACCTTCATTGGTAATCGTAGTAGGAAGGGTACAGCGAAAAAAAAACTGGTGTAAAGTGGGAACATTATTATCATCTAAATAATTATTATCATTATTTTCATTATCAATATAATTATCATCAATGTTATAATGATTCTACCGCGCGGTAACACAATGGAATCCATGTCGAACTCGCGAGCTCGTGAGTTCGATTCTCGGGACCAGCTGCGGGTTACGTCGTGTTGGTTTCCGACAGTCCAGGCCAGGCGGGGAGGCGACCTAACGTAGGCCTAAAAAAACCGAAGGCTTGCCGCAACTGACTGGGTTCTGTTCTGTCAGGGGTTTCTCACTTCCCACAGCGCGGGAGTGGGATGGTGAATAACTATGATTATCATAATTACTATTATTATTATCACTATTATTATTATTATCATTATTATTGTCATTACTATCATTATTACTATTATTATTATTATTATTATTATTATTATTATTATTATTATTATTATTATTATTATTATTATTATTATTATTATTACGAGCCACCGGCTGCGTCAGTTCCTGCATCGCAGGGGGCTCGGATTTCGGCCAGGAATCCACCAGATCGACACGACTCTTTAGCAGATCTACAGGATTCCATCGGATCTACAGGACTACACAGCATCTACATGAATCCACCAGATCTACACGACTCTTTACCAGATCTACAGCATTCCACCAGATGTACAGGACTACACAGCATCTACAGGATTCCACTGGATCTACAGGATTCCACAGGGGCTACAGGACTACAAGAAAAAAAAAACATCTACAGCATTCCAACGGATTTACAGGATTCCAACGGATCTACAGGACTACAAAAAAAAATCTACAGGATTCCAACGGATCTACAGGGTTCCACCGGATCTACAGGACCCCATCGGGTCTACAGGACAACGCCTACAGGATGTAATGGGAGATTATATTAAGGTTTTAGTGTCGTATATTTATTTACCAATGGATGTAACTATATACAGCCACCTGGCGGTTTCCTATTATTACGTTTGTATTCCCCGCCAAATGGATTGATATATTTTCCCGCGGATTTGGGCGTCGGACGATATGTAAGGCAGTCTCATGTCAGCCGCGAGCCAGGGAGTACACTTTTTTTTTTTTTTTTTTTGCGGTGTGTAAAATATTGTGATTTATATATAATTTTTGCAATTGCTGCGACTTTCATTTAACCCCCCAGTATAACGATTCCAACGGATCTACAGGATTTCACTGGATCTACACAACTCCAACGGATCTACAGGAATCCACCGGATCTACAGGGCTCCAACGGTCCATTGACAAAATGTTACAATTTACTTATTTTAGGAAATGAGAGACTTTGGAAAATTTATTTCTTATGTATACTAAGACTATGATTACCATCATTATTAGTATCATTATTATCGGACTCTTTAAACCAAACAATTATTGAAAATTGGGAAAAATATCGACGAAACGGTAATGTAGTAGTTGACCTAATAGTGACGTAACGGAGACGGAACAGTGATGTCACGGTGACGGAACATTGACGTAACGGTGACATAACAGTGACGTAACGGTGACGTAACAGTGACGTAACAGTGACGGAATACTGACGTAACGGTGACGGAACACTGACGTAACGGTGATGTAACGATGACAAAACAGTGACGCCTGGTCCCGCCCGTCGGATAAGGCGTCGTGATTGACAGTTGCGATTGATGACAACAGAAGTGAATTATTGCCAAGTCATGGCCTACACTAAAAAAAAAAAAAAAAAAAAAAAAATATATATATATATATATATATATATATATAAAATAAAATAAATAAATACATAAATAAGTAAATAAAATAAATAAATAAATAAAACAAAACGAATAGATAAATGAAAAAAAATAATAATAATAACAAAAATTGAATATGAATAAAAATAGCTAAAACTTGAATGACAGACGACAAGACTCCAGTGCCCAATTTTGCACACCACTGAATAAAGTAAAACAATAAGATTAATAAATAAATAAATTTGATAATTTATATATATATATATATATATATATATGTATATATATATAAATATATATATATATATAAATATATATATATATATACAGTATATATATATATATATAAATGAGAAATAATTACAACAAAAAATAGCAACATATAAAACAAACGAATGAAACACAAACAACCAATAAATAAAACTGAATAACAATAAAATACAAATCAACAGATATACGAACACATACCAAAAGGCCTCTTCTCCCTTATAAGGAAAGTGGAGAGGGAAGGCATGCACCCATACTCCACCCTTTCCCTATCTCCACTCTCATTCCACACCTCTTTGTTTCCCCCTTTACCTTAGCTCCTCCTGGATGAAGGGATGTCTCCTCCAGTCACTCTGCCTGAGTCAGAGATGATGCAGCACAACAGATTTTTGTTTTATTTTGTTTATTCTATTTGGTTATATTTGTTTTATTATACTTAAATAAAATATACAAATGAAAACGAAAATAAAGTAAAGAGAATATGCAAAAATAAACAAATAGATAGGTATAATAAATAAAAGAAGATAAAATGATAATAAAAATACCTAGCGTTAGCAAGAATGAAATCTATTCAGAGCGTCACATAACTACATATGTGTATGTGTACGTGCGTGCGTGTGTGCGTGTGTGTGTTTGTGTGTTCCTATCATAGTGTTGACACCTTGATGTCGGTGGAGAGGCTTGAGCATCTTAATGACTACAAGAGCTTTGTCGATGGAGATTAAAATCTCGGCAGGGTCACCCATATCGAACAGGTTTTGTACGAAAGATGAGACTAAGATCAGCTCAGACACTCGCAGGACCGACGGCAAACTGGCACGTCCTTGATGGCGAACAGGGAAATTCTTCATTGATATACAGGGTATAATGACGGGGATCATTGGGTATCCTATAGATATATAGGGTTCCACCGAATATACTGAATAAGGTGGCACCAAAGAAATATCTCACCAGAAACTAGTTGGCTGGGAGGTGAAATTACTGCGGCATTTCTTTCATAGCAAACATGACTTGACACAGCCAAACTAAAACCGGGCGTTCCTGTTGGATCACCGTCTGCTAAAGGCCCAACCGCATTGTCTTGTGTGCTTACGGGTAGTGTGCTATCGAATGTGAGTAAACACTGTCCCAGCAGATCCAAGTCTTAAATAGCATGAAGAAAATAAAGATCTGTAATTACAACGTAAGAACTCTCACAGAAGACCACAGGCTGAACATTTCAATGGAAGAAATGGACATCAAGTGGGACATTATGGGACTGAGTGAAGTACGAAAGGATGAAGAAAAACTGATGCAGCTACAAGATAGTCACTATCTGTTCTAATACAGAGGTAAGGAGAAGGAGAGATCTAGTAGAATAGGATTTTTGATAAGCCGAGAGGTTGCTGGTAACGTAGTGAAGTTTAATAGTATATCTGATAGGGCAGCTTAGACTGTGATAAGGCTGTGTAAAAGGTACACTCTAAAAATAATCGGGTTTATGCACTAACTTTACAGAGTTCAGACGATGAAATTGAGTCCTTCTATGATAATCTAAGTCAGGTAATGAATCAAGACAAAGGCAAATGCAGGTTGGTATTGGGTGACTTCAATGCTAAACTGGGAAGTTTGGAGTAGGTGAGATAAATGACAGAGACGAGACGTTGGACAAATTTACACTTTCTTCCAAAATCGTGTTCCAAATGGAACAATATAGAACGAAATAGACTTCATATTAGGAAATGAAAGCAAGAGCGTTAGCACTGTTGCGGTCATAAATAAAGTCAATATAGGTAGTGACCATAGAATGGTAGGTTGCACAGCTAAATCAAATTTCTGAGCCGAGAGAAATAAACTAGTTTTGAACAAGAAAATAAGCCTAGCGAAGGTTAAGGATAACAAGAAGAAATTTCAGTTAGAAATTAAGAATAGAAATTGAGGGTATGAAATTTAATTTAGTGAATATCAGTGGGGAACCAGCAGAGAAAATTAGAAGTACAAAACCATTGGAAAAAAGAAATATTCCAAAACGACAAATGGGCTAATGAAAAGGACAATGCATATCAATAGCAGGAGGGACGAAATAGAGAGAGTAGAATTGAACAAGTTTATCAACAAAAGACAGAGGTTAAAAGAGAGAGAGAGAGAGAGAGAGAGAGAGAGAGAGAGAGAGAGAGAGAGAGAGAGAGAGAGAGAGAGAGAGAGAGAGAGAGAGAGAAGCGTGGATGAAATACAGAAAAATATTCAGAGAGGTAAAAGTATGAAAGCTGCCGGTCGCAGTCTAACTTTAAAGAGGCAACAATTTACATCTTTAAAAGAGAGAAAGGGAGAGATTATCAAATGCTGAGACAGAATTGCAAAAGGAGTGGAAGAACTTTACCATGAACTTTACTCGACAAACACGTTCTGAGTCAGAAAATATAGCTGTAGACATTAGTAGTGTACCAGAAATTGCAAAGAAGTAGTGTTTGCTCTAAAAAGTATGAAACGAGGAAAAGCACCTGGGGAAGATGGTATATCAATAGATATTATGAAAAACGCAGGGAAAAAAGTTAACTGGAAATTAGTTCGGTTATTCAACCAGTGTTTACGTTAAAAAAGCGTTCCTGAATCACGATGCTATGCAGCATAATTTTACTTCATAAAAAATGAGACCAAAAAGACCTTAATTGCTTGTGACCGATTGACTTGTTATTAAATGTAGGCTATATAAAATATTTTCCAAGAACTTTACTGATTAAGTAAACCTTTATATGTAAACCAAGAGTACAGATAATCTTTAGAAACGGAAACTCGACTATAGACCATTTACAGACGATGAATAAACTAATCGAGAAAACGACAGAATACAATATACCTCTTTATTTAGCTTTTGTAGATTACGAAAAGCCCTTTGACTCAGTAAAACTAAGCTAACTATGCAAGCAAGGTGCAAACGAACACCTTGTAAAGGTTCTAGAAAATATGCGAAAGGTGCTGCTATAATTCGACTACATAAAGATACAAACAAGATAAAGATCAAGAAAGAAGTACGGCAAAGCGACACAGCTTCACCCAAGCTATTTACAACTTGCCTGGAAGATATTTCAGAAGGTTGAGTTGGGAAGAGAAAAGATTGAATATTAATGGCGAATATTCAAAACACCTAAGATTTGCGGTTGATATTATTCTCATTTCAGGAACATCATAAGACTTGCAAAATATAATTAGAGATCTGAACAGGAAAAACATCAGAGTAGGTTTAAAGATGAATAAGAGTAAAACTAAAGTAATGTTCAATACGAATTTTCAAAATGGAGAGATTATAATCGATGGTGAGAGTCTTGATGAAGTTAAAGAGTACAATTATTTGGGCCCAATGGTGAGTGACCAAAGATCATGATAATGAAATAAAAAGGCATATTACAATTGATTGGAAAATGTTTGATTAGTATAATCAGATCATGAGAGGCTCTCTATCTTTATGTTCGAAACGCAAAGTTTACAATCAGTGCATAATGCCAGCCATTGTATCAGAATGTGAAATTTGGAAACTGACGAAGGCGATGGAAGCAAAGCTAAGGAGTGGACAGAGGAGAATGGAGAAATCAATGATGGGAATAACCCACAAAGACCGAAAGAGGGCAAGTTGGGTGAGAGAGCGGACTGGAATGAGATATATTGTGGAGTCGACAAAAGAAAGGAAGTGGAATTGGGTAGGAAAGCTTGCGCGAAAGAATGATGGGCGATGGAGCAAGTGTGTTACTTAATGGACTCTGAGAAATGGGAAGCGTGCAAGAGAGGGATCAGATAGAGGGTGAGAGGGATGAGATAGAAGTTTGCAGAAGTGACGTGGCAGAGGTTGGCGCAGTCGTGTGAGCCATGGTATGCTATGAGACTGAAAACGGCTGATTTATACATATATATATATATATATATATATATATATATATATATACTGTATATATATATATATATATATATATATATATATATATATATATATATATATATATATATATATATATATATACACTATGTAATACTTGGACGCATTTTATTATGTTTCGTCTAGCATCTGCTGTTCAAACGGTTAAACTCCAACCGTACATCGTGACGTCATTGTCAATATTTGAACGCTACAAGTAACGGATAGACGACTGAACCGACTTGGGAAAAACGAAAATAAATCTAAAATATGCATAAATAATACAACCAAAATACAGGTCAGAGAATTAAATACATACATAATTTTCTTCAGCATAGTCGAGCATCATTTGCTGGGATTTGACGACCATCTCATTTTGGAAAGTGTAAATATGATTTGCTCTCCACTATTTCCTGTTATTTTCTTTATGTTAATATCTGTACTTTGCTAACTTTTTCTTCTATCCCCCACAGATATCTCCCATATAAGTATAAATGGAATTTATGGAAATAATATTTTTTTGTTCATACTACTTTTAGATCACTGATAAACAAGAATCTGGGAAGGTCAACATTTTAGTACATCACTTGTGACTTGCACAAAGACGAGTCTGTTCATATGACCTCTGAGTATCAGCGTCATCTATCTGGCTGGGACACAGATGAAAGCAGCTCAGTCCATGGTGGGACTCTTTGAAGGCAAATCCTTTATGGTGGTAGACTGCAGGTCAGGGCTGCTCTCGAGCGCATTAAGCGGCGCGGCGGAAGGGCAGCACTACCTGTGTCATCGCTGCTGTGCACCTAATTTCTAGTTTTACATGTTATATTACATACTTACTATATTAATCGAATTATATTAAAAATATTCTGTCAAAATTTAATTTTGTAAGTGTGATTTTATCTAATATGTATAATGTAAGCTTTAGATAAATTAACTTATTTTTGTCAACAACGTCGGATGTCCTGTATGGAGAGAAACTTACCAGTTGAACTTAACCAGTTTCTCGAATTTCTCCATTGCACTGTTTTGAACTTACAATATAGTTTATGCTTATTTATGATAATTCTACCAGTGAATAAATACTTAACCCCTATTTAACTATCCAGCTGGAATATTCGTTATTTCAAAATAACCATAAACGAAAATTTCAGATAAGTTGACCTTATTATTCACACATGGGAATAATTTATCTGGTGGACAATATAAAACAATACAAAGGATATGCAAACAGCAACAGACCTATTGGTTCTTACTGAGTTGTTTGCGAATTGAAAAGGGTCATAAGCAGTGGAAATAGAGAACCACTGACTTAATTCACATATATTAATTCATGATGCTGAGAAATAAGTTGGATTGTGTTTGGACTCCATATATTTTTCTGTTTTTATAAGTCTCAATGGTATCTGAACTCAAAATATAAACAAGTAGTTTGTTCCAAACATTCACAATACAGTTAAAAATGTATTTTGATTCATTGGTGTTTCTCTTATAGACTATTTAGTAAATATTATTTCTTGTGATATTACTACAATCTTGAAATTAACTTTCATATAGATGAATGAAATTGACAAAACCACTCATAACCCAACATTTTTGAGGTTGAAATTGAAGAGTAAATATGAAGGTATTACTTAGAACCCATACAAAGAAAAACCTTGTTAAATACATATCGTGAGTTTTGATGACTGTGAAATTTGATCAGAAAACGACTGTAGAAAACGGGGAAATAATGTTCAAGGAAATAACTGACCTGCTTACGTGAAGTATATAAAACTAAATAGTGACTCATTCTACGTGAACAGGGAACGCATGCACACTACCATATAAACATGACACATGCTTACATGTAAAATATCTTTTACAGCCTAGGTTTACTTGAGTGTACAACATGAAATGAATAGATATTTATATTATTAATAATAATGTAGTAAAATATATTTGTAATAATAATAATAATAATAATAATAATAATAATAATAATAATAATAATAATAATAATAATAATAGTGATAATAACCCGTAATGATTATATCAATGATAACTATAACAATCATGATAATAAAATACCACCATTAGTAATTCTAATAACAATAATAATGATGACAGTAATACTAAATAAATAAACAATTATATAAGCAAAATAAATGTGTACAGAAAAATCGTAGATACCAAAAGAGCTGTCTAATATTACACTGCATTCTCAAAAGTCGTTTTAATTCTGAATTTGAAACTCCGAATGGAGAGAATTGTCTGTATGTTACAGTGAGAAGACCTTGACATATATTGTGATGTATCAAACAGGGTGGAGCTGAGAAGGCGCAAATAAACTTCCTTATTGTATTTTTTGTTGTCGTTGTTGATATTCTATAAAAGGAACATTAGATGTACCAGTCTTTAATAAGGTTTCGTAAAAAAAAAAAAAAAAAAAAAAAGTCAGAGAAATATAAGGTTCTCTCATAACTCACAAGAGCTCAAAAATAATTCTCACGTGCCTTCACCACAAAGAGGAGATTATCCACTTAGCCGTGATGGCATCAAAATATGGATCGGCCGTCCTTATTATGCTCTCCACCAAGTTGGGCCTCCCGGTTTTGTGTGTGTGTGTGTGTGTGTATGTTTGTGTGTGTGAGTGTGAATGCTAGACATATTTATATATATATATATATATATATATATATATATATATATATATATATATATACAGTATATATATATATATACATATATATATATATATACGTATATATATATATATATACAGTATATATATATACATATGTATATATATATATATACGTATATATATATATATATATATATATATATATATATATAATATATTTAGAGTAGTTAATAATAACAGTGAGAGAGAATCACATTTGAGATCTAGATTCGAACTCGGGCATTTAGATAGTCTTAGGAAGGCTTCCAAAGTCTAACATGTGTAGAGCGGATAGCTGTCGGGCATCTACCCAAAGTGCTCCACCAGAACAGCTGACAATGTATCTAATGCATTTTAAGTAACTATGAAATTATATATTTATAATAACATTGTTAATAATAATGATGATAATAGTAATAATAATAAGAGTAATAATGAATTATAATAATGATGATAATAATTACAATTATGATAATAATGATGATGATAATATTAGTAATAATAGTTATAATAACAATATGCTAATAACAACTAGAGCATAAGAAGTATCGATATTTACTATCAATAATGATGATGATTTTTCTAAACTCTCCATTCATAATGACATGTGTCAGTATCATTCATTGTCAGATAGGAGGTTATCTCTAAAACTCATTCAATAAACAGAACCAGTTACTCGTCTTACTAAACTCATTTGATTCTAAACCAGTTTTTATCTTCGTTGACCATTTAAAACAAGAAAAAAAATAGTTGAGCGAAATCTAACTTAACAATAAAAAGAACCATTTTCACTAAGCGCGTACTCAGTGAATGGAAGCTAAGGCCGTTGCACGAAGTAGAGCTACATGATTCAATTATTGAAACACATAAGCAATATCTGTCTATTTTCTTCTTTTGTTTTGTCTTGTTGACATGCTTGGGTGTTCCCATGTTATCTATTTCTTTTACTTCATTTTATTTTATGCATCCTGCCATGTTATGGACCTGTAGGTCTCCCAAAGGGATAGAACTCACTGGAAACCTGTGCGACAAAATTATATTCTTCTGGCTAAATCCAATTAGTTTTTTATTTGGCTTTAAAGAAACTCCTGACAGCAATTTCAAATACATAACAGAAGGTCTTCACCCCTTTTACGAGTTGGGTGGCCAAGTTTGAGCATACAGTAAGTACACCTGCCCTCCACCGATCCAATCCTACTTGTTGTCCGTTAGCTTTTCGTAAATGAGAGGTCATACCTGGCCCCTGCCACACCGCTCAGGGTGAGGGAAATGCAGTGAGACACAGTACCTCCACACTAGGACTCGACAACCGAGGTTGGTTTATCCTCACCACTTCACTACATAGCGACCCTGCCTCCCAAGTTATCCCCGTGGCTATCCCTAACCCCTGAACCCTTGTATCATAACTCTCCATTCACACTTGTCTACTAGCTCAGTGGTTTATCATTTTGGGGGACATGACAAGAATGTACAGGGGGTCATGGCCTGCTTTTACAATTTATACATTCTTATGTAATGTCAGGAATCTGATAAACACTGTCCTGGCAGAAGAAATATAAGATAATTATGATTGTCCACTTTGCAATAAAACAAAGGGTTTCTCTTCATCATCATTTCTATTATTATCATTATCATTATTGTTTATCATTTTTTCGCCGGGTGTGATTTGGTAGAAAAAAGAAAGGGAAGCCACATGATTGCTGAGAATTCGTGAAAGAGGGGAATGGGGTGAGAAAGGTTGAGAACTAGTGTACTATTTTTACACTCCATCCGCCTCACCCCCACGTTTCTCACTCTATAGCTCCTCGGAAACCTTTACCATACTTCTTAAATATTTCATCTCAAACACGTTTAGGTTCTTCCCTTCTGCCTCTTTCAAATTCAAAGTCTCTGTTCTATGCAGTGACACAGGCACGTGCAATCTTCTCTTTGTGTTCACTCCTAGGTTTTTCATAACACTCTATATCTCCCTAGATATTCACTTCCTTCCCTTGCCCTATAATTCATCTTCACCCCTACTCCTTCACTCCTTGATACACGTGACCCTCAGTACTTGAAGCTCTCAGTGTCCTGAGGTCAAATTCACTTCCAACTCACTGCTCTTTGTACATTTCGTTATTTCATTTTGCCTACATTTACTTTCAGCTTCTTCCTCTCATTCAAAAGGTTATCACACTGGGCGGCTTCACAAGCACCGACAGTTGAGAATTTGTTTGAGTAAAAACGAGTTCAGTTACAAAATTCTATTTTTCAAATCTCCAAATAACAAATTTATCTCTCCGTCATATTTAGCAAAGTTGAATGATGAACTAAGAGATTAACCCATATGAATGTTAGACATAGTGTTCAGATGTTCTTAGAGATGTCTAGATTTCTGTAAACGAAATCATATCCTACTTATTCAAATGGAAGTTGGAGGTAGAATGTCGGAGGAAAAATAGCCCAGTGTGATAACTCCTTTACCCTACAAAACTCCGCCATTAACTGTTTCAGTCTATATTCTAACTCTGCAAGAGCAGTGTCATAAGCATACAATAACTATCATGTTTCTCCCAACAGTCATTTTCCTAGCATATCCCACTACCAAAACCAAAACTTCCTTATCTTTTTCTATATTCAATGATTCACTGAAATACTCCTTTACCTTCTTTTCTTTAACTTCCATCACTTGTTTCACTTCCTTCCGAAACATGCTTATCATCTTTTCAAACACCTATCACACATCACATCTGTCCTCCTCTTGGCCTCCTTCACCTTGACTTTTGCTTCTACCCTTTCTTCAGCACCTCTCATATGCTTCCCTAGTTCTGCCTTGCCGCCTTTCCTCAATAAGGTCGTTTTTCTAACCTCACCGTCGTCACCGATCATTGTCTTTCCTTCTGTTCCCTTCCATCCTCCTCGTTCCACATATCATCTTTGCACTCTTTATCACATCCTCCTTCAAACTCCTTCTTCCTCTATTTCTGTTTCTCTTTCATCCTTCACTTCCTCCCATATTTCTCTCAGCTTCTTGATTTAGAGCAAATCAAGAAGCTGAGAGAAATATGGGAGGAAGTGAAGGATGAAAGAGAAACAGAAATAGAGGAAGGAGTTTGAAGAAGGATGTGATAAAGCATTTCTGTGCCTCCCTCTTTTCTTCCTCTTCATCTTCACCTTCACTCTCAATATCCTTCCTACTCTATAATGATCAGGTAATCTTCGATAATAATCTAATAATCTACTGCCCCGCCAACCTGAATATATTTACCAAATCCTCTTCCAATCTTCATTTTGGGTACCAAAACATAATCTATGAACGCCCTCTCTGCCATCCCCTCTTCTACACCCATATCACGTATACTTATGCCTGTCTTTCTTATCAAACACTCTTTGCTATCATTATCTCCCTTTTATTACACATTTCTGACATATCTCCTTTATAGTCCCTTTCTGCCACTTAATACCTCCTTACTACTACTCTTTCTATTGGCTTGTCTTTTACTCTAGCAATAAGATCCCCAATACAACATTTAGTCCTCCAAAAACTCTACACATTCATTTAAATAAATCTAAAATGCTTTCCTTTCCTCTTCCCATTTCTCACACCCTAATATATATATATATATATATATATATATATATATATATATATATATATATATATATATATATATATATATTTATATATATCAAAGGCTTCCCTTCTCCATTTAAGGGAGTGACCTAGTCATCGGACAAGTGCATCATAAGCAAGTGGCTTATATGTAAGTTGCAAACCACGGTTCTATATATTTAATCTCTTTCATATTAATGTGTATATGTCACTGGAGATAATATTTTATTATCTAATATAACACCTTTGGAGTGTATATTGGTACATTTTACGAAATTCCCATTTCGCCAGTAATCTAACTTAACCTAGTCTAACCTAGCGTCATCTGACATAACCTAATGTAACCTAACTTCACCTAAACTCACCAAAGGGAGTTTTGTGACGAGAGGGCGAGTTGTGTGTGTTGTACCAGTGACATTACCGGTACAAGACCGGTAGAATGTCTATCATCACTCTAATTAGCTTACGCCAAGATCAAATAATCACCATAATAAGAAGAGCCTCATCAGACGGCAACATCCAACAGATGTTAAGATGTTACGAAATCTGTCCAAGATCTCTTTCTGCTCTGTCCTTCTGAAGGATGTCAAATGTAAACAACTCCACGATTTCTCTTCCTTGGCACTCCTAATTGGCACCCTAGTGCCTGACACCCTAGTGGCTGTCACCCTTGTATCTCCTGACAGCCCCAACAGCTGACAGCTCCTCTCCTTCCTCCTCCCTCCTCCCTTTCTTCCTCTCCCCACCTCCCTTGACTCTTCCTCTTATGACTTCAGAAGGTGTACAAGGTACTTCGACTTCTACTTTGGCAGAAGGGGGGAGAAGAGGGGAGGGGGGAGAAGGGGGGAGAGAAGAGGGGGAGAAGAGGGGGGGAAGGGTAGTTTTTGTTCTAGGAGTCCTCGCGACCCCGAAATCATTCTCTCTCTCTTTATCTCTCCATCTCTCTCTCTCTCTCTCTCTCTCTCTCTCTCGCTCTCTGACCGGATCCTGATAAACAATCTCACCTTGGCGGCGTAGCATTGAAAGGTGTTGCTGCCTTATTTCTTCATTTATTAATCGATCTATTTATCTACATACTAAATTACTTATTCATTTATTGGATAAATGAATAAATTAATTAGTTAACGCATAAATATTAGACAAATAGACAAATATATAAACAACTAAATGAATAATTAGACATATGCATAATTTAATAAAAAACTAATCAACAATTAGTTAATAAATGATAAAATGAATAAGTAAGATAAATATAGACACTGTAACTGAATAAATAAAATTATATGTTGAGAAGTACACTGATACATAAATCGATAAATACATAACTAAATAATAAAGAAATTAATATACATTTAAGTACATAATCAAATGAATATGTAAAATGAATATAGAAATAAATCATTAGAATAAGGTTATGAATAAATTGACATCTGAATAATAATTAAAGATATAAATGAATGAATAACTAAATAGATTAATAAATGAATCAGTACATGATAATACGTAAATGAACAAATTATATAAATATATGTATATATATGTATACATACATATATATATATATATACACACATATATATGTATATATATATATACATACATATATATATATATATATATATACATATACATATACATATATATATATATATATATATATAAATATATGACAAAATTGAGATGGGCTGGGCATGTGGCACGTATGGAAGACCATAGAATTCCAAAACGAGTTATGATGGGTAGAATGCCTGGAAGAAGAGCCAGAGGGAGACCTCGAATGAGGTGGATGTATGGTGTGGATGCGGAGATGGACAGAAGAGGAATAAATAAAGCAACCTGGATGGAAGCAGCACAAGACCTAAGGGCATGGAGAGGATTACTGTTGGTGGACCAGAATCTACCTATGGTTCAAGATCCAGCACAGTGAGTGATTTATATATATATATATATATATATATATATATATATATATATATATATATATATATATATATATATATAGATAAATAAAATGAAAAACAAAAGAATAGATATATACATAAACAAACATAATAAACAAACGAAGAAACGATTAGATAAATAAATAGATATATACGTCAATGAATCAGTAAGACAAATCTACAGATAAACAGACAAACAAGTGATATGAATAAACAAGTAGATAAAGAAATAGACGAACAAATACAAT
>NC_134806.1:42943927-42948927 GCF_046742065.1 Oratosquilla oratoria
TTCAGGAATAGAACCCAAAAGAAAATACAAGAGGTACAGTACAACCTACATGTGGGTACAACTCGGTACAATGTAAGATCTCAGAAACACGCAAGGACATGGAACTTCCAATAACTTGTAACTTACCCATTCCATAGAAAAAAACAGACCTTTCCGTTTCATCCCAATATCATACAAACACATTTTTATTACATACATACACCAAGGCTTTTTCCCCCTTACAAGGGGGGTAGCCAAAAAGAAAAAGGCATAAAATCATTCCCACCCATTCCATCCCTGAATACACTCCACACCCCTCCTTTACTATTTTTTTTTTAATATTTTTTTAATGAATGGTTACGCTATTGGACAACGTAAGTTTCACGTTAAATGTCCGTTTCCAATCAAGAGAGAGAGAGAGAGAGAGAGAGAGAGAGAGAGAGAGAGAGAGAGAGAGAGAGAGAGAGAGAGAGAGAGAGAGAGAGAGAGAGAGAGAGAGAGAGAGAGAGAGAGAGAGAGAGAGAGAGAGAGAGAGAGAGAGAGAGAGATTGCGTGTAACTAAACTAGATATCCATCTCATCTTTAGTGTCTTCTACCTTATCTTCATCATTTCTTCTTCCTTCCTTCCTTTTCCTTTTCATACAAGTCAATTACTTCTTTCCTCCTCCTCCTCCTCCTTTTCCTACAAACAATTTTCTTCCTTTTCACCCTCCTCCTCCTCCTCTTCACTCTTCTCTTCATTACCGTCCTTTCTTCTTCCCTCCTCCTCCTCACTCTTCTCTTCATTACCATCCTTTCTTCTTCCCTCCTTCTCATCTTCACTCTTCTTTTTATTATCGTCCTTTCTTCTTCCCTCCTCCTCCTCCTCACTCTTCTCTTTATTATCATCCTTTCTTCTTCCCTCCTCCTCTTCACTCTTCTCTTCATTACCATCCTTTCTTCTTCCCTCCTCCTCCTCCTACTCACTCTTCTCTTCATTACCATCCTTTCTTCTTTCCTCCTCCTCCTCTTCATCCTAGTCTTGTTCTTCCCCCCCCCCCCACATACACGAATCCGAGGCTAGGAATGATAACTGATGGCGATTCGAACCCTGCTTGGGGCGAGTTGAACCAAGGGCACGGTTCATTAAATTCCACGCTACAGTCCACTGTAAGGGGCACCGTCCTAGCCTCCCGATAGGAGGGAGTTTGTGACGTTAAACCAAATCACAACTAGATAAAAACACAAATTTACTGGCAATATTTTGAGAATTCTTTTCTCGATTTCAAGAATGGTTTCTTGAGTTCAATTCACCTCTTCGAATGTACCTTTTCACGAGGGGCCAAATGTTTTATAGGAAATGCAACATTACTAATATCGTCGTTGTACCAGAAAACCTCGTGTTAATTCTATTTTTATTATTATTATTATTATTATTATTATTATTATTATTACATTTATTACTATTATTATTATTATTATTATTACATTTATTATTATTATTGTTATTATTATTATTATTATTGTTATTATTATTGTTATTATACTTATTATTATTAATATTATTATTATCATTATTATTATTATTATTATTACAATCATTATTACTATTATTACAATCATTATTATTATATTTATTACCATTATTATTATTATTATTATTATTATTATTATTATTATTATTAATATTATTATTATTATTATTATTTCAATCATTATTATCATTATTGTTATTATTATTATTATTATTATTATTATTATTATTATAATAATTATTATTATTATTATTATTATTATTATTATTATAATAATTATTATTATTACTATTATTGTTTTGTATTACTCCAGAAGTGCACACCTAAATGATACATCAATGAAAAATAAATATTACTTTGGTAAATTAAAATACATCAACGTAATATCTGCTTTTCTTGGCGGAAAAAAAATGCTAAAAGCGATATGCTAGCTCAGACGACGGCGAGATGCGAGACGCCCTGTTTATCTTTGTTGTGGAAGACGAACAAACGGATGTCTAATGAATTGGCCTAGTCTGATGACCTCTAGGGATGCTAAATGCATACCCCATAGGAGATTAGGTTAAGTTAGGTTAGCTTGGACTAAATCAATTTATTAGACTTCCATTGGTTCGTCTTCGACAACGAACAAAAAACAAAGATGGCGTCTTAGCTCGTCGACGCCGGAGTCGTCGCTATTGCATCGCTTTTAGTATTTTTTAAATTACTGACTTCTGCTAATAAAAACGTATATTACGTTGATGTATTATAATTTACAAAATTAATATTTCATTTTCCATTGATATATGACTTAGGTGTGCACTTCCGAGAAATTTACTAGATTTTTTTTTATCACATCAAACAGGAATGCAGAGCTACCAATAAGTATCCTAGAACAAGTTGAATTTATTCCTATGTTTACTTTAGAACAATGACAAATATGATGGAGCTTAACCTCTCTGGTAACGCAACAAAGAGAGACGATATTTATTAACATTCAGGACAATTACTTTTGAAATTCCCTCACGCCGCGCCGTCGTGTTGTTTGTAACCAACATGGCAGACGGGGATTTTGTGTGACGTCAGTGCAAAACCTTTATCATAATTGAATGAATATAAAGTTTGTTGGGTACTTAAGATCTTAAAAAAAAGTTTGAATCAAAAGTTATTGGAAAACTGATAAATACAGAAATAAATAAACTGAAGCTATTTCCACGAATGACTTGTTTGACTTATTTACTAAATGTTTTACTAAATACTGGACAAATATTGGGACTGTTGTTTATCTACACATAGAAAAGGTTTCTCTTCTTGAGGATCGCTAGGATTGGTTAGAAATAATAACACGAAAAATAAAATTTAAATGTATACATCAATTTTGTACGAAATGAGGACAACTGGCACTCTTGGAAGTCGAACACGAAGCTGAGAACATCTGCTAGATCTAGCAAATCCTTGTAAAATGACACCTGCATAATCAGTACTATTGATAAATAGATAGCATATTGCTTCAAAGTTATCAACCTCCACCTTTATGTGGCTTCATCAATAAGATGGGTACGTCGAGCAAAATAAATAAAATCTGAATTACATTTCGAACGGAAACTCAGTATTAAAATGTAAAGTTACCGTGCACTTTTTTTGATATATAGATTAAATGAATAATATTTTTTTTGCGTATTAAGGAGGCATAAGAGGAAATTTGAAGTCGACTTGTTTCATTCATGTAAACAACAGCTGCCAGATGTTGTAGTCCTAGTGATCCACCAATATTTCTTCATTTGATACACAATGTACCTGATCTCACAAACATATTTTCTCATCATAGTCAAACATTAACAATTCCATTTCACATAACTCTAGAGTCTAATTATCATACTTTCGTTAAATATAACAGGATTACTCTGGGACATAATGGGACCTTTCGCAATGAGCGATTTGATACCAGATACCGCCAGATTTTGTAATTCTTGCCGTAAAATAAATACTTTTTTGGGCAAGTTTTATAAGCTTACAGAGGTGTATCGTTGTACATTATTGTGTCTAAAATTTCAGTAAATTAATTTCATGATTGCAAACGGCATATAGCATTGTTTGAGACTCTATTTATAATTACAGATGATATTCGTAAAACAGCCTATAATTGTATCAAGCCAAGCAATTTGTCATTTTCTACCGACTTCAATGAACGAATACTGATATATACTTTCATTTGAATGCACCAAGCAATAGGCAAATCCATGTAATGTATCGAAAATATAATTTTGCATCGAAGACTTAATTTTTTCGGTACGATTAACATTTGTCTTTCTCTTATTTTTTCTAGAATCTGACGTGCAGTCTGCCACGGCACACGTAAGATTAGTCATATTTGTTTGAAAATAGCTCCCAGCAGATCTAAGAAGCTATTCTTTACACAAACGTCGTTCACTTCGTACGTCCGCCACCACTGTTGTTATTTTTTTTATCTCACTGATTATCTTCATATACAGGACGTGACAGTGATATCCATTATTTTTCAACACTCTCAGATAAAATGCACAAACCGAAATCAACATCCTCTTATTTTTACTGCTCATACTTCAGTAAAAATAATTACCTATTTTTAGTTTTACCTTATAATTAAATTAACAAAGCCTTATCACACACCAGTAAGTAAAAATTATAACATTAAGAGTCATGTTTTTAATTTTAAATACATTTATGCAGCAATTTATGTCGTATCTTTTTTTAAATATCGGTTTCCAAATTAGCTAAGTCACCCCTTTACCTCGTGAAATCCGAGACAATTGAAAATTCTAGCGCTAATAGGAATCTACGAGCCTGACTGCGAAAGGTCCCATTGACTCCGCGTCGCTTCTGGAATTCTTTGTTTTTAAGAAGATGGGAACATTAAAGAGAGTGAGAGAAAATATGATAAAATAAAGAAATTCGAAATATTCGATAATGATCGACCGGGGAATAGTTTTTGGGAATTACTAAAAAAATATGTGTGAAAAATTATGTAGACCTATACGATTTAAAGATAAAAATAAATTGTTTTTAGAGTTGCAGCATCTGGTATGTATATACAAAATAAACAAAATAATGATGTACAAACACAACTGTAATGATAATAATAAGATGAAATATATATATTATGAAGCTCAAATACATAACTTTTTTATCTATAAACTATTGGGCAAGTAGCCTTTTGGTCCTACAAAATACCAGATTTTTCAAATTTACCAACTTGGGAATGACCTCATCGCCACCTCCAACCTCCTCAATATGCTCTTCCTCAAGAGGTGGGCGCGTTACCGCTGGTCAGTTAGTGCGTTACCGCCGGACTGGTAGTGCGTTACCGAAAAATCTGGGGTGCATTTCCGTCAATGCGTATTATAAACACCTATGTATCTACATGTATATATATATATATATATATATATATATATATATATATAATATGTATGTATACATTTATATGTATATACAATGTGTATACATATAAATAGATTTTTCGGTAACGCATTTCCGTCAATGCGTACT
>NC_134806.1:42953927-42958512 GCF_046742065.1 Oratosquilla oratoria
GATTGCAGGAACTGCTCGAGTCACGGTTTATGATTCGATGTACCAACTCAAATACAGGGCCTAGCACGTGACAGGCAAGAACTGGCTTACTAATAGAGTGGTCAACGAATGGAATAGACTTAGTAACCTTGTAGTTAGCATTGAAACTCTAGGTTGTTTTTAAGAAACGGCTGGACAACTTTATGGATGGGGATGACAGGTGGTAATGGATATGGAACTACCTAGTGTAGGCCTTATGGTCCTCTGCAGTTTCCTTTATTATTATGTTCTTATGCGTGTTTGAGATGAAGTGTCCGAGAAGTTTGGTGGGGGTTACAAGATTGGATAAAGTGAGAAACGATGAGGTGAGGAGGAGCGCGGGGGTGGAGAGGGGGCTGGCAGACTGGGCTGATGAAAAATTATGGTTTGGGCACATGGAAAGAATAAGTGAAGAAAGGTTAGCAGAGTGTAGAAAGCAGAGGTGGAAGGGGTGAACTTGAGAGGACGACCGAGGATTAGATGGATGGATGGGGTGAATTGGGGTTTGAGCAAGAGGGGGATGTCTGTTGAACAGGGAAGGGAGAAGGCAGAGGATAAGTGTGAGTGGAGAATGGTTGTGTGTGGATGATCTTTTGACGCAGTTCGAAGTGATTTCTCATCGTCTTCTCTATTTTCCATATAAGGGGACGAGGAGGGAGGGTCGCCGTGTACTCGTAAATGAAGCGGCTCTACTGTGAATGTACTGTGTCTTACTGCATTGCTTCTGACCCAGGCAGTGGGCAGGGATGACCCATCATCTACGAAGAGCTAAGATAGAAAGGGAAACAAGAGTGGTGGATTGGGTGTGTGTTTTGTCTGGCTACCTCTCTTATAAGGGGAAAAATGCCCTTGGTATATAAAATCAGTACAAAGAATGAACAAAATGATAAAAGGGTTCATAAATTTACCCTATGAAGACAGGCTTAGGCACCTTAGCTTACACTCTCTGGACAGACATAGAGGTATTCAAATGGATCAAGGGCTTTAACAAGGATGGTACAGACAAGGTCATCATATTAAGACAACAGGGCAATACTCCTAATAATGCATTTAAATTGGACAAATTTAGGTTTAAGATGGAAATAAGCAATGGTTAGTTTACCAACACAGCGGTTAACGAATGGAATAGACTTAGTAACCTTGATGTAGTGAGCACTGTTTGCTTTAAGAGAAAATTAGACAACTTTATGGATAGAGATGCCAGGTTATAATGAACATGGAACTGCCTAGTGCATGCCTTATGGTCTCTTGCAGTCTCCTCCGTAAGCAACGGGTCCTTATATATATTTCCATGGCTGCCGTTAGGCGATTTTATTCAACAAAGGGACTCCCCCCTGGATTCAAAAGGTCAATAAAAGTATATGAAAACATTTCATCTTTGATTCACATGTATAATTGTATGTATACACGCATGTTATATATTTATTTGTATATTAATCTATTTATATATGCATATATCTATATTTCTTATATATATTATTTCTATGGTCTAATTAGATTAAGGTATTCGTTCACCTGGTACCTGAACCAACTACCTTTGCAATCCGTTACTGTCTCCTTTAAGCAAGATGGTGTGTATGTGTGTGTAGTCACAATATTGTCCATATATCGGATTCTATGACCTTTGAACTCTCATCCGGAATAAGACTTGCCGGTAACAAGCCTAGCACGTGATCCCAGACCATATTGAACCATATAATACATTAATATCTTTAATCTTACGCACATTATTTTTATTGTTACAATCATCAACACCCTCACTTCCATCTGGAGGTGCAACCCCGAGAGGCTGACACTCGGTCCCCGGACAGGACCGAAGATTTTTGTTCACATGAGGAGAGGTGAGAGCCGGCGACTGCTCCCTTCCTACTACAAGCCAGTGAAATAGTCTCACACTAATACAACAGAAACAGTTCAACGTTTTATTCCAAGAGAGAGAGGGGGAGGGGTCGAGGATCGTTGTCAGTCTTTGTGGGGCTGCGGGTTTCCAGTCAATAAAACTTGAGCCAACAATTACAAAAAAAAAAAACATACACACACACATATATATATATATATATATATATATATATATATATATATATATATATATATATGTGTTTGTGTATGTATAGAGAAAGGTGGAAAGGGAAAGCCACGCGCCTGGATCTTATTCTTGAGTTTTATTCCTGACCAGTTTCGCTCTTAGCTTCTTCAGAGGAATGTAACTCTGGGATGAAGCCGGCGGTATACATAGGGAACCAGGTCCACGTCCCTCCCTTGGGGTGGGATCCGTGGTTGGTTTGTACAAATCATCCCCCAGGGAGGGACGTGAACTTGGTTCCCTCTGTATACCGCCGGCTTCATCTCCTCTGAAGAAGCTAAGAGCGAAACCGGTCAGGAATAAAACTCACGAATAAGATCCAGACTCGTGGCTTTCCCTTTCCACCTTTCTCAATCTGTCACAATGTCTGAACACACACACACACACACACACACACACACACACACACACACACACACACACATATATATATATATATATACTGTATATATATATATATAACTTTAGCCCACTCTCGGAGAAAGATAAGCTGAGATACAGAGTAAACAGTATATTTCGACCACTAGCTGTGGTCCTCTTCAGCAGTTACTTGTAACTCCTAAATGTTCCACCTATCTGTTTCCATGTTTCCATCCATCGTTAAACTCACTCCTTTGTTACCTCGACGCCTCCACCTCTTCAGTGTGATTTTGTCCCCAAGGACAGAAGAGCTGGGGAGATATAGGAGCCTGAGTGCTGACGACTTGGGCGTGAAGTCTCGGCTTTGGGTCCAGTTGTCATTCATGAGTCGGGTCAGCAATAATCGGTGGTATTCTTCATAAAAAAAAAAATCTTTTTAAAAAAAAAAAAAAAAAAAAAAAAAAAAAAAAAAAAAAAAAAAAAAAAAAAAAAAAAAAAAAAAAAAAAAAAAAAAAAACTGCCCTTATATAAATTTTATATAAATCCTTGAAAGAGAAATATCTATATAAGGAAAGTTTTTTTTTTAAGAATACCACCGTAAGATTCTTATGGTGGTATTCTAAAAATAGAATTATTTCCTTATATAAACCTTTCCTTTCCACAGAATTATATAAAATTTATGTAGGGAAAGAATTTCTTTTTAAGAATACCACTGTAAGTCCTTTGACACGGTTACTCTTCTCGTCGGGGACAGAGTGCCTTTTGTACGTATATACACGAAATGAATATGGTGTACACACACACACACACACACACACACACACACACATATATATATATATAGTATATATATATATATATATATATATATATATTATATATAGAACAGATGGTTCGTGTATATCATTGATAACCCTCTCGGATTCATCATGACTTTCGCCCTACAATACGGTAACGTGAATTACTAAAAAAAAATTTCCCCGTAGTATTACAAAACTGAATGAGCGTTTCCAAATTGAAGAGTGTCAAGTGGCTTTGATCAACGCTCTACGTCACAGCGAAGAACTCGTGATTTTTTATCTGGATGCCGTCAGGCGATTTTATTCAGGCCGAGGAAATGGCATCGTACTTGATGGGTATAGGGGGAATCACACTGGGCTATTTTTCCGCCAACCTTCGTTTATTAGGCGGTACCGCCCACCTCCAGCACTTTTTCCGCCATGTCATTTGATATGCTGGAGGAAAATTCTGTCAATCTGCTCCAACAGTCAGAGAAAAAATAGCCCAGTGTGATAACGGTTTTAGCTCCTTAGCTATTGAAAAAGAGAAGTACCACTCCCAGTAAAGAAGTGGGTTAGGCTCGATTCCACACGTATCGACTTTTCGCCGTACGTCGTGAAGACACGACGTTATGATCTCAAAAAAACATGCGTGTCTGTTGATTCTTCCACACGTGGTCGTGTAAAAATGTCCGCAGGTTATGCCCATGGTCATTTGAGAGCACAGCGTCATGTCTTCACGACACTTGGCGAAAAGTCGATACGTGTGGAAAGAGCCTATCATCCTTCATGGGTGGCCACGGATATTAATCAAATCGCCTGACGATAGCAATAATAAAATGGGAAAAGGGCTACCCGGTACGTAAGGTGTTGATGAATATGTGTTTGGTTCACTATATAGAGGATGGAGGTCTGTACATATGGGATAAAATTGAGGGAGGATTAGGTGTATGGAGGTAAACAGGATGAAGAGGATGAGGAGGATGGGGAGGGAACTCGGAGGGGTTGTGGATGGGGAGGGGAAGCTGGGAGTAAGGCGAGGAGTGAGGGGAGGGGAGAGGAGGGAAGGAGGGAGAGGACAAGTGGAGGGGCACGGAGAGTCTTCGTCGACGGACATCTCCATATGGAGGGGGAGTGGAGGACAAACGAGGTGGTTGATACAGATGGGATGGAGTGGGTGGAGGAGGTATGGGAGGGAAGAGGTAGGAGGGAGGAAGAGGATGAGGAGGATGAGGTGGAGGGAGGTTCGGATGCGGAGGTGGAGGGGTTGGGTAGTGAGGAGGTCTGAAGGAGGGATCTGGACCAAGAGATTCCGGAGAAGACTTCTCGAACTGAGGAACTGTCT
>NC_134806.1:42959012-43016512 GCF_046742065.1 Oratosquilla oratoria
CCTATATGGAAAACTTTTTCTTCATCACAGCTCTTAGACATGTTGTCTTTCTCAATTTGTTCTCATGACTTCTTAAACCCTTCCTATCCATAATTAAGAGTTCTCTTCTGTCAATGTTGTCTATCCACTTTAGCAACGTGCATCTTGTAATCCTATCACCTCTTTCTCTTTGGTCTTTTAAAGTTGGCAGACTCTGAGCTTTTAGTTTCTCCTCATATGATCTATCTACCAAGCTGGGAACCAGTTTGATTACTGGCCATTTGTATTCTCTCAATTTTACTTATATCCTATACTCTCTGTGGAGACCACACCACAGATCCATATTCTAGTCTTGGACGAATCGGGGTTTCTATGAGTTTTTCCATCATATTTTCAATCCATGTAATGAAAAGCTAACTTTTGTGTTCTTTAGTAGTCCATAAGCCTCTCCCACAATCCTGCTGTGTCTACCAGGTGATAGATTGTCTTTTATCAACACTCCTACTGTATGTGTACTTACCTAATTCTTAGTACAGGGGAAAGAAACAATGCTCATTAGGCCCCATCTCCTATTCTCTAATTTTCTAACATACCTAGACTCAAATTCATTTACAATTCCAGCTTAATCTATATCCTCGTGGTGCCCCATCTTTGTATCTCGCAACATCTAGTTTGTTTTTAAATTCATGTATGGTGTTTGCACACACTATTGTTTTGTCCAATTCGATTCACAATCTTTTTCCATACTTTCTTTAGTAGTTTTGCGTCATCTGCAAAAAAATTCATGTAACATTCTACACCTTCATCCATGTTATTTACATATATAGCAAACATTATCAGGGCCAGTACTGAGCCCTGTGGGACTCCACTTATCATTTCTTCCCAAGTAGAATTTTTATCTCTGAGCACCACTCTCATTTTTCTTTCATGCAAGAAATCTTCCATCTATTTCAATAGTTTTCTTTGTATACCTTCTGTTGTATCAAGTTTTCTGAATAATAATTTTGTGTGGTACTTTATAAATGCCTTTTGTATGTGTGTGCATGTGTACATATAGTCAGGGACATTCATCTCCCATAGGAAAAATAAAACACTGAAACAGTGAACTTCACATATTTTCCTTTAGTTTAAGTTTTGTTTTTCTTGACATTTTTTCTTAGTTAAGTATCTTGACAAATTTTTCTCAGTTTATTTCCCTAATCTATATGACTAAGGGATGAGCACCTTTGATTATATTCTTTCTTTAGCTTCCTTTTGCACTTTCATCCTGACACAAATTCGCTTACAAGAAAGAAGCAACCTTGTCTATGAAACACTATTAAAACCCCCTTCAATGTAGTAACATACTTATATATTTTATTCTGAATAACTTTAAATTATTTTTAAGCAGCTGAAGTGGGTATTTGTATAACATTGTTTATAAAACATCTGTCCATCTATCCTTGGAGGGATAGATGGATATCCCTAGGGAGATAGTGAAGCAGTACTGCTGTGGATGTACTGTGTCTTACTACATTGCTTCTGACCCAGGCAGTGGGCAGGAGACACAGATGACTCTTCATCCATTAGGAGCTAAGATGAGAGGAAGGAAAGGGTGGTGGACGGGAGTGGAATGGGTGTGTACCTTCGACTCGGCTACCTCCCTAATAAAGGGGAAGAACCCCTTGGTATTATAGTTAGGTAGATAGATCTGTCCTTGGAGAGGGACAGAGTCATGCCAAAGAAGTCAAACCACAGAAATTATAAATGAGACTTAAGGAGTGACTGTAGAAGTGGCATTCTTCTTTAAACAAAAATTAGTCTCCAGTCATAAAAGAATAATGTGTGACTGTGGTCCCTAGGGGTGTCAATAGAGTGTCTTGATTAATGAAAACCCTCACTTCAAGCTGCATGAAATAATTTATTCTTTGCCAGAATAAAGACAAAGTATGTAACTACGTTGGAGACATTGAATTTCATACACACACACACACAATATATTTATATATATATATATATATATATATATATATATATATATATATATACAGTATATATATATATATATATATATATATATATTATTATTGACACTGCCAGTGTTGTGTTGGGCTTGGCTCCCACCTTACAACACCAGAGGCATGGGTTTGATCCCCCAATGAGTGTTACTGACTCCTACTTTGGCTATCCA
Source organism: Oratosquilla oratoria (assembly GCF_046742065.1). Classification (NCBI taxonomy): domain Eukaryota; kingdom Metazoa; phylum Arthropoda; class Malacostraca; order Stomatopoda; family Squillidae; genus Oratosquilla; species Oratosquilla oratoria. The sequence goes on from NC_134806.1 coordinate 42,961,162, forward strand.
AGGACATAGGGCAAGGGTGACATTATCTGCAGATAAACATATCTTGGCACAGTTTCTTCATACTAGGAGATACTTAGTTGCAGCCAAGGTCATCACCCTTGCTCAGTACCCTTGGAGACCCAGAGGGAAGGGGCAGCCACCGGTAGTACCCACTGGGAATCAAACTTGAGTCATCTGAGTTATCAAAGTGAATTCAGAGTCCAAATTGCCATGGTAGGACATGTCAACCTACTAGTATAACCATGATATAACGATCCCCCCAATTACGAAAAGCTCTATATAGCATACTCAAAAGATAAAAGCTCTCCCTACTGAAAATAAAATTCACTAAAAATAACAGTTTCTGCTAGATTGCTGTTTTGTCATGATCTACCTTGCCCTCAAAAAGAATCAAAGAAAACTCATCTCTATTAAGTAGCCACAAAATGTATTGTGGAAATGCACTCCATCTAGCAAAAAAGTTTGCAAACTAGAGCACACAGGTCAATAACAAGCTCTCTAGATGGCAAACTTTTCTCAGTACAAAACTTAGACCTGACTGAATCAGTTCGTTATATCAAGCTTGTACTATATCATCTTGGCTCAGAGACTTAGACAAGGTTTGCATCTGCTTGCTAATGACCATTTGGTATGTGGTTGCCACCCACCAACTGCACCGCTTGTTGACCTCTTGGTGTCCTGGTTCAGTGCCTGAATGACTCGGGGCCAAAGTTTACAATGGCACCCCGCGGTAAGGAGGAGGAGGATAAGATGAAGGTCCCTGGCCCAGGAGCCTACGAGACGTCGGACATGGATGTGTGCAAGAAAAAGAATCCTGTTTTTACGATGAGTCCCAAGACCAATGTGCCCACTGACCATACTATCAAACCTGCACCTAATGCCTACAGTGTGGAAAAGGTTAGTAATTAGCACTTAACACCTCCAATTTGTTTTCTTATTTTACTCAAATGCACCCTCAGCACATTTTCATGGTTTCAGATTCTTACTACCATCTTCAGCATTCTGGTGTCCTATGAATACTTGAAAAAATGAAAAACAATATTTTACACCTAATGTTTCTAAGAACTTTTTTTTTATCTAAAATATGAAACATCTAGTGCCATGATAACATTTTCAGGTTTGTTTCAGAAAGTAACTGCCATAGTAATCTTAAGGAATATGCAACTGAGGTGGAATGAACATCATATTTGAACACTGCACAACATAATTTGCTATATACAACCAGCATTTAAAATCTGAAGCTGTAAATCAAACCTTTAAAACATATGCAAACCGGTTTCCTTGACTAGCATTATAGCTAAAATATGTGAAGGAGTTGTAAAAGAATGAGTGGAAGTGTGGTGAGGTAAACACCAGGAACCATTGTAGTTTTATTGCTAGCGTTTCGTCCTGAAAGGACTTCCTGCAGATAAACATATCTTGGTACAGTTTCCTCATACCAGGACGAAACGTTAGCAATAAAACTCCAACGGTTCCTGGTGTTTACCTCACCACCCTTCCACTCATTCTGTCTTACGCACTTCCACTTGTAAAAGACAGGTGGATTAAATATTTACAGAAAGGAGTTCTGGTAAATAATCAATTTAGATTCAGAAAAGGAAGTGCCTGTGTGGCAAACCTGTAAGTTCTTATTCAAAAGCAATTGATGTGCTACATGAAAGAATGGGTTGGATAGATTGTATATATCTGGACCTGGCTCTCAACAAGGTGCAATAAAAAAGATTAATGTGGAAGTTGGAAAACATTAGAAGACTTAAAGGGAGCATGCTGAAATGGAAGAGTTGGGGCAGAGGTGAATTGTAGAGTAAGGGTAGCAAGTAAATATCTGGTAGTAATGACATTGTGGTTGTGCCTAAGACACTGGAGGAGGCAGAGATTTTAAATTTGAAGGAAGCAGAAAGGAAAAACCACAACCAAAATGTGTTTGAGTATGATAGGATTTACAAGAATGGATAGAGAGGGAAATGTGAAGTGAAAGCAGATTACAGAGGGTGGACGTAGAGCTAGCAGATATAGGAATGATCTCAGAATATTAGGATGGTTTGGGCAAATGGATAGAATGTGTGAAGACAAATTTCCAGAAAGAGAGTGGAGCAAGTGAACTTGAAAGGAAAACTAAGAATGAGATGGATGGATGGGGTGGGTAAGAGAGGAATTCCTGTTGAGCAGGGAAGGAAAAGGGCACAAGATAGGTGCAAGTAGGGAGTGGTTGTGAATGGATAATAAATTGACGTGGCCCAAAGGGATTTCTCCTTATCTTCTATAATCACTCATGAGTGGACAAGAAGGGAGGGTTGCCATATAAGGAAGCAGTGGGGGTATACCAGCTTTGGCTATCAAGCCCTGCTGTGGAGGAACTGTCTTGATGCATTGTTTCTGATCCAGGCAATGGGCAAGGTACAGGGAGGGCTTTTCATCTGCAAGAAGATAAGATAAAGGGGAAACAAATGGGTGTTGGATGGCTGGAGGATGAGTGCATGCCTTCAATGGCCATCTCCCTTGTGAGATTAAATACATGAATGGAAAAAAAATTAAAGTTACTATTATTACTATGTTTTTATTCTGTAGTCGTTTAAGGGAATATAAATCTAATATTGATACTATCTAACTTTTCTCTTTCAGTGTGAAGGCAAACAAACTCCGCAATTCAGCTTTGGAATCAAGCACTCTCCCTACCTGGGCAATCTGAGGAACCAGTAGAACAACTCCTACCTCCCTTGCCTCCTCATACTCCAACTCCCTAAACTCCTAAAACTCCCTCAACACCACCACTCTCTCTCTCTCTTTTTTATCTTTAGTACTATAATGCAGGTATGACAGCTATGCCTGTAACAACCTTACCTATAGGAAGTCTATGACTCTTTTCCTTCCTACTCTTCCTAATGTTCTTCCTCCATCATCTCCTCACTCCTCTTTCCCCAACCCTACCATAGATCATGACCTTCATTTGGCTCTTCCTTGGGCTCCGCTAAGAAGTGCCATTGTCCAGTTTTCCGAGACAACCCTTGATTTGCTTGGAGTTTTTGGTAGAGGGGGCACCTCTTTGAGGCCCACCTCAAAAATGTGAGCATTTATTTTTCGAGTCATGTTTTAAGAACTAATAGGGGGGCTTATAGTTGTGGTGATAGTTTTTAAGTTTTATTTCTCTGACCTGTAAAAAAAAAAAAGCATTTTGAAAGTCACACCATGATAGCCCATTGTTAAGTAATAAGCCATGCAGTTTCCTTGTCGACTGTTGAATTGTCACTTTCGTTTTCATGTTTTCATTCATAGATTTTTTTTCCTCCATTGTAAACATATCATTGTAAGTGTAGATAGAGTCTATTTGCATCTGAAATCAAGTATGGTAGCCCTTACGGCCCGTGAGCATGTTTTCACCCCATATGTGATACCTTGATTTGTCATTGAATTGGGTATTCCTGAAGAAATCTGTAAATTTAGGCCAAATATGAACACAAATGGCTTTACTTTTGCATATGTAGGAAAGAAAAAAATGCATCCACATGTAACAAAATTTTGAATGGATGTGGATGAGCATACATGCACCTCTGAAGAAACCTGTGGATTAAATTCAGAATTGAAAAAAATGTGTCCACTAGTCTGCAGACCAAATTTTGAATATATGTGGATGAGCATATGTACAACACCTCTGAAGAAACATGTGAATTTAATAAGAAAAAAAAAATTGTGTCCACAAACCTGCAGACATAAAATTTTGAATGGATGGGTATGACCTTCTTGTCACATCTTGGACTCTAGGTGCTTCCTTTGAATCATAACATCAGTTAAGTAAATATGCTACTGTACTGTTATTCTCAAAAAATGTCGTAACTTTACCAAATGGGATGGGAACCTATTTCCTTTGTCAACCCCCTAACCCATTTGCTAGAGCAGTGCTTCCTAAACTGAAGAAAATTGTCATCCTACTCGATGAATCCATGTCAAGGTTGTTGACCACATACCAGCATACCACATACATAACGCAGTGACGATCTTGAGACCATTCCATAAAATGCTTGCTTACTATATGCTGTTCAATTTCACTTGGTAGAGATCTCCTTCACTAGAGTTGCTGAACAATTGCTTTGTGAATATCAGATTTCATTAAACTACATTTTTTTTGTCTGCACTTTTGCCAGTGTTGTTATCATAGCAACTGTCATGAATTTTGTTCTGTAATAAATCTTCACCAAGTTAAAATGAACAGACTGTAGTTATCCTTTTTATATATGTGATGCCCCTACCTGAGGCCAGCTTGCTTACATTGGAGAGATGTTTTCCATTTAGAACCATAGAAGGAAACATATATCAAACCCAATTAATGGTGTACAGATGAGTGCCTCAAACCCATGCTAATCATCATCAATGAATCAGACATATCATCAAAACAGTTCTGTTTTCCCTTTGCTCACTATGATTTAGGGCCATGGTCTCTGTTTTCACAATAAGACAAGTGCCTACATATAGTATATAACATCATTATTATACTTGACCATTTTACTGCAAGAAGAATATTGACCCACCAGCTTAGGTAAGAAGATCCTTTGAAAGGTAATCCCAAACTTCAATTGTAATATGGCCACAGATTTTATCTCTGAGTTATAAAATGCACAGAAAAAGACAATAATGTACCAGTGGCAAGGGCATTTCTTAGAGGAGTCACAAAGAGGTGCTTCAATCAATTCAAGCACTCACATGTGTCTTAGTGTCTTTTTAATGCCTCACACTTTACTTGGATTTCTTATGATTGTGCTGAAAAGTGTAGTAAAGGTAGTTTCTGTCATTGGATATCATGCTTTTAATTTCCAGTATGGTAATGCTGGTGGCATTTTATATGTAGAGCCACCTTTTGTTGGTTTTAATGGAGATTTCATAGAATCTTGTAGCTTGTATTGATTTTGGAATAAGGCTTGAAGAGTCTATTTGCTAGTTGTCAAACTGTATTTACTCTCTACCTTTGACTTTTTTCTGGAAAAATTATTTTATTCTCATTTTGTGTCATATCAAATTATAGATGCATGGAAACACTTTGATCTGCTTAAAGTGATCACTAAACATATATACTGGTAATGCATTCCTGTACTTCAAGGTTTTTTTGAGGATTTTTTTGCATCTAAGCTTGAATTCAATTCCAATTTTTATTAATTTCTCCTCTGGTACATAAAGTTCAACAACAAATGTACTCTAGAGACCAGGTTAGTCTAACTGTAATGGTTTCTTTGACTGATATAGAACTGTAGTTGCTTAATTGAAAATTTTGTCATTTTGACTATGTGGCTTGAAAGGATATCTGATGAGCACACAAGTACTGCACATGGCTTGAAGTGATGCTCCACTCAAGGCTTCATGTTCTTCCAGAAATTTGCAGTTTCTTCCAGAAAAGAATTTGGATAAACCATGTCATCAATACAACACCAAACCAACAAAGTTCTCTGCAGTGTGGAAAGGTTTCATAAGTAATGAAGTTCAAGTTGCACAATATCCAAAATAGGTCTGATTATGCTGAGTCCACCTCCAACTATTATCTTTGGAAAGTTTTGCCAAAGTTTGTTGGTCTTTGAAGACATCTATGAGTGAAATTTCAATAGACATGGTTCTGTGTTGGAGCCTAAGAAATTACAAGGTTTGGGCTGTCCACATTATCATATTTTTATTTTATACTATTTTTTGTGGTGGGAGGGGGGTTGAGAACAAAAGAACTGAAAAATTTTGTCATATATCATGTGTTGTATTTCTTCAGAAGGAAACTACTTAAATATATATATAGTTCATCTCCAAAAGCATTAAAAATGGTCATACTTATATGTCTGACATGTCAGCTTTCTATTTATATGATTGATATATTTTCAAATGTTATTCTGTTTAAGATAGAAGTAGAAAGAAGAGGTTGTGGTCCATTGCTTACACATTTTTTATGTAATAAACATACCCATTTGATATAACTTCAACAACCTACTATTAACTGTGCTGTGAATTGGTGTAGACCAACTATATATGTCATTGGCAAGACCAAGTTGTCTATAATTTTTAGGTCAGAGTAACTGAATGTTGATGTACATAACTGAGTCGCTCTCAAGAGTGAGCCTTGGTTCAACAAATAGGAACAACTGAAATATTTTTTTTCAAAGATAGAATTTGTATAAATATAGATGTACATTTTTGGCCCCATGCAGGACTCACTTTAATTCTTTTTACTGTAAGTCATGTTTTAAAGTATTAACTGTGTTTCAGAACTGCAAATTTCATCTTTGTCTGTCAAGGCTAAAATGACAGTATAAGGAGACTGAAGTGATTTGAGTATAGCAGACTATAATAAGTGTTGCAAGATGATCTTAAATATATTGTAAGCTCTTAGAAAGGCTACAATAATAATCAACTGAACTAATTACATTTTGAATTAGAATTTTTTGTTAATTTTTGTCTGATGGTATCAGAAAACTAAAAAAGATAAAAATCTCAGTCATGTCTATCAATTTGCATTTCCCTACAGTCTAGTGCTGTAACATGTTTATAGTCAAAAACAGAAAAGTGTACTTTTGCCCTCATCAAATCTAACACATCCTAAAGGAGGCTTTGGTCTTGTACTTGCAGACTTCTCATTTACAAAGTCCTTCCTTTGGTGTTATCTCTAATTAAAGATGATAGGTTACAGCTAATGTTAGCGCTTTTATAAAAATTGTCTCATGTAGCATTCAGCATACTCACCCATAAATATGGCCTTTGACTTGTGTAACAGTTCATGAGAAATAGTATGTAAGATAGTTAATAAGCAAACAAATTCTCTTTTCGCCTCTTGCCTGGCTTGCTTCATGTTCATTCATTTTCATTAAGGAAATCATTAAAGCTATTTTGTTCTTAAGTGACTTTTTTTCTTAAACCTTATCCTAATTACATATGTACTAGATCACATGGCTTGCTTCACTTATAGGAAACCTAGACTTCAAGTTCTGTAATAGGACTAGATACAAATAAGAAGCATAGATAGTAATGCTTAACATGTATATATGACACATATGTTTGCATCCTATCCAGAGTCCCTTTATACAGAGAGTTGCAATAACTGCAAAATGGCCACAAAATGGCTGTATGTCTGGAGTTGTCACAACTCTCTGTATAAAGGGACTGTTGGTGTATCTGAATGCACAACAATCCAGTATATTCAGTGAACAAATACAAGAGGTTAAAAAAATCAATAGCTTGAAAAAATAGCACAAGTGAAAATTATTTGACCACAAAATAGCTCCTTGAATTATGTGACTGATATTTATTATATCATAATGTCTTGACTCTGTATAAAATGATTCTAATCCTGTTGGGTTTGCCTGACTCCTGTATACCAAACCCTAAAGAAACTATGCCACCAAATATGTAACTCAGATGAGCACTGATCAAACAGCCAATGGGCAATTAGGATCATTCATGGATGGGTGTAGAGTTCACTAGACCAAATACTACAAACAGTTGTACATAGCTGACTCCTATCTGCCTCCTTTAAATTCTAGGTCTCTGCCCTACATAGTGTTGTAGAGACAATCACCCTTTTATACATTCTTCTCTCTAGGGAATAACAATGTGAAGACTGTATTTAGCTAATTGTAGTATACAGGAAAGGAGCAATGCTTGTTGAGTCCCATCTTCTATTATCTAATTTTCTAACATACCTAGACTCAAATTTTTGTACAGTTCCAACTTAATCTATATCTTTGATTTCCAATTATCATATCTAGATTTGAACTCATGTATTTTTTTAGCTTGGGCTATATCACCTTCCAAGGTATTCCACATATTTATGTATATATATAGAAAACTGTATTTCTTTACATCCTTTCAACATGCGATCTTCCTTAATTTACTCCTATGACCTCTTAAAGCCTTCTCATCTTTAATCAGGAGATCTCTTTTGTCAATACAATCTGTCCATTTTAGTGACCTGAATACTGTAATAATGTCACTTCATTCTCTTTGATCTTTCAAAATTGGCAGACCCAATATTTTTTAGTCTTTCCTCATATGGTTTATCTACCAGGCTGAGGACCAGTTTGGCTACTACCTTTTGTATTCTCTTGATCTTGCTTATACCCTTCACTCTGTGTGGAGACTGTACTATTGATGTATGTTCCAGTCTTGAGTATATCAGGGTTTTCATGAGTTTTTTCATCATTTCTTCATCCATATAGTGGAGCGCCACTTTAGTGTTCTGCAATAGTCTGTATGTCTCTACCACAATCCTGTTGACATGCCTTTAAGGTAACAGATTGTCTTTTATCAACATTCCCAAGTCTTTCTCCTCTTTTGCTTTTGTAATGGGTTCACTTTCCAAGGAATAGTTTAAGGATGGCCTCTTGAAGGCTATTGCCCATTTCTAGTACTTTGCATTTTTTGGTATTGAACTTCATTTCACCTTCTTGGCTCCATGCAAAAATAGTGTCTAGATCTTTTTGCAATAATACACCATCCTCCTCGTTTTTTACTCTTCTCATGATTTTTGCACCATCTGCAAACATATTTGGATAGCTTGTAGTTCCTCTCATCATGTCATTAACATAGACAAGAAACATTATTGGTGCAAGCACTGAACCTTGTGGAACTCCACTTGTTACTGCTCTCCATCTTGACATCTTATCCTTTACTACTGTCCTCATGTATCTTTCCTTCAAAAAATCTTTCATCCATTCTAGTAGTTTGCCTCTCAGTCCTCCAATATGCTCCAATTTCCACATAAGTTGACTGTGAGGTACTTTATCAAATGCCTTCTCTAGGTCAAGGTACACACAGTCCATCCACCCCTCTCTTGCAGTGCATCAATCACTCTCAAGTAAAAGTTAAGGTTCAACACACATGACCTTCCAGATTGAAGCCAAACTGACTGTCTGTCAGAATGTTCATCTCTTCAAGATATTTGGTCCATCAATCTTTCACAATCCTTTCACATAATTTCACTTTTGTGCAGGTAAGTGATACCAGCCTATAATTCAATGGTCTCCTTGTTTCCCCCTTTGTGAATTGGCACCACGTTTGGCCTTTTCCAATCAAGGGGCACAATGCCTTCATTATAAAGGATTACAAAGGCGGGAGAGAACAGACGACAGAGGTGAATGGAGAATGGTTGTATATGGATGATGTGATGCATGAGGTGGAATGGGCAGGGGGATGGGGGTGAGGTAGTATGTGTAAGCAAAATTTGACACAGCCCAAAGGGATTTCTCCCCGTCTTCTCCTTTTATGCAATGGGGGGACGGAGAGAGGGGGTCGCCGATTTAATGAAGCGGCCTTGCTGTGGATGTGCTGTGTCTTGCGACACTACTTCTGACCCAGGGCAGTGGACAAGGTGCAGGGATGACCCGTCATCCAGGAGATGCTAAGATGGGAGGGGGTGTGGAGTGTATTCAGGGATGGAATGGGTGGGAGTGATTTTATGCCTTTTCCTTTTTTGGCTACCCCCCTTGTAAGGGGGAAAAAACCTTGGTATATGTATGTATGTACAAAGGCGGAGCATGCCGACAGGAGACCTTTTGGTCCATAACTAGGTCGGATGAAAAAAAAATTAATGATACATAAATAAAAAATAGAATAAAAATTATAATAATATAAATAATAATAGATAAAATAAATAAGTGCATAGGTATAGTTAAATGATAAACAAACAGGTTAATGGTGAATAATGATAAATTGACAGATAACTAATAATAAATGAGAATCAAGCAAACAATAAACAAAAAGACAAATAATTACAAATAAAAAACAAATAATATAAAATAAATGGCAGTCATTACAGCATCTTGCTTAGATGTTTAAACGAATCTTAAAGCTTCGAATTCAACTGCATTGCATCTACAGGAAGTTTGTTCCATTCATTAACTACACGGTTGGCGAAGTTGTTTCTACACACTTCCAAATTAAATCTATTTCCTGACAGTTTGAGACCATTATTTCTTGTCGGATTTTCATTCAGTGTGAAAATTTTGTCACTTTTGATGTTGTCAATTCCCCTTTAGAATCTTAAACACCTGTTTCAAGTCACCTCTGAGTCTACGCTTTTTTTTTTCTTTTTTTCTTTTTTTCTTTTTTTTAGGAAAACAGATTTATATGTTTTTGTCAATTTTCGTTTTTTTTTTCAGAATCAGTTTTGTGGCTCGCCGTTGTACATTTTCCAATCTGTCAATGTCTTTCATGAGATTCGGTGATCATACGGAAACAGCATATTCCAAATGTGGACGAACTAACGATATAGCTTGTTAAGGAGAGATGGACTTTTGAAGTCAAAAGATCGCGCAATCAGTCCTGGAATCTTATTTGCTTTCTCAGAGGCTGGAATACACTGCTTAGATGATTTGAGATCGTTACTGATAATTACACCGAGAACCTTTTTACTGTCCACTTTTGTTAACGAATTTCCAAATAACTTGTAATCGTACTTACTGTTATTTTTACCTATGTGTATAACCTTGCATTTACTTGTGTTAAATTTCATTAGCCACTTTTCAGACCATTGCTGTAATTGATCTAAATCTTCTTGAATATCTAACTGATTTAAGTGACAATTTGCCATTCCTCACAATTTTGTATCATGAGCAAATTTGGAGACATTTATATATACTATGAATTGAAGTGGCCCAAGAACGGAACCCTGAGAAACTCCACTCGTAACATTTTTCCATCTAACAGTTTTGCCATTTAAAACAACTCGGTTTTCGATCATTCGACCAATTTCTAGTCCAACTTAATTGTCTACCAATCACTCCGTGTGAAGCTAATTTAGTAAGAAGCCTTTCGTGGGGGACAGTATCAAAAGCTTTTGCAAAGTCTAGATATATCAAATCTATATTGTTTCTTTTGTCATAATTCGAGATGACTGTGTTGTAAAATTCGAGTAAGTCAGTCACGCAAGAACATTTGTCTAGATATATCATATATATATATATATATATATATATATATATATATATATATATATATAAATTTATATATATATATATATATATATATATATATATATATAAGTCTAGATATATCAAATCTATATTGTTTCTTTTGTCATAATTCGAGATGACTGTGTTGTAAAATCCGAGTTAGTCACGCAAGAACATTTCCGTTTGAATCCATGTTGGCTCTCATTTACCAAACAATTATACTTTCTAAATAATGTTCGATAGCATCTCCGATAATAGTTTTCATAATTTTCCTACTATTGAAATCAAGCTTATAGGCATGTAGTTATTTGGTTTCTTTTTGTCACATTTTTTTTTAATGTTGTAGTAACGTTAGCTAGCTTCCATTCTCTCTAACCTTCCTCCATCGTACCGCGATAACATCATACAACGCCTCACCAAATACCGTAAGGTATGGAGAGACCGCCATGGTCTCTGTACTATTGCCGAGTACGACGTAGTGCTCAAACTTAATGTATTTCCTCTCCTCTAGAGTCCATACAAGGTACCCTCCCACAAACTGCAGATTGTCCGAGCAGAGGTCAACTAATCACTAGAGACGGGACTAGCTGTCTCCAGTTCATCCCCATGGGCTTCACTCTGTCTGCTCGTGCCTAAGGAGAATGGCTAGCGGCGGCTCTGCACGGACTACCGTGGCCTCAATGACGTTACGGTGAAGGATAGCTATCCGCTACCCCTCATTGATACATTAGTAGATATTATAGGAAAGGCCGCCTAAGTAACTAAGATAGACCTCTTCAAGGGCTATCATCAAATTCCCCTATCGTCAAAACCCCAAACATTATCCTCTTTTATCACTCCTTTTGGCTTGTTTAGCTACACTTCTCCTTTTTGGGCTATGTAATGCCCCTGCTACCTTTCAAAGGGCCATTAATGTAACCATCTCTGGGTTACCAAACATCCATGCATATTTAAAGATCTCATTATTTTAGCAGATACCTGGTCCGACCACCTGAGCAAGTTAGATGCCCTCCTTGATCGCCTAGCAACGAACGGGTTCGTCATCAACTTGGCGAAATCCACGTTCGGGAACGCTACAGTACCGTACCTTGGGTACGTCGTGGGGAATGGACAATGCCGTTCCAAACAAGCCAATGTGGAGGCCATCCTGAGATTTCCTGTTCCCCAGAACCGCAAATCCCTTCAACGGTTCCTGGGAATGGCGGGATATTACCGCCGCTTCTGCAGGAACTTCTCGTCTGTAGCTGCCCCCTTTACTGCTCTCACCAGCCCAAAGGAGAAGTTCGTCTGGACCACCGAATGCCAGACATCCTTCGAAGCACTCAAATAATTCCTAATCAACGAGCCAGTGCTTCAAACCCCAGACTTCTCCAGTCCCTTTGTACTGCAAGTGGATGCAGCTGGAGACGGAATCGGAGCTGCTCTACTACAAACTGTAGCAGACGACAAAACCTTGCATCCCGTCTGCTACTACTCCGCGAAGCTTCTCCCTCACCAACGCGCCTATTCCACAGTAGAAAAAGAAGCCCTGGCGATGGTTTCAGCCTTTTCCCACTTTGAGTGCTATCTTAGTGCTCCCGTAGCTGAGACCTTAGTTTACACCGACCACAACCCCTTGGTATTCATCGAGAGAGCCCGACTCAGCAATCAACGTATCCTCCGCTGGGCCTTAACTCTCCAATGATTTAACTTTCGTATGGCCCACATGAATTTGGCGTCTGTTCGAATCCTGACCACGGCGCAGAGGTTAGGAAGGACATGGACTCTGAGTGATGGCCCCTGACCGCTGCTGACCTCGGACCTGAGGTGACCTGGTGACATCACTGCGTGATACATCAGCATCCTTCGGGTATCGTCACTGGAAGAGTGGTATACCATGGACATCGTCTCCTGCGTTCACGTAGGAACTGTCTCGGACCACCTGCAAGGTTGAGGTCTGATCGGGTATCAACAAACATGGTCACCGTTAACCAAAAAGTTAACTTCATTAATCGTTAATCCGTTAACCAAAAAATTAACTTCGTTAACAGTTATTTCGTTAATTTAAGAAGAATGTAACGGAAGTTACCGTGAATCCGTCACGCCACTGCCCGAAGCCGTGATGCTAAAATACTTCCCAATCTTTGCTGGCGTGCTTTCTTGGGAAATGAGGGCGAAAATGAGCTCGACGAAGTGCAGCCACTCGAATCTAAGGACGCCTAAGCCTAGCTTTCCCGCGAAAAGAAACTGCCTTCACCCTTTCCTTAAAATGTACGAACTTGGAGGTATGCGTTTTTTTCGTGTGCTGTTTGAAATTGTTCAGACTTGACACGTGCCCCTTAATTAGAACAGACTTGGGTAGGCACACCTTACAGCTGAAAATCAACTTCTCCCTTGAGAAAGAAGAAAGTAGTCCTCCAATTGGGTTTCGAAATAAGACATGTTTTACAAAGCTTAGTAACATGCAGGAATTATATATATATATATATATATATATATATATATATATATATATATATATATATATATATATATATATATATATATATATATATATATATATATACGCCCAAAAACCGTAGGAGTTTTGCGACTAAAACTTTTTTTTTTTTTTTTGCGTTTACCTCATCACCCTTCCCACTCATTTTTTCATACAAAATTAAATATATATATATATATATATACATATATATATATATATATATATATATATATATATATATATATATATATATATATATATGCGGAAAAACCACCAAGGAAAAAAGAAAAACTGATGACCAAGCGCTTTCGTCTATTCAGACATCCTCAGGGTACATAGAAAAGAAAAAGTACACAAGAATATATACAAAGAGTATGAGGTCAGGGAGGGAACCAGGAAAGGTTGTGAGGCTCTAATGTCAACCTGACCCGTTCGCGGCAGCGGACGTTTGGGCTACTACTTTTTTCACAATAAAATTGTCTAATTTATACATACCATGACTTAGATTTAAATTATTGATAAATGTATCTTTCATCAGACTGGATTCTACTATATTTCTCGTCAAATATGACTTATCTTTAACAATTTCTTTAGCACCCTCCCAATTTATACAATGATTAAAATCCCTTAGGTGAATAAATAAAGCATTAGAAATTTGCCCACTCTTGACGCTATACTGATGTTGTTTTAACCTTACTTTTAATTCTTTTCCAGTCTGACCAATATAGCATTTGTCGCAATTTTTACATGGAATTGAATATATACATCCTTCTTCCTTATATGGAGAGTTTTTAATTAAAAGACTTCTAACTGTATTGGAGTTCTTAAATGCCACTTAAATGTTGAAAGTCTTAAGAATATGAGGTAGTTTGACGAAATTCTCGTTGAAAGGCAGTACAAGTAGGTTCTTTACATTAAAAGTTTTACTAGCTTTTTCCTCGTAGAAAGATTTCTTTGCCGATTTATAAGAAATCTCCACGAGGTGCTTAGGATATTTTAATTTTGAAGCTATGTTAGATATTCTTAAGAGTTCATCATCCAAAAACTCCGGACTGCAAATTCTATGGGCTCTCAGAAACATTGATGACAACACTGACATCTTTGTCCTGCAATGATGAGACGAATAAAAATGTACGTATGAAAGGACATTGGTGGGTTTTCTATAGACATCAAATTTGAAAGACCTTTCCTTTCTGTAAATCATTACATCAAGGAAAGGTAAATGATTATTTTCTTCTATTTCCATGGTAAATTTAATGGAAGGGACCAAGGCATTGAGTTTAGTTAAGAACAAAGTAGGATCATCATTTGCAGGCCAAATACATAAGATATCATCAATGTATCTGTACCATGTAACAAAATGGGGGAGAATCTTAGGTAATAATTTAGTTTCAAAAAATTCCATGTAAAGATTGCTAAGAACTGGAGAAAGTGGGTTACCCATAGCCATACCAAACTTTTGCTGGAAAAAATTACCGTCAAATACAAAATATGAGTCAACAATGCATAATTTAATTAATTCAATGATAGTGGTGGTAGGCAGTGGCAACTCATGTTTCTTCAATTCTTCTTCAAGATACAACAATAAATAAAAAACCGGTACACGAGTAAATTACGAAGTAACATCATAACTTATTAACTTAAAATGGTAATTTAAATTTAGGTTGTTAAGTTTATCAACTAAATCTACATTGTTCTTGAGTTGCCATTGCCTACCACCACTATCATTGAATTAATTAAATTATGCATTGTTGACTCATATTTTGTATTTGACGGTAATTTTTTCCAGCAAAAGTTTGGTATGGCTATGGGTAACCCACTTTCTCCAGTTCTTAGCAATCTTTACATGGAATTTTTTGAAAGTGTCATATGCTTGTTCTTCCTGGTATAGCAACCTATCTAAAAATCTAAGAATAATCTTCAAATATGTCAAAACAAACTAATCAGGACCGTTTTGAAAATTCATCCACGTACTCATCTAGATTATATGCATTTTAAATTGTTAAATTGGTTACCTGTTGAGAAACGTGTTGTTCTGTTAGTGCTTATCATGTACACAAATTTGTGAACGACTCTTGTCCCAGTTATTTGTCAGATACGTTTACAATTGTTAGAAATGCTCGTTCCCTGAGAACTCGTTCTAGTAGGTCATCTGTCATTGTACCTAGGTTTAATAGTTCGTTAGGGAAAAGTACTTTCAAATACACTGGTGCTATTGCTTGGAACTCTTCACCGACCAACATTCAATCAATTGTATCTAAAAGTAGTTTTAAAAAATCAGTTAAATGTTATCTTTTAGACACTGTTCTCTCTGAAGAAAATATTTTATATGTTTAATTTACACTTCTTATAATCCTAATTTACACTTCGTATAACCTAGCTTTTCTATGATAATCCTTTCCTAGTTGTAATATGAGGACCACAGTGGAAATAAGTCTTTTGACTTTCTGTGTCATCCTCGGATGTACAATTATATATACTGTGTATAATATTGAGTCTTATATGTATTGTACTTATTGTATGTATGATTGTATCCGAATAAAATTCAATTCAATTCTGGACTATTAATTAACGGAAGTTGCCAACTTAACGGAAGTTTAGTCCGTTAATTATTTTCAAAATTAACTTAAAAGTTAATCTGGTTAAGGGACCTCAATGGAAATAAACCCCTTATTTCACTATTATTATTATTTTAATCCCTCGTACATTATTATATTCTTACCTGTGACTCGATTGTTGATTAAATAATTTGTACTGGGTATTAGCTTGATTTGCTTGTAAAATGATTGTATACTACAAATAAGAAATAAAATAATTAAAAAGATAATGTATTTGCTATTGCTGGGCAATAAAACTAAGTATAATTGCAATTGCTCTGACAGCTAGACAAGTATGCATCTGAAGAAAAAACTACTAGATCTTTTGAATTGCATGTAATTTTAAATTTATTTGATTGATACCTCAAGCTGGTTCCATAAAAGTGAAGCTGTGAACTTGAAGTTCTTTCTGCCCAAAATTGACCTAAAACAGGGTAGTGCAACAGAGGCACCTTTGAATCGTACAAGGACAAGATTTTGTTGGAGGTAATTAGGTGCCTGACCATGTAAAATTTTGTGTGTAGGACAGGTATTTAAAAAGTTTATTCTGTTTTCCACTGTAAACCAGTTAAGACGACTAGAATGGGATACATCAGGATGTGTTCTAGGATTTAATTTGATCACTACCCTGATAAGTTTGTTGGATTATACAATGGCATCCCTAATTCCTGGAGAAGACACCGATGTATTATGGCAATAAACAAAACTATTCTCCTCTTTAGAAAATTTCACAAAAGAAAAATCCCGATTTCGGAAGTATGAAACATTTGAGGTTTGGTTTAGTACGAGTAGAGCCTTTTCTTGCAACCCAGAAGCAAACTTTTCTGTTTTTTTTTTTTTTTTTTTTTTTTTTTTGAGAGAGAGAGAGAGAGAGAGAGAGAGAGAGACCCAGATCATGCACATGGTCATTCGGCTCTGGCTGACTAAACTGCTGAGGAGTTGATGACTGATGTAGTATCAGAAGGATCGTCGGAAAATACCCGTATTTCTTGAGTTTCTTCGTCAGTCTTTTGTATTTCATCGTTACCCTCTTCGTCAGATGGACACAACCCATTAAAAATTGGAATTGGTAGTTCATCAGAGTGAAGAATAGGTCGAATTGCTGAGAAGCTACTAGGATAAGTGATTTTGATTTTATGTCTGTATTTCTTGTCAACGCCTTTTGTATTAATCAGACAAAAATAGTAGTCAGTTATGTGATCCTTCGGTTCCCGTCAGGTCATGGGAATTCCTAAAGCCTAAAGGTAAGACCTTACGTTTCCTTTTCGTTCAGTCACGCAGCATTTCTTCGCAATTTTAGTACACAGTATGTGGGGCTCCTTTCTTATCTTGATCACCAAGAGTAAGTCCGAAGCACGCCTTACAGGCTCGCCTCACAAACGATGTTATATTGTGCCTCTGACAAATAAGCGTGAAGTATCCACAAATATAGCAGAAAGCATCAGATTTGTTCACACATTTGATGTCTCCTTGTAGCTATGATCAAATCTGAAAAATATATATACAGTATATGCATCCCTATTAATACCATAAACACGTAATTTATTTAACCATAAAAAGCTAAAATGTGATCCCTCTAATTGCATGAAGACTAGAGCACACAGAACAAATTCGTTTCCACATTTGAAATCACCATATCAAAAATAGTAAAAACAAAAAAAAGGTTAAAAACTATCATACAACTGAAATTTAAAAAAGAAATTTGTCCTGTGAAATTGTCAAATAAAATGGTGGATTAAGATAATAATTCTTTACGTTCTATTCCTACGCTAATTGTCTCTATAACCGTAAACAGGTCTAACCGCTGAAGCAGTTCTGCGCACCTTCTGACGTCTTTTGGATGCGTCCATTTTCTCTTTGTGATACACTGAAGAAAACTGTGAAACGCCAAGGAAGACAGGAACTATAATATTTTATATATTATATATATATATATTATATATCATATATATTATATATTCATATATATAGACATGAACTATAATATTTTATATATATATTTTATATAATATTTGTCAGAATATAACTAATTGAGTGGAGCGGTGCGAGCGAAGGCGACGTCATTTTCGAACGACGGACCAGCTTCAACTGACAGCTATAGGACCCGCTAACCCCACTTTGAACAGCCAGGTGACGTTCACGGGCCCGCTGCGCCAACTCCCTCGAAATTCGGTCGGAAGTGGTTAGACCTTATATTCTTAGATCTTGGTCTCTATTATCATGTAAACGTAAATATCATCTCCAATCAGAAAAATATTTTGGCTACGTTTTGCGCCTTTAGTGTTTAGTCTAGCTGTCACAAGGTGATAGAACAGAGTTTTCTTCTTCTTCTTTTTTTCTTCTTCTTCTTCTTCTTCTTCTTGCCGTGAAATTTTGCGGAAGACTTACGCAAAAAACGTAAGACTTGACAGGTACGTGTGTATAAAATGGTAATTAAACCATAAGAAAAAAAAATTTTTACCATTCAATATTTATTTGTTTCAAAACAAATGCAGAATGAAAACACAATGTAAACACATGACACATTATGAACACCACATAATGAAAAAAGTACTGTTTACTTCTTGTAAACAGTACTATTATGTGGTACTCATACTGTGTCATGTGTTTACACTGTGTATAACAACAGTACACATTCATTCACTCAAACAACACAACATACACTCTATAAAGGATTTGTGGGAAAACCCAGTTTCGGCTGTTGCATTCCTTGGGGAGACAGGACTGCTCGGACAGACAGGCTGGGGAACGACAACTACAACAACAGTACATCAATCAGTACATACTGTTTGGCCATTTTGAACGCAAGCTTGTGCCTTTCTGATTCCTCGTGTCACACGACATCAAATAGGCTTGAGGCCGATATCTTCAATGACTCCCTGCGTGCCTTACAAAATGCATATTCACATCCTTCTTCCGACTTCGTGGTCTGTGATATTCCTTACAATATTTCAATTCAGGCTGGTATCGCCCAAAGTACAAGTACCGACTTTTTCGCAGTAGATTTCGACTCCATGCTGACCGTGACGACAGTACTGTTTACAAAGTTTCTTGTAAACACTTATTTCAAACTGTTTAATACGAATCCATTAAAAAACACATTGCATGCAGAGAAAAAGCGTAAGATTTTCAACTTGTGTAATACTTGAAAATCATATAAATTACATAAGACTTACTAAAAAAAATAAGATTTGACAGGTATGCAGGTCATACATGAAATCAGGAAGTTTATCCACGCCCCTGCTAGGAGTGGCGGTACCCAAAGATGATCAGGAAGGGAGGGCTCCCCTCAACCTCAGGCAATGCCAGGGGGAGAAAGCAACCCCCCACCCCCGCAAGAAGCTGAGGATTACTTCGGATGGGGAGACGGTGAGGTTCTGCACCACCCCTTCCAAAGTGAATGGCAGGCTGAGGCCCAGGCGAAGACTGCCAGTGGCTCTGCACTCTAGTAGGTAATGGCGGAGGGGCTGATGCACTGCAACACCACAAAGTTTGCAGCGCTCGTGATTGTCTCTCCCTGTATGTAACACTTGCCACCCACAATGACATCCAAAACGGACCCTATGGTAGCAAATAGATGGCCTCGTACCTAGTGACGAGGTAGTACCATCGTGCTGAGTCCGAGGTAGCAAAGTGGCTGCTGTGGTCGCCTCTGCCCATCAATCAGTCCTTCCTGACGGTGACACGCTTGATCTGTGTGATCGTGGGTGCCAGTGGCAATGTGATATTGCTGCCTTGGCAGCAGCATCCGCAATAGTATCCCCTGGAATGATGACTGAGGATCCGGTGAAACTTTGTATACCTCCCTTCCAAGTGCAAGAGGTTCAACGAGTGTTGGACTGACGACGTTTAGTAGACCTTCATCCGTTGTCTTCCCAGACAGGATGACGTCAATAGCACTCCTTGAGTCTGTGTGGATCACGACTGGCCCCTGCCCAGCAAAGAGAGCGTGAACCAGGGCCTTGGAGATGGTAGCAAGCTCGGTCACCCCATCAGCGGTTACCAAAGCCGAGTCACACCCTCTTGAAGACTGCGATAGAACGGCTGTAACATAATCTGGATTTCACTAAGGGACTGTGTGTTGTGATGTAGATGGTGAGGTTTTCGGAGCTTATAGAGGTTCTGTTACTATTATCTTGTTTGTAAGATATGCCAGTGCTGTTTCGATTGTTGGGTAGTCTTCTACTGTGATTGAGTATGTTGTTGCTTGGAGAGTTTTCCAATTGGCACGGGAAAGCGATCATTAAGGAAGTGGAAGTTGACAGGGGGTGGTGGAGCTTGTGAGGGGTATAAGAAGTGGAAAGTGGTCTCTATGGCGTGGTTTTACCAACCATTCGCGTTTTAGATCAGAGGTGGGGAACCTTTTCAGGAGTGGGTACCAAAATCAGCCCAATCTTTGATACTTTTTTCGCGTACCAACGGAGTAAAATAATAGGTTTACATACGTGTATGGGCCCCCTCGCTCCCTTCACCTCCCATAAGGGCCCAAATCCGCTGCCTAGTGCAACATGCGGTCCCCAATGGTCATACAATACAAATTGGAAATTTATTAGTTATCTTATTTAAGGTGAACTCTGGGTTTCGCGTGCAGGAAAAAAAAGTCGTTAGTGTGCCAAGTTTTGCACCCGTGCCAAGGGTTGTCCACCTCTGGTCTAGGTCTCGTGTGCATAGAGACAAGTCAATGGATGCATGTGTCTTTTTTCATGGTTTGCGGGGCTGGTACCCGCTCGGACCTCAACCTTGTCGGTGGTCCGGAACTTCATCCATGAACGTAGGAGACATTGCATCCACGGTATGCCACTGCAGTGACGATACCTGGAGGAAGCTGATGTATCACACACACTGTGATGCCCAAGTCACCTCAAGTCCTGAGGTTAACAGCGGTCGAGGACCATTACTTAGAGTGAATGCCTTTCCTAACCTCTGGGCCGCGACGAGGGTTCGAACAAACGCCACGGCGGGGCCCGAACCGTCAGCCGAGGCAAGCCTCAACCCCCGACCCGTGGTGCCCAGCCATGACAGTTTCCTCCCTAGTAAACAGCTTAAGCTCACGAGCCCGGACAAGGATCGACCTACCGACCTCGTGATTACGAGACCAGTGCGCTATCACTGAACTAGTACGTTGATTTGTGTTATATAGAGATGGGGACTGGGTTGCTAGTCTGTCTATCTATCTTTCTATATACCAAGGGCCTCTTCCTCCTTATAATGGAGGGAGCCAATCAAGCCATGCACCCCTTCCTACTGTTTCCCTCTCATCTTAGGTCCTTGTAGAATGAAGGATCATCCCTTACTCCTGCCCACTGCCCGGATCAGAGGCAATGCAGCAAGACACAGTACATCCACAGTAAGGCCGCCTCACTTACACGACGACCTTCCCTCCTCGTCACCTTATGCGGGAAATAGAGAAGACGTGGAGAAGGTCCTTCGGGTCGGGTCAAAATATCATCCATATACAACCATTCTCCACTCACACCTATCACCAATGAAGTGTTTTGCATTGAAGTACCTAAGCAGAAGATATAGAGGGGGTTATTAGTTGACGAAAGAAGTCTGATAGTGTTCCTAAATCATATATTTTTTATGGATGAAGCTATAGAGAGCAAATTGTTAGGGAGACTATTTCTAGGGGACTTTTTTCTAGCCTTCTCCAGGTGGGGTAAACAGATTAAATACTAAATAAGGCTACTCAGTCGTGTAGGCTTCTGCTGAGCTGTGGTACTCAATTTACACAGGGCGACCACTGGGCCTACACCGTATGAAGTCTAGGTCGTAACTAAAGGTTTCTAATAATCACCATCCCATGCCCCCCCCCCCCATCCCCACTATCACGCAACATCGTTGAAGGACTTTTAATTAGAATAATTAAATTGTTTATAAATAGTGGGTGGAGTGAACATGAGGGGACGACCAAGGATGAGATGGATGGATGGGATGAAAGGGCTGTTGAGCCAGAGGGGGAATGTCTTTTGAGTAAGGAAGGGAGAAGGGGAGAGTGGAGAATGGCTGTGTAACTAGTGAGCTGTTACTGGGCTAGTGACACAGGAAGAGATTGACAGTCGGTTTAGGTTAGGCACTTTATTGAAAGGACACTGGAATACACACATAGACGCATGTTGGCAGGCCCGAGTCTGAAAGGATACTGACCGTGACCTGACCTCACACGCCTTGAAGTACCCTCGGGGCGTACCGAAAAGTAGCGTCCCTCTAGCTGGGACAGGGTTGTCGGGCCTTGCCCGGAATTGTGATTTTTGTAGCCTATGAATATATTTATCACAAGAGTATTATGGCCGTAGCCCAAACATACATGCTCTGACGCATAAGGCTAGTTGTCTTTACACTTCCTCCCTAGAGGGTGCTCACTCATATCCTGCGACTATACACCTATGCCTCAATATGTTCTTGTGGGGGACTGTTCACCACAGCTGTGTATAGATGATACTGTGATGCAAGGAAGGGAGGTGGTGGGAGATGGGTGGATAGGGAGTGGTTATGTGTGAATGGTATTTTGACGTAGCCCGAAGGAATTTCTCTCCGTCTTCTATTTTTCTACATGAGGGGACGGAGGTGGGGAGAGGTCGCCAATTAAATGAAGCGGATTTGCTATGGGTTTGTTGTGTCTTGCTGCATTACTTCTGACCCAGGTAGTAGGCGGTATACAGGGATGATCCGTCATCCATGAGGAGCTAAGATAAGAGGGAGGAAAGGGTGGTGGATGGGAGTGCAATGAGTGGGAGTAGATATGTGCCTTTTGACTTTGACCTCTCTTAAAAAGGGGAAAATCCTCGGTATATGAATAAATAAAAACTGAGAGGAAAGTTGAATATATTCTCAGTCATTACCTCACCTTTGACAACTCTGATGATAGCAAGTCCTGGGAAGCATCATCTCAAGAAGGTGAGCAGTTGGTCTTTCTTTTCCAGTTTCCCCATAGTTTTCCCCCTTCGGAATCCTGTCGTCCTTTTGGTAGTTGGTAGATGAGGTTAAGAAGGTTGCAGTAAGTCTAATTGGAATTAACGACAGATTTGGAAGAATTGGGGAAGTTAAATTTTGTTCCCTCTCAATTTAAGGGCATCTTTAACCTCTTCATTGGCCCTCAAGGTGAATAAAATCGTTAGATATTCTCATAAAGCCTGTAATAAACATCACCATGCCAAAAAAAAATATTAATTGATTAATTCACCTGAAATAACTGCATTTGCATTTCCCTACTTTCCAATATATAATAAACATCATTAAGCTAAAGAGTTTGGTTGATTGTTTTTCAGAAATAATTGCATGTCGCATTTCCCTCGTAAAGAAGATTTTTTTAGATTTGTAAATAAGGAAAAACTAACATAAATTCAGAACTGAGTGTAACCTCATGTGTGTATATTTTCTTTGAAAGTATGTGTACGAATATACTTGCATAATTGATTTTGCCCTCAAATTTGTGGAGTTTCAACTACAGATGCTCGTCTATGAAACGAAAGTATTTTAAATAGTATACGACAATCTAGGTACAATCAGTAACAAGTACACGCATGCGCACACCGCAATTCTTTGCTCCTTCCTTTCCAAGTGGTGAAAGCCTCCGCGGCTAAATTGTGAGAAGAGTAACATAAATCTTCAATATCTGCCACAATGGTAAGCCATCTAGATAATGTAGCTGTAAACAGTTACGTAGGAAGTATTCAATAGGCACAATATCAAGAAAATTGCGGTGTAATTGATGGTAGGGAAGGAAAATATAACCTTTAATAAGATGATCTCGGATGTAAACAAACCCACAGTGACTCGGTGATGATTCTTATTGTGTCTTTATGTTGCGGTTTTTGAAAGACCATGTCTCGTTAAACTGCTACATATGAATTGGGTTGTGCAAAGGTAACGTGTACGTTCAATTCACGAAATTTGAAGTAGGGTGTGGTACTTGAAATTGTTGCACCCAATTACTCGTACCCGCATGTTAAGGATTTTGAATATTTTTATGAATTTCTATATTGTAGAAGTGTTGGTCATGATGTTCAAATAGAAATTAGGATTACCAAGTGTTTAAACTACATATAGGGTTCGTTTGCTATATGAATTTTGTCGTTATTTATAGGGTATTTACGTGTACCAATTTTCACAGTACGGTAAATAAATATCCAGTCTTAGTTAACATCATCTCTCAGTGGTGGTTGTGTAAAATAATTATCATTAATTTATTTGCCTTGGTGGGTCTGAATAGGTTTGATATATGTATTGTGTGAAATATATTGCCGTTACTATGGGGTTGCTGGTTCTAAGTGACTGAACCGTATACCAGGGGAGGGTAAGTTAATGTCCGATTTTCTGGTGTCTTAATCCATTAACGTTAGTGGGCACCTTATATTATACCAGAAAAAGGGTCTTACTGTATGTGAGATTATTTACAAGAACAAAGTTTAGTGAGGCTGTAGACTAAGTTTTATGGATCTTCATTAAAAAGAAAAAAATTATGAAAGGAAATGGTAAGATTTCAGAATCATGCAAGCACATATTTATCGTTAAATTTGCAATGTCCAGTAGGTTACAACCTAACCTAAACTAACTTCCCAAAGAAAAGGGGTCTTCCAAATGAAGAAAAGCATAAAATGTGTGCGTGATTGAAATAGAACGGAGAAATAAGGATGGCAAACCTTCTTTCAGGTGTGAATCCTCTTTACAAGTTTTGGGGGAGGTAGTGGTCATTAACCCCTTCAACATGGGCCACATCACACGTCTGCCAGACATGCAATGTTGCGTCATAATACTCACATTATAAAAAATAAAGTCACTGCTCTATCGCTCGTTCTCTTTCACCCGTGAATTTTGATAACCATAGAAAATATGATGAAGCCAGTTTACAGAGTATAGGGCTCACGCAGGTACGACTACAATAAATATAATCAAGACCCCGATGTTTGCATCCTCATGAACCCACTTGCTCCTCATGACGCCAATGTAGGCATCACCGTATGGAAAGGGTTAAGTGAGTCA
The DNA here is from genome assembly GCF_046742065.1 of Oratosquilla oratoria. Taxonomy (NCBI): domain Eukaryota; kingdom Metazoa; phylum Arthropoda; class Malacostraca; order Stomatopoda; family Squillidae; genus Oratosquilla; species Oratosquilla oratoria. The sequence goes on from NC_134806.1 coordinate 42,986,112, forward strand.
AGTAATACTAATTAGCTGAAAGATTGCTCAGTTCTTCGGAGTACTCAACAAAGTAGAATTATCTTTCTCAACTCTTCAATGATACCAGATTTTGTAAATTATTATTTATCCATAGTCATTTACACAAACACGCTTGCCAGCCAGGTCAGCACATCTCCATCTTGGACCGTCAGCTGCTTGAGATGCCATCTTTGTTTTGAAAGATGAGGAGGTCAAAGAAATTAACCCCTTCCATACGGTGCCGCACACGTAGGCGTCATGGACTTAGATCTCGGTGGCAGCAGCCAATGCCAGCCGTACGACGTGTCGTAATAATACTCGCATCATAAAATATAGTCACCGCTTATATCGATCGTTCTCTCTTCACCCGTGAATTTTGATAACCATAGAAAATGCGATTACAAAAGAATTAGAAAGAATGTCATTATGGAGGGGCGACTACAATAAATATAATCAAGACGCCTATATGGCAGCCTCGCGAATACACTCGCTCCCCATGACGCCTACGTGTGCGGCACCGTATGGAAGGGGTTAAAGAATGATAGATTCATCTACTCTAACCTAACCATGGTGGGCCAGCCTGGTCAAGTAGATAGGACGAGTTGACCCTACACCACAAACAAAATGGCAGAGAATTAAGGATAGTGTAAAATTATTGCAGAAGTTGTGTGATTTGGCAACACTTGATACGTGGTCAACTAAAGGAAGTCTGGGTAGAATATAGTGTGACTAGCAAAATTGGGACAAAGGGGTGATAGTGTCCATAACAGTATGAAGCATGCTTTGATTTGAAGAAAAGAGGATGTGTGTTTGAGATGGTATTTATGATGTATGGTGGAAATTATGAGGATGGATAGAATGGTATAGAAGTCTAGTCAGATTTGTATAAATTATACTAAAACAATGAATTCAAGCATTCTTTACAGGTGGGTAAGGGGATTGTGGTCACTAAATCATTGAATTCAAACATTCTTTACAGGTGGGGAGGGGGATTGTGGTTGGGATTTGCAGAAATTTCCCCTAACAGGCTTGTCCTAACTTAGAATAGTGTAACATATCAAAAAAGGAAGCCTCGGAAAACTAGTATATCAGCACAGTAATATTGTAGTAGCATCTCATTTTATCACTTTCACAGACACTTGCAATCTAGGACTGGCAAAATCATTATTTTGATAAAGTAATAGGTGGTCAACAAAGTGCAGCAAATCTGGGTGTACGGTGTGAATAGAAAAAGGGGTGATTGTACCCACAACATTGTATGGTGCAGACTGAATTGAAGGGAGGCAGAAAGGAGTTGGTGTGAAGTCATAAGATGGATAGGAAGAATTGTGTGAAGCAGGGAATAGGATTGGGAAGTAGTAGGTAATTATGGTGTTGGCATATGGAAAGAATGGTGAAGAAAGTGGCAAAAAGTGTGGAAGGCAAGGAGAGGTAGAGTGATTTGAGGGGAACAGAATGACATGGATGGGGTGAAGGGGTACAATTCCAGAATCGAGTAAGCATGGATATTTAATAAACATCCAATAGCTCATAACCTAATGTAACCTAGCCTAAAGTAACCATTATATAGAGAAAAAATCAAATGGGGAGTAAAAAATGTTTGCTTGATACTGGAATAGAACAAAGGGGCATTGGGTACAAAAGACATGTCATTTGAGCAGGGAAGTGAGAGAACAATAGATGAATGAGTGGGTGTGAATGGATGAAAAATTAACATATGGGTGGGGGGCTCTGCTTTAAATTCTAGAGCAGGAGAGTGGGGAGAGTCACCTTGTTATGAAGTGGTGGGAATAAACCAACTGTGGCTGTTGAACCCAGCCATGGAGGTGCTGTGCCTTGTAATATTGCCTCAGAGCTAAGTCATTTATGGTAGGGTGTTTGGGAGGAGCATGGGTAACATCACACATGTTTCGGTTGGGTGAAGGAAGTTTGCTTTGCTTAGCAAATAGCCCTAAGGGGCAGGGGAATTTTGGTGTATGTAGTATAGGTATTGCTAAACATTAGCTGGGCTATCCAAACTTGTCTTGACCAAGTTGCCATAGCAACCACAATATTGTTCATTTGTAAGAGGTAGGTAAAGATGAAACTTGCATATGTGAATAGTGGTGTATCAAATATAGTTTGGTGAGCAGTTTTGGGCAATGTTGCTCCTATTTGTGATTGGAGAAGAACTATTGTTTTAATTAGAAGTGTTGGCCTGTTTTGGCAATTTCTGTCAAAGAAAAAGAATTGAGCTACACCCACACCTTTTGGTAGGGTGATTTTAGTTTAGGTTTAGCTTAGGGGAATTCAGTTTTAGTTATGTGGTGTAGCCATGTAAACTTTACATTTTAAGAATAGTATATGTATGCTATGTGAAGTTGGATTTCATTTAATTATCTTGCTCGTATTTAGGGTCGTGTGCGCACGAAGACTGTCAAAAAGGCTGCACGAGTCATCATTGAGAAGTACTACACAAGACTGGGTAGCGATTTCCACACAAACAAGCGTATCTGTGAAGAAATTGCCATCATCCCATCAAAACCCCTTCGCAACAAGATTGCTGGGTAAGTATTGGTCCTAAATGTGTTGAAAATGTGAAAAAATTATTTGAAATGTGTGGACATTTTTGCAAATTAATCTGAGCCTATTTATACCAAGATTGTCAGATTTGCTTTGCATTAGGGTACCAGTCAGTCCTAACACTCATTTTTAGAACAATGAACATCCATCAGGAGTTGCTAACAGTTTCCAAAGCATGCCAAAGATCTCAAAACTAGACTCATTAATAGTTTATATATAGCATATCATCCTCGGGTCACTAGAGCCAGAGAATGAGGGTAGTGGTATCCACTTCTTCCTTAGTTCCTTTTAGTTTGTAAGAGCTTGCTATTTAAGGATAGCATCCTGCTACTGAAGAGAGTTGGAGTTAATTGAAATATATAGACTCGCTTATTCAGCTTTCTTTTTTCCAACTGTGGTGTTAGTTGTTATTTATAAATATTACATTTCTCACCAGTGATGTACATACAAAGATACCTATAAATGACCAGGATACATTGATATTGCTAGAATGTCTGTCACATCAAAATCTTCGCCCTATTTTTATGCATTCTTTGCCACTCCAAACCTTCAGAGATACAATGGGTGTCTAGACAGTGGCTGTCCATTTGGCTTGAGAATTGCAGACTTGGTAACACCAGAAATAACTGACCATCTTTTGTCACAATGCCAACCAAAACGCCTTAGTTACTATCCACCCAGGCTTCACATTAGCCACCCGTACGACAGGGGGAAAAAAACGCTAACCTTGTGTGGCAAGAAATTTTTTATCCAAAGATTCCTCTGCCATTATTATTGCACAGACAGCTTCCACTTTAACCAAGAAAGGTTTTGTTGTGGCTGTATCTCACAAACAGAATTTGAATGCCTTGGCCCCTTTTGTTCAGTCTTTCCACCAAATTTGCTCATTCTTGCTGCCTTGCCTAATTAGACCCCCCCCCCCCATTCTTCCCCAGTAACCTGTGTAATACTATATGCTCACTCAATGCTCCATTTCACATTTGACAAAATGAACCCGGAATTAACTTTATTTCTTTCTACAAATCAACTTCAGCGGGGTTCAGTCTCATGGTGGCATCCCAGCCAACAAATGGGATGATGCATCTTGGGATGCAGTATTGATACCCTTCAGTGCTTCAACCTTGCTACCTGCAGCACTTCTGAATCCTCTGGGAAGTAGCTCACAAATTACTTTCTGGAGGTTCAAAGTTCCTTTTATACCTGTTAGGGGTTTAAGTATCCAATTGGTTTGTTAACCACTTCACTACGGGACTTAAATCTCGCGGGCAGCAGCCAATGCCAGCCGTACGACGTGTCATAATAATACTCGCATCATAAAATATAGTCATGGCTTATATCGATCGTTCTCTCTTTCACCCGTGAATTTTGAAAACCACAGAGAATGGGATTAAGAGCAGATTAGGGAGAATGTAAAAAAACAGGCGACTACAATAAATATAATCAAGACGCCGATATGGCAGCGTCGCGAATCCACTTGCTCCTCATGACGCCTACGTGTGCGGCACCATATGGTAGGGTTTAAGAATTGATTATAGAATATGTATGTTGAAGTAACATATTTTACTTTAACCTTGTTTTTATTTCAGGTTTGTTACACATTTGATGAAGCGCATCCAGCGTGGACCTGTCCGAGGTATCTCCATCAAGCTTCAGGAAGAGGAGAGAGAACGCAGAGATAACTATGTGCCCGAGGTGTCTGCTCTGGAGCAGGACATTGTCGAGGTTGACGCAACCACAAAGGAGCTTTTGAAGCTGATGGTAGGTGTTAAGTGTGCTTTGTGTCATTAGACTTAAACCTATCCCATAAACAAATACTCTCACTCATCCTTGTCATCATCATCTGCCTCCTCCACCCAGCAATTTTCCCATGCATAAGGTGTTCACTCATGTCATGAATGCCCTTGTAAAAGGTTTGGATTTGAGCATGCACGCACACACACACACGTGTGTGTGTAAGTATAACATATATGTCCTGTGCATATGCACAGATACACACATGTACCTCCAAGTAGTCCGTTCAGGGTGGGGCAGAAGTGGGGATCTTCCACCCCTAGTGTGACATTGTCAGTTTGACCAATTATTGGATCATCACCAGCATGGCAACACTGCCATGTGTCATAGAATTTTTTCAAATCATTATAATCTTAAAAGTGATAATTATTGTACTATACAGCTTCCTTTATATATGCATACATACACCAAAAGCTTTTTCCCCCCTTACAAGGGAGGTGGCCAATAAACAAAGGCATCAAGTCTATACCCATCCATTCCATCCCCACATATTCCATTCCCAATTAACCTGCCCACTTATAGTGGGTCATCTCTGCATCTCTCCCACTGCCCTGGGACAGAAGACGTATCACAAGATAACACATCCAGAGCAAGGCAACTTCATTTAATCAGTTCTCCCCTCATGTTCACTCCTTCCACACCTCTTTTACTAATCTTTCTTCACTCATTCTTTCCATGTGTCCAAACCATAGATAAAATATCTAGAAATAGAAAAGAGAGAGAAAAGAGCATTTCAAATAGCATATAGATGGGAAATGGAGGCATGTACCAAGGTTAATTTGGCAGAATGGCTCCCAACATATGCCATGCCCTAAACACACAAGAACTTAGGCAATATTATGTGTGAAGTCAATGTAGTGGCGTAGAAATACAGATATGTTGTGTCAGTCTAGTTAATCAGGCCATTGCTCCAGGTCTGTTGCAAAAGATCCATGGCTTTGGCATTGGCCACTTGGTGGTGCCATAAGTCACTTGGAGAAATAAAGTGTTGTTGTCATGGGATTGACAGTGTTGAACCTTGTATGATGAGGTATTCAAAAGCTCATCAGTTGCATTTGTTGGAGTTTGGTTCCATGACTAGACGTATTCTTGTGTTGATACTGCTGCAGAGCTTGAGTGTGTCCTTAACCTCTTCCCTCCGGGGCACATCGCACGTCTGGCAGCATTAGCTGCCCGACATGCAATGTTGCGTCATGACAATCGCATTATAAAAATAAAGTCGGTGCTCAATCGTTCATTCTCTTTCACCCGTGTATTTTGATAACCATAGAAAATATGATGAAGCCAGTTTAGAGAGAATGGAGGTTACGTAGGTACAACTACAATAAATATAATAAAGATGCCGACATCGGCATCATCGAGTACCCACTTGCTCCTCATGCCGCCTACGTAGGCACCGTATGGAAGTGGTTAATGAAGTGCACGTGTAATTCTTCCCCTGAAAGGGATTTTTCTGTGTAGTTGTCTGGCAAGTGTTGAAGTTTTGATTTTGGTGGTCTGTCTCAAATAGGTGAAGATGAGGGATCCTATGAGCCCATACTCTGCCATTTACTACAGTTAATACATGCATGCAAATTGGATGTGTAAGGTCACAGTATTACCCTCAGATTGGTCAATATATGAGCTTTTAGCTCACATCCCAGGGGATAATAGCTGATGATCTTGTCAAACATGCAATCCAAAATCTTGCTGAATGAATGACACACTGTATAATGAGAAACTAGAGCTGCCAACATGAAAAGATTGATGAGGAAGAAATGACTTGATTATAGTTCAGGTCACTAAAGGGGATAGACTCCATCAATGAAAGATCTCTATTAGGGAGGGAAGGGCTTTAGAGGTCATAGAAATTGAAAATAACAAGTGTCTAAAGGATGTGAAGGTACATTTTTACCATGCAGGTGCATAAATACTTTAAATAGGTTAGAAGGTAACGTAGCCCAACCTGGAACAGTATATAATATGAGAATAAGTATGGCCAAGGATGGAACCATAAATGATTTTGCAGCCAGGTATGATAATCAAAGAGAGACAACCTCATGAGTTGCTTTGCTTTGCTTTCCTGTGTACTACAACTCGGTAAACACACACTGACACACATGTGGATGAAGGATCATCTCTGACCACGACTAGACAACTTGGCTCAAGCAATGCAGTGATGTGCATTGTTTGTACAGAAGGGCTTGCCTCATCCACTACACTGTAGATACTTTAAACAGATCAGAAGTTGCCTTCAGATCATGTCAATCTTTCATCTATTTACCATTTCCCTCTACATACTGTCTTGTTTAATGGGTATTCCTAGTGTATCCAAAGCCTCCACTTCGTTCTTGGTCTTCCTCTCAATCTCACTCCATCCACTTCTGCTTTCCACACACGTCTTGCAAATATTTCTCTCACCAGTTCTTTCCATGTGCCCAAACCTTTTTGGCAAACTAATCTACCTTGTCTGATGGTTCTTTCCATTCAACATTGCATGTACCAAGTCCCTTTCTTCTTAGGAGGTGGCCACATGCATAGATGTTTCATCTAGAAATAAGTTACATTTTAAGGTGTAAGAAAACTACAATATTAATGGGTACATCAGTTTGATCAGTGTTGATTACTAATTCTTCATATTTATTCACTTAAGGATGACATAGAAGATACATTCTTTGTACTTCATTCATTGCAGGACTTCGACAAGCTTGCCGGTCTACAGGTTACTCAGCCAGTACCCTCCACGTTTGGGAACAGGCGTTAAGAATAAAATAATCCCAATGATCATTCCTTTTTCTTACCTTGAAAGTGCTCTGGCATATCAGTTTATCCAGAATTTTTTCAATGTTGAAACTGTTGCTGTTGAGTTGGGGTGCTTGGTTAACCCGTAAGTTGTGACTTACATCATATGATGTGAAGGATTCTTTTAAACAAGGTGGTCTATATTTCACTCCTATGTGTCTTAAAATGAAGTTTGGCATCTTGGTGTGAACAAGTTCAGACACTAGACCTACCCACACATTGGGTGGGTTAGTTTCTAATGTGCAACCTACAACCCTTCACTTCTTGTGTAAGATACATACATACATATACCAAGGCTTTTTCCCCCTTACAAGGGGGGTAGCCAAAAAGAAAAAGGCTTAAAATCATTCCCACCCATTCCATCCCTGAATACACTCCAGATGTCCTAGGATGAGGTGGATGGATGGGGTAAAGGGGGCTTTGGGGAATAGGGGAATGTCTGTTGAGGAAGGATGGGAGAGGATAGAAGACAGGTGTGAATGGAGAATGGTTGTATATGGATGAGGTGGATGTGAGGTAGATGTGTGAGCAAAATTTGTAAGATAATGTGCACAAAAAAAAATCTTATGAAATGGAAAGAATCTATGGATAATTCAAACCACATTGGTGAGGAACAAAGTGAGAAATTTTATATTTAAAATATGATGGTGAGGAACAAAGTGAAAATTTATTAGAAATGTAGAAGTTCCCAGTAGCTCATCCATGCATAAACGCTACTCACTGCCCACTACCTCCAAGTGATCAAATGCACAACTTCACAACACAGTGCTTAAACTAAGGCACATAAGGGTTTTCCTATGTTTTCCCATGCAATCTTTCATTATGCCGATAACTGCACCATAGGACCCATGGGACTCTTATGCACAGTTTATGGGTTAATGGGCATTGTGTTGTGGGTTAAGAGTCTTGCTGCAATACCTGGGGAAGCTAAAAATGCTATTTCTATGTTCCAAGGTCCTTTTTTCTCCTATGAGGGAGGTAGCCATTCAAGGCACACACCCACTCCCATCCACCACCCACCCATTGTTTCCCTCTCATCTTGGCTCCTGGTGGATGAATGGTCATCCCTATCTCCTGCCCACTGCCCAGGCCAGAAGTAGTGCATCAAAACATCCACAGCTGGGATGCTTAATTTACACGGCAATCCTCCACATTCCTTCTTGCAAAAAATATAAAAGATGTGAATTCACTTTGGGGTGTCAAAATCTCATCACTATCACTTGTTCAAAACCCCTTTCATCCCATCCATCCATCTCATTTTTGTCATTCCCTCAAATTCACTCCTTTGTTTTCTGCATTTTTTGCTTATTCTAGTTCTTTGCCCAAGTCATCCCAATAACCTTTCATCAGCTGTCTGCCAGCTCCTTTTCTACCCCCTCCCCTCACTTTCCCACTATTTAACGTTGCAGCCCCCCACCATACTTCTTAGAAAGTAAATAAGGGCGAGATGTACAAGTGAAGAGTGGCAGCAGGCTTGAAGTAAATTAAAGCAGAGGCTGGAGGAAGTGGACAGTGTGTACATTGACATGACAGGAAATGGAGTGGTGTGGATGTAAACTAGATGTAGTGTGAGGGAAGCAAGTAAATCTCAAAGGAGGATTGAAATGTGCAATGAGAAATGGACATCTGGAAATGAATGCAAAAGATCTGAATGGGTGTTACAAGTAAAGCATAAAGGAGAGCAGATGTGGAATGGGGTAAGAGTATGACAACATTTTGAAAGTAAATGTTTTGAAAATTAAGAGAGGAAGTGAATCAAGTAGAGAAGAAAGGTAAAAGGTGCAGATGGAGAGATACTGGAAGAGAAGGCAGTAAGAGGGAGATGGGCAGAGTATTTTAGGGAGTTGCTAAATGTGAAGGATGATAGGGAAAGGTAGTTGCAGTGGAAAGTACCAAGAAAAAGACGAGGTGAAGGTAGTCGAGATAAGAGCAGGTAAGGCACCTGGGTTGGATGGGTGTCATGCAGAATGTCTAAAAGGAGGTTCAGTGATAGTGGACTGGTTATCTAGTGTTTAAGAGGATAGAATGCCTGTATAGTTCCACTTTACAAGGGAACAAGTGTGAGTAGTAGTTTCAGAGGCATCAGTTTGGAAGACTCCATCAACAAACTGAAAGACAATTGTACATTGCTGCATGCCAGACCCCCTGATATCCATTCCTCTGAAAGGACACGGTCCACCTGGCCAGACTGCAGTGCATCCACCAGTAAGCCCTTCAAAGCCACTAGAATAAACTGGATGACTGCATCATAGATAACTGTCCAGGATGAAACGCTTCACCCCGTACTATACAACACATTATGGAAGACTGCATTGTATACAGTCATGCCTGCCAACAACACAATATACACTATAAGGGATTTGTGGGAGAACCCCATTCCAGCTGTGTTGTTCCTCAGGGAGGTGAGACTGCTCAGCCAGACGATCTAGGGAATATCAACAACCTACTCTCATCCAACGCACAGACACCCTTTCCTCACAACAGTGACACCAAATCTTAGGAGATAAAACACTAGTACCTTAGTCGTCTCTACAACTTCTTGCAAGAAACAGTACCCCTAAACAACTATTAAATACCCTTGACTAAGTAGACAAATATATGAAATACAGGAAATCCCCTGTACATGAAAGGGATATGTATCTATAGATACTTTGGTATATTGAAGCGAGATTGGCGTTGTGGTTGCATGTGCTTTAAACTTGATTCAGTACAATTTTTTATACTTCCTTTTGTACCATAGAAACACATGCTTTTCATGTAGAGAAAATTGTCCTCACTTTTTCCTTTTGGTACCTTAGCATCATTGTGTATTGGGGATTCCCTATCAATCAATCAAATCAGCCATCCTGAGTCCATTGCTGAACAAAGGAATCTTTCATAGTATTCCATGATTCACACGACCTTACCAACATTTGCCACATCACTCCTGCAAACTTATCTCGTCTCTCCACCTGTCTGGTTTCCCTCTTCCACGCTTCCCATCTCACGGTATCCACTTGGTAACACACTTGCTCCATTGCACATCAGGCATTTGCGCTGGTTTACCTGCCCAATTCCACTTCCTCTCTTTTACTACTGCCACAATATCTTTCACTCTAGTCTGCTCCCTCACCCAACTTGCTCTCCATCGGGCTCCCAATGCCATTTCCATCATTGATCTCTCCATTCTCCTCTGTGCACTGTCCAGTTTTGTCTCCATCGCCTTTGTCAGTTTCCAAGTCTCAAACCCATAGATTGTTTCTGGCAGAATGCATTGATTGTAAACTTTGTTTCAAACGTAAAGGTAGATATCCTCACACAATTTTATTATACCTACCAAACACTTTCCAACCAATTGTAATTGCCTTTTTATTTTATTATCATGATCATCAGTCACTTTCACCATCTGGCCTAAATAATTATACTGTTTAACATATTCAAGACTCACCATCGATTATGATATCTTTACTTTCAACTTTCATGTTGAACTTTACTTTGGTTTTACTCATCCATTTTTAAACCAACTTTGAGACTTTCCTTGTTCAGCTCACTCAGTATATCTTGCAAGTCTTCTGTTCTTTCTGAAATAAGAATAATGTCATTTGCAAGTCTTAGGTGGTTAAAATATTCACCTTGCTGTACTTGTTTCTTGATCTTGATCTTTTTTGTATCTTTATGTAGTTAAATTACAGCGGTACCTTTTGCATAAATCTTCTAGAACCCTTATGATCTGTTCATTTGCACCCTGCTTGCATAGTGAATTTAGTATTGCTATTTGTTCTACCTAGTCAAAGGCTATCTTATAATCTACAAGAGCTATTAGTTGATTCATCGCCTGCAAATTGTCTAGACCTGAATATCTACTTCTAAAGCCTGCTTGTTCTCTCAGATGGTTTCCATCTAAAACTTTACTTAATCTATATGTAAGGATCTTGGAGAATACTTTATATACATTTGATAGTAAGTTAATCGGTTGGTAGTTAGTGGGGTCCTTCTGGTCTCCTTTTTTACGAAGCAAAATCACTGTAGCATTGCACCATTATTCAGGAACGCTATCTTGACGTAAGCACTGGGGTTACAACTGAGCTAACTTGATATGAACGTCTTTCCCTTCATCTTTCAAAAGATTTATCAGTATACCATCTTTCCCAGGTGCTTTTCCTCACTTCATATTTTTTTTTTAGAGCAAACTCTGCTTCTTCCTTTGTAAGTTCGGGTACACTACTAATGTCTACAGATGAATTTACTGACTCAACTATGGTCTTCGACGAGTGAAGCTCTTGGTAAAATTCTGCTCTTTTTCACCATTCTCTGCATTTGATGATCTCTCAATTTCTATCTTTCAAACATATAATTTGCTGTCTTCCTGAAGTATGTCTATGCTCAGTTCCTTTAATGCTTTTACCTTTCCAAATAGATTCTTCTATTTCATCCATGTTTCTCTTTCTTTTCTCTGATCTCTGCCTTTTGTTGATAAACTTGTTTAGTTCTACTCTATTTCATCTCCCCTGCTTTTAACATCCTTAGTCCTTCTTATAATTTGGTCATTTGTAGCTCTGGAGTATTTGTTTTCACTAATAATTTTTGTACTTCCTACTTTCTTTGCCGATTCCCTAATAATATCCATTACATTCAAATTAACACCTATGACAGTGTTCTCGATAATTCTTAGAGCTTCGAATCTATTTTTAATTTCTAACTGAAATTCCTTCTTGTTATCCTTAACCTTTGCAAGTGATAGTATTAGAATATAAGTGATAATAGTAATCATCATGAAATGCTGATGATAGAGCAATGGTAATAGTTATAAGATTATTTAACAATGATAACGATAATTACAATAAAGCTGTAATATTTTGTGTATGTGGAAGGTTTAAATTTTTTCTGATTGAAATAATTGTTTAAATAAAGAATTTCTCATAGGTTTCTATCTAAAGACTAAATTTGTTTTTATGTTATTGATTGTGGGGTGGATTAAAAAGTGTAATGAGAAATAGACATCTGGGAATGGATGCTAAGAGGAGGTTATATGAAGGGGTGACTGTGCCAACAGCAATGTACGGGGCAGAAACATGGAACATGAGAGAGGAAGAGAAGAGTTTGAATGTGTTTGAGATGAAATGTCTGAGAAGTATGATAGGGGTTACTAGGCTAGATAGAGTGAGAAATGAGGAGAACAGGGGTGGAAAGGGAGCTGGGAGATAGGGTTGATGAAAGAGTATTAGGATGGTTTAGACACATAGAAAGAATGAGTGAAGTAAGATTAGTAAAAGAGGTGTGGAAGGAGTGAATATGAGGGGGCATCCTAGGATGAGGTGGATAGATGGGGTGAAAGGGGCTTTACAAAAGAGAGGAAGGATGGGAGAACATAAGAAATAAAGGAGACTGCAAAAGACCATAAGACCTACACTAGGCAGCTCCGTATCCATCACCACCTGTCGTCCCCATCCATAAAGTTGTCTAATCGTTTTTTAAAACAACTGATAGTTTCAGCGCTTACTACGTGGTTACTAAGTTTATTCCATTCATCGACCACCCTATTTGTAAACTAATTCTTGCCTATTTCCTACTTAAATCTAAATTTGTCCAGTTTATACCCATTACTGCGAGTCCTGCCCTGTTGAAGATAGGGGTGAATAGAGAAGGGTTGTGTATAGATGAGGCTGTGATGCATGAGGGGCATGGGGGGGTAAGGAAGTATGTATGAGAAAAAAATTGATGCAGCCCGAAGGGATTTCTCCCCGTCTTCTCCTTTCCTACATGAGGAGACGGAGAGTGGGGGTCGCCGAATTTATGAAGCAGCCTTGCTGTGTCTTGCGACACTGCTTCTGACCCGGGCCAGTGGACAGGATGCAGGGATGACCCGTCATCCAGGAGGTGCCAAGATAGGGGAGTGGAATATATGGGAAATGAAATGGGTGGGAGTGATTTCTATGCCTTTTTCTTTTTGGCTACCCCCCGTGTAAGGGGGAAAAAGCCTTTGGTGTATGTATGTATGGTTGTGAATTCTGACATATAAAGAATAAGATAGATGTTTATTTAATTTTTATTTATGAGCAACTGGCTGCGCCTGACCCCACTACACAGGCGAGCGAGCTTCGCTTGCAGCCAATCAGTCGTCTCTGTTGCCGTCACATCACCACTCTCGGCCAATCAGTTGTCTGTTGCCATCACATCACCAATCCCTCAGCCACTTAGTGGCCGGAGGGGACATGTCCCCTTGAGGGATTTCCGGTTTCCTGTCCAAATTAGATCAATATCATACATACATACATATACCAAGGTTTTTTTCCCCCTTACAAGGGAGGTAGCCAAAAAGTAAAGATCAATATCAACAGGAATAATTTTAGTATATATATATATATTTTATATATATATATATATATATATATTTTTTTTTTTCTTCTTTTCTTTTTTTTTTTGTATTATTACTATTAGTTTTTCATGGATAATATCACTAATAATGGAGAAGAAGATGGGAAGTGAGTCATGCATTGGGAAGTTTGGAGTAGGTGAAAGAAATGACAGAGGCATGTTGTTAGTTTTACAGGGATTCCATATATAAGGTAACATATGACAGTGGTGCAGGCTCATCCACAATGATAGAAACACCTGTAATTCACAGATCATAACAATTAGCCTACTTTTAACCAGTCTTGAAGGTATGAAAATCATATCAACTTGGCTTTGGTGGTCATTTGTTTATTCACTGAAAATATAACTTGCCTACTCATTCTATACAATCATTCAAAAAAGTAGCACATTTTGTAGATATTTGTTCCAATAAATAAAAGGTGACCTGATATATAGTAGGACTTCAGATTAAGACCACTTTTAGGCAGGAGTGCATCCTTACATATGTACATAGGTTATGGTCCTCACCTTATAAGGGAGTATCCAAGTCAAAAGCACACATTCACACATAGAGAAAAATATAATGCCCCTTCTCAGTTCCTCAGGGATGTAGAGTCATACTATCCTCCATCACACTGCATAATTTAAATGCAGGACAGTGAGGCACAGCAGACCATGGCAACTGACCTTAGACTACATACACTCCCATCCTCATCCCAAAACATACCAATAGTGTGTGAACATGTAAAATATTTATATACAGCGTTCATTGTACACTTGTGTACTGTATATAGAGTCCAGCTCAAGTGGAGCAAATAAATAAGGATATATCTTTGTAATAAGTACTAATGTTTAGTAGACATCATAAAAGAAAACCACGCTTAGAGAAAAATACAAATGGGTGAAGCAAGGAATCTATATATATATTTTGGTCTTCACATTGAGTATTGAAAGGGTCTCAATGTGGATACTAAAATGAATATAGATTACTTGCTTCATCTTTATATACTTTCTCTAATTGCATATTTCTTTCATAAATAGGGATATTTCCATTAAGTTTTTGGATACATTTTTCAGATAGCTAGGTACATTTCAACATACTAAGTTTGTGGACTTCACAGTTATAAAAAAATATGTGACATAACCAAAGTTTGACCAATGGGACAAAGCTGGTTTTGGGAAAGCATGAAAAGTTTGTTTACAAAGCTCTATGTTAACACAACAGGTTGGAGTCACCAACACTGTATAGTAGTGATCAAAAGTCTTACACCATACTAAAGATTCTATGATAGAAATACTGTTTGTTGTTGGCGGCTTAGTATATTGTTTCCATATAATTACTTTTCTTTCTCCTCTCTCTATTTATTTTTTATTTATTTATTTTTGCTCCACCTCATGAATCATGACCCACAAAGCATGGGAGATACATAAGTACACCTAGTCTTTTCATCCAACACTCACCAACTGTCACTTGTGCCCACATTTGGTTCCAGGACATAAACCCACTTTGGAAATTGGCCCAAGACATAAAACACCACTAATACCCAAAATAGGTTTATGTCCTGAGCCCAAACGTCCACACAAGTGGCAGTTGGCGGGTGTTGGATCAAGAGACTTCCTAGGTGTGCATATACTGAAAAGCCTTTTAAGAAGGCCGAATCAAATCATACACCCATTCAACATATATTCGTTATCTTCCCTCTCCCATCTCAGCTCCTTGTAAATGAAGGTTCATCCCTTCTCTTGCCACACTGTTAGGGTCAAAGGCAATGCAGTGGGACACAGCACCTCTGCAGCAAAATCTGACAGATGGGCTGATTCATTACATGAAGCTAGTTATATAGAAAAAATACATCAAATTATTGGCAGTACATAATGCATTTACATTGTGAAAATCAAAGTGGTTCCAAACTCCCCACATCAGCATCACTGTTGCTGTCCAAGAGGTGAATAGTCTTCAGAGGTAGCCTCAATAGTGCAGTCCTGTAGGCTGGCATACGGTTCCCAGACCAAGTCTAAGCTGTCAAAATAGTGATACACAAGATCATCTGGTGGTTTTCATCAACTTTCCAAGTACTGCAGTGTTCTCTGGGACGAGAATACCACCACTGTGTTCCCTAGCACATCATGAAAGGTGACTAAGTAGGGTGACATAAGGAGACTATGAACCTCCTCCTATATAATTCTCCCACAAAGAATCAAAACAAATTTATGTTTTGAGTGCCATTACCAGAAGGGAGATTGAGGTCTTCATGTATGTGGCTATGTTTATGCTTGAATTCTGCAGAGTTCCGAGTGGGTCAGGACATGATTTGCAGAAAACCCCAACAAAGATCTCAATGAAGTTTCTGCCGAAGAACCCAAGGACCATGTCTTCACCCCCTGCGATGTCCAAGACGGTGTGAGACTCGAAGGTTCTTGGACCCAAGAACTGACTGAGGGAGGATGATAGCCTCAGCTAGGTTAGATTAACCTATACTGGCTTAGATCACTCGGTTCCTATCTACTCCACTCCCAGAAACTGTCCTGAATGAAACAAAGCGCCTTGACCATCCAGGGTCCACCTTCATAGACTTTTTGTGCAAAAGCCTATATTTTTTATGAAAAAATATCGAATTTTGTTTTATAAAAAGTCTAGATTTTTATAAAAAAAAGGTTCGATTTTTATAGAATACCTAGATCTTTAAAAATATATATAGATTTTTTATAAAAAAGACTTTTTTCTATAAAAAGCCTAGCACTTTATACAAAAACCTAGATATTTTTAAACAAAAGCCTAGCACCCTCTTTTGGGTGGCCTCATATGGGGTACAGAATGTATAAAACATTATAGTGTCACCCCTATGGACCAGAGTCACATAATGTCTTTGAATGTTTTGAAACTCGTTTCCACTCAAAGAAATGTTTATGACTTTTGACATTTACTGTCCCTCCTTTCTGCCTGATGCTTTCCTTATATCTCTCTCCTTGAATAACTTCTCTAAGTCCACTTCTTCAGCAGAATATTGTCCATAAGCCTAAGCACAAGCTGAAATGCAGGCGACGCAGCACAGAGCAAAGGCGTCTAGACTTCCTGTTGTTGAATTGAAGTACAGCTTGAACTTCTCTCACTTGAAATGCTAAGGTAGTACATCTAGAAACATTTCAAGTGACAGAGAAGTTCAAACTTTACTTCAATTCAGCAATAGGAAGCCTGCCTTTGCTGCTTCGCCTGTGTAACCTGCGTCTCAGTTTGCGATTAGGCTAAGGATAGAAGTACCAATTAATTCTGACGTGGAGGAGGACGAGGGGCCTGGAGACTTCGCGTCCACGAAGAACTCCACTTCCCCGAACTCTCACTCACTTCTCGAACTCAAAGTGAAGAACCTTCTCCCGTGAAGGAAGAAGGGAACCTTGACCTTCAGGATCAAGTCCCCGGGGCTACGCTCCCGACGTCGCATCAAGGAACCTCGCTCACGTGTCGCTACGTGACGAGACTGTAGCTCTCGGAGTTCGCCGTCAGGAGAACGTCATTCGACTGTTCCTCCTCCTCCTCCTCCTCCTCGTCCTCCTTCTGTCTGAAACGGAGGTTCCTCCTCCAGGGCCTACAGTGCCTCAGCTCGTCCCTCCGCATGCGGAGAATCTTTGCTAATGCGCGGGGCTTGAACCTCCTGACGTAGCTCCCTCGACCGATCACCAACCGAATTTCTCGGCCCCCTCGGGAAGTGTCCGTGCGGCCCATCAGGAGGTAGGTTCTCCCAGGGCGGAGCCTGGGACACCCACAGGCGTTGTCCACCCAGAGGAACTCTTTGTGGAGGAGCGGGACGGTGTTCTTGTACGACTGTTGGATGAAGACCACATGGCGGTGCTCCGATCCAAGCACCTCGCTGCTCTCCACCTGCACACGCGAAACTGCAAGAATTAGAAGAAAAAAATCCAAAATAAATATAAAAAACATGAATGGATAAACTAGAAATGTTTGCTGTTTGGCTATAAGAAAGCATTGTTTAATTTGAATAAAGTTCACTTAATATTTTTGAGTGCGAAGATTTTATGAATATTTACAAATTCCCTAAAACTCACTGATGTAGAATTCAACAAAATTTGTATCAGAAACGGCCTCCTCATGTGTGTATGTATATATATATATATGTGTGTGTGTGTGTGCGCGCGAATCGACAAGTGTTAGGAAAAATATAACGAAAAATAACATTCTTGTACATAGGAGAACCCCTTTACTATCTAAAGGGTGCCAGGACGATGAATAAAATCACCTGGCGACAGGAAGCATATAGGAAAAAGTGCCACCCGGCAAGGAAGAGGGTAAATGAAGGAATTCATTAGAATTAGTTTATTGGTTAATCAATGAAAATCGCTTACCAAAGTCACTGGTGCAGAAGCTTTCTTTTGTCTTCTTGATTCTCTCACAGGGTTTGCAACCAAGGCCCTCCTCCTCCTCTTCCTCCTCTTCCTTCGAAGTCTTCTTCTTTTTCTTCTTCCTCTTTTTCTTCCCCTTCCTCTCCCAACTCTCTTTTGCCTTGTCCTTCCTGCCACTTTCCCCTCGCTGGCCCGACCCCATGGGATCTTCCTGAGGACGTGACTCTGAGGAAATGACGGTCAAAGAGGAACCTGATGGGGAGGAGCCGAGGGAAGTCGTGGAGGAAGGGCGTCCCCCTCCAGAGCCCCCCGTCCTTGGGAGGGGAGGAACTCCCCCTTCCCCTGGGGAGGACCATGGGCGTGGTGGAGGTCGAGGGGGAGCCTCAGGCCGCGGGAGAAGGTTGTCCTCTGGCCCGAGGTCGAAAGTCGTCCTTTTGCGGGAATCCTCCTCGGAGCGGTCGTGCCCGCTGGGAAGGAACTGCCTGAAGGAGGCGATGGTGGGGACCGTGGGTGGTCTGGAGGTCGTGCTCGAGTGTCGATGGATGGAGGACAAGGTATGAGGGGGAGAGAAGTCCCTGGAGGAGGTGGTGGGGAGTCTGTTGTTAGAAGATTTGACCTGAGGAGGAGCGAGGAAGGGAGTTTTCGGCGTCCAGTACTCGTAGTAGACGCCTGGGTTCGACTCCCGTAGGAGAACCTGGAGGAGGAGTCAGGTTTTGAGATATTCGAATTGTGTAAAAGAATATATATATATTTATATATATATATATATATATATATATATTTTCTTTCTTTCTTTCTTTCTTTCTTTCTTTCTTTCTTTCTTTCTTTCTTTCTTTCTTTCTTTCTTTCTTTCTTTCTTTCTTTCTTTCTTTCTTTCTTTCTTTCTAACTCGTACTCCACGGAGTGTTACTTACCATGAGTGTGAGGTCCTCGGTGGTCGGGCCAAGGGCGAAGAGCTTCTCCGACTCATCGTGGGCCCTCGAGTAGGAGAAGGAGGTGCCCGCGGCGCTGAGGTCGCCAGGCCAGTTGATCAACCAATCACCGTTGAGGATATATTTGTTCCCAGATTTCAGCGCTGAGGGGAGATGGTGGCAAAGGACAACAATAATAATGATGATAGTAATAATAATAATAGTAATAAAATTATAACTAAAATGAAAGTAATAATAATGATGGTAATAGAATTATAATTAAAATGAAAATAATTGTAATAAGAGTCATAATAATGATAATAACAATAATGATATTAATGACGAATTGATAATAATAATAATGATATGAAAGTAATAACAACATTAGTTGTTGCCGTCGGGGGTCCCCGCCCCTGTAGATTTTTCTGGAGAAGAACCTTGTTTCGTACGTGTGGAAGATCTTGGGCCCAATTCGGAGACCGAGTGCTAGCCCCTCAGGGCCGCACCTCCAAATGGAGAAGGGAGATGAATCTCTCGCACGTCCTGTTTAGCGTCCAGTGGTTCTTCCAAAGTGAATAAAATCGTCTGGCGCAAAAAACAGTAGGCTTAAAGGTTCAACGCACGCACACGCTCACACTCAAAACACATAGTAATCAATACATCTTCTGTGATAACCTAATACCCATTCTCTCTCTCTCTCTCTCTCTCTCTCTCTTTCTCTTGCTATTCTCCCCCACAATATTACTTGTTTATACCACTTATTCCTCCTCCCCATCTCCTCCTCCTCCCCCTCCTCCTCGTCGTCCTCTTCTTCCAGTCGTTTCCTCCACAATTAATGACGTCACGGGAGGGCCAAAGAAAACGTTGATTGGGCCCCAGCGGACACAATGACGGGAAGAAAACGTTTAAAACGTTCATCAAAGTGTGAAAGCTGAAAGAGGGCACCCACATGTCAGCATTTTTATTTATGTTTACATTTATAATCTCTCTCTCTCTCTCTCTCTCTCTCTCTCTCTATATATATATATATATATATATATATATATATATATATACATATATATATATATATATACATGTGTGTGTGTATGTGTGGTGATTTTATGACCAATGGATTTACAAGCTACGCCACTGGGACAATCGTACAAAAGTAATTGAATAATTCCCGCGAGGACATTCGCATGGTGTAGTATATAGTCCCGATTTCATCGAGTCTTTATTCAGGCGAGACATCCGACAAGTTGTGTATTTATGAAAAATGGATTTAGAATGTGCTCATCATTCCCACAATGCAAGGGAACGATTAGGACATCCAAGAGTTCGAGTACCAGTGAAGTAGGTTCTAAATCTATTTGTCATCAATTCACAACTTGTCGGATGGCTCACCTGAACGCAGACTCGATGAAACTGAGACAACAGCTAAAGAACACGTATGGACAAACTAGAAATATTTGCTGTAGGGCGATAGTAGAACACTGTTTAATTTGAATGAAGTTATGAAATTAACTCGATGAAAACCTACATAATAATTCACCGTGTAAATGTCGTTGTTGGAATTGGTCATTTCCTTTTGTACCATTGTCGTGGTCTAGCGGTTAGCGTCTTTGCCTTGTGCTACCGATTAGCACAGTCAAGGGTTCGAGTTCCAGCTGCGTTGCTTCTAAACCCATATATATATTATTCTAGATAAATAAGAAAATATTAGGTTTACACTTCCCCACTTATTACACACACACACACACGACTCGGTGGCGCGTTTGGTAGAGCACTGGACTGGGAAGTACGGTGGTGCTCGCAGTACCTGGTTCGAATCCTGCCCAGGGCTGAAATTATATCGGTATCGCTGCGCTTCGGGTCGTTTCTCTGATTCGTGGGCGGGGAGTTAGGTGTGTGTGTGTTAAAGGTCATAGCATTACCCATAGATCGGTCATACGAGCTCTGAGTTCTCTTCCGGGAGGGAAATAGCTGTCGATCACGAGTCCAACACGTGATCCAAAGACCAAGGTGAATACACACACACACATATATATATATATATATATTATATATATATATATATATATACATACATATACCAAGGGCTTTTTCTCCCTCACAAGGGAGGTAGCCAAAGTCAAAGGCATAAATCCACTCCCATTTACTTCATCCCCACATACTCCACTCCTATTCACCACCCCTCCCTCCCTTTTCTTGGCTCCTCCTGGGTGACGGGTCATCCCTGCATCTCGCCCAATATATACTGTATATATTGAGTTAAAGTGGACAAAAAAAAAATCACAGCCACTTATCCCTTACTGAATGGAAATCCTTATCATGCACGTGACCTCCGAACTAAATCTCACACTTTCCTTACCACATTTTTCGTTTTAGTTCTTACAGTTTTTATTCTTATTATTATCTTTACATATATATTTTCTCGTTATTTCTTTTCTTTTCCAGTAATACTATTTTTCTTGCCACAGTGTTATATTTTTTATTAATTTCCATTACCATTTAAATAATTCCTGTCATTGTAACATGTGAGTTCCTTTACACTCGGAAAGGTATGCACGCATACATATACGACACTTCTAACCCTGTATTAGTATTCTTTTGGAAAAGCTTGTAGCGACACTAGTCAAGAATAAAACTTGGAATAAGACTCCAGTCTCCTCTTCCCTCCTACTTCAACTTGTCAGAATGTCTCTACACGCACACACACACACATATATATATATATATTTATATGCAAGGTAACCACTTTAGAAAATAAACGGAGGAGAGCGCTTTCGTATATTACATCTTCAGTGTAAATTCAGTGTAAAAACACGTTCCCAGTGTTTTTATTGCATATATATATTTATATATGTATATATTATATATTATATATGTATATATATACATACATATACATATCCCCCTTTCTCCTCAACTTTTGGACGGCTCTGCGAGGTGGCTTAGCGTGATATCCCTTAGTTGCGGATCGTGGAGGCCTACGACCGTGCTATGCCCTCGACTGGACTGTGGGACTCGAATTGCAATCCGTCTGGCTTATTGCATCCATATGTCTTATTCTTAGACTGCTCGACTGTTCTTTTTATGCGTTTATTAATTGTTATCTGTTTATTTATATATATTCGTATATTCAGTTATTCGTTTATATATTATTTATTCATATGTTTATTTGTTTCTTTGCCTATTTATCTATTTATAGATTTACCTATTTATCTATTTTCGTGTTTTATTATATTCTTGAAAAAAAATGTTAGTGGAACAAGGGACAGGACAAGAAACGTTAAAAAAAAACTTTAGATGCAAGGAGAACAAACGTGCCCCAAGACGACAAGGGAACGTTTTTTTTGTGTATCTCATGAACCCAAAGGTCTCCTGCCTTTGTGAACCTTTGTCCTTGGACCTTGACACGTGTGTGGAGGGGAGGGAGACTTTTTCCTTGAAGGGGAGTGGGAGGGGGAGGGGGGGAGGAGGAGAGGGTGTACCAAGGTTATATCGTTACCTGTAATTGACTGTTGGAGGGAGCGGGGAAGGGAAGAGGGAGTAGGAGATGTGGGGAAGGGGAGGGAGTGAGGGAGGAGAAGGAGGAGGGAGTGGAAGGAGATGGGGAAGGGGAGAGAGAAGAAAGGGAGCGGGAGAGGGGTAGGCGAGGGAGAGGGGAAGGGAGGAGGAGGTAGGGAGGAAGAAGAGGAGAGGAAGTCGGGGGGAGGGAGTAAGAGGGAGGAGTTGATGATGATAATGATAGAGATGATGATGATGATAACAAGTAGATGGAAACAAAGGGAAAATAAATAAACCTATTTAAGATTAAATAGAGGAAGATAAATGTTTATTGTTGTGACGTCACCAACGAACTTGAACGTACAAGAAGAGATCGTTAGAACCGTTAAAACGAGTTGGTGAACGTTGGCCGTTCTTTTGTGCCCGTGAACGTCTTACAAGAAGAACGTGGAACCGTGGAATAATTATAATGAAAAAATACTGATCATCTATGTTAATTGATTAATCTATTATTAATCGATTAATTAATTGTTTACATTTGAATTGTTTGTGTGAGTGTTGTTATCCGACGTAAATTACGATAATGGAAGTCTGTGTTACGACATTGTAACTTACACATCGTAAGTCTGTGTTACGATATAAGGATAAGGTATTATTGATGACAAAGTCAACCACGGTAATCTTCAATGAACCTAATTCTTCTTCATTACTATCAATTAATTTATATATATTGAAACATTATTAGAATATTATATAATATATTATAATTATTAAGTATTATTAGAAATATTGTTATCATTGAAAATATTAGAAATATTCATTAATTGGTTATATTAATTCAATTAAGTAGAATCTGTTTACAATGGCTGGCCAATAGTTCCTCCTCTTCCACCTCTTCGTCCTCCTCTTCCTCTTCTTCCTCCTCTTTTTTTCCTCTTCCCCCTCCCCCTCCTCCTCCTCCTCCTCCGTCTCGCCCTCATCCTCCTGTTCCTGTTCTTCCTTTTCCTCATGTTCTTCCTATCTATATCCCTCCCCCCTTCTTTCTTCCTCTTTTTCTTCTTCCTTCTCCTCTTCTTCACCTTGTTCCTCTCCTCCGTTCTCCAGGAGGACAAGGAAGAGTAAAACGGAGGACAAAGTAAAAAGTGAAGAAAAAGAAAACAGGAGGAGGGAGGGAGGGAGCTGGGGGAGGGGAGGAGGAGGAGGAGGAGGTGGTGGAAGGAGAAAGAGAGAGGGGGAGAGGAAGGGAGGGGTAGAGAGTGAGGGAAGGACATCAGACAGAGAGAAATATGGGGATAGAGAGAGAGAGAGAGAAGGTAACGATGATTCCTGGTCCCATGGGGGGGGGGGACCCTCCGGGAATGAAATGAAGCTACCAAATTAACGGAGGAGGAACAGAAAGAATGGGAGGAGGAGGAGGAGGGGCGGATGAGGTGGTGGAAGAGGAGAAGGATGAAGGGCAGATGAAAGAAGAATAAAAGAAACAGGAGGAGGAGGAGGAACAGGAGGAAGAGGAAGAGTAAAAGAAGAAGAGGGAGGACGAAGATGAGGAGCAACAGGAAGAAGAGTAGAAATAACACAAGGAAGAGGAGGAGGAGGAAGAGAAATGGAAGAAGGAGGCACAGGAGAAGGAAGAGGAGGAGGAAGACAGGGAGATAATGCAAAGGACGAAATGGAAAGGAGGAAAGGAAAAAAATTGTGAAGATTGGGAAGAGGAAGACACAGAAAAAGGGTGAATGATAGATGTGAAGAAGAAAACAAAGAAAAATACAAAGACACTGACAAGGAAACGACAATTAAATTGTCCATAAAGAGAAGAGGAGGAGGAGGAGGAGGAGAGAGGACGGAAAGAGAAAGAGAGGTGACGGAAGAAGCGAGGCAGAAAGAGAGAAAAAGAGAAAGAAAAAGGATTATGTCTTAATATACAAATGCAATGGGATTTAATTTTTTTCAAAAGGAAGGAGAGGGAGAGAGAGAGAGAGAGAGAGAGAGAGAAGGGTATGGGAAGAGAGAGAGAGAGAGAAGGGGTGTAGGAAGACAGATAGAGAGAGAAGGGTGTAGGGAGAAAAAGAGAGAGAAGGGTGTAGGGAGAAAGAGAGAGAGAAGGGTAAAGAGAGAGAAAGAGAGGGTGTGAAGGAGGGAAAGGTTGATGTAGAGAGTGAGGGAGTCTGTGAGAAAGAAGGGGATAGGAGAGAGAGAGAGAGAGAGAGAAGGAGAATATGAGAGAGGGGGAGGGTGTGTGAGAGAGAGAGAGAGAAAGGGTGTGAGAGGGAGGGAGGATAAAGAGAGTGGGAGGTAAGGTGTGGGAGAGGGAGGGAGGGTGTGAGAGAGGGAAGGAGCGTGTGAGAGGGAATATGTGAAATAGAGAGGGAGGGAATGAGAGGGGTAGGGAGGACATGAGAGAGAGAGAGAGGGGAGGAGGTGTGATGGAGAGAGGGAGGGAGGATGTGAGAGAAAGAGGGAGTTAGGATATGAAAGAGAGAGAGAGGGGGAGGGAGGATATGAGAAAGAAAGAGGAAGGGTTGGCCTTGTGTGTCACTTGTAATCGATCAGGAGGAAGTTACAATTGGAGACAAAAGACTGGAGTACTAAGTCCAAATAGTATCGCCATCGGGAGGAGTAACGGTTAGTAGTACGAGAGACACACAAGACAAAACAAGAGAAGACATGACAAGACAACACGCGAGGAACGCGGCATGTAACAAGACACGAGAGGCCGTGACAAGACAAGCCAAGACAAAATGTGAAAACGAAGAGGAAAAGAGAAACTGTATGAACGTTAAGGGAGAGAGAGAAGAGGAAGAAGATGAGAAAGAAAGGGATAGGGAAGGCGAGAGGAAAGAGAAAGAGAGAGAGAGAGAGAGCGTATTTTGTCGGAAAATATCAGCAGGAGGAGGAAGCGGGAAGTTGACTCATAGAGGTGTCAAAAGAAAGATTTAAGAGAGTACAGCAGTAGAAAGGAAATTAGTCTCCATTTCACAATAATCCTGCGTGACTCTGGTCCGTATGTGTTGTCACGAGAGTTCCAGAAGTGTTGATTGCATAAAAATTAACGTTATAAGTGCCTCACACGGGAGAGAGAAGGGAAACCGAGAAATGGGTTGAAGAGGCTTCATAAATGGGAGACTACTCACCGAGAAATAAGTTGAAGAAGCTTCATAAATAGGCGACTACTCACCGAGAAAGTTGGGCGACTGGTCGACGGCCTTTATGTTCGTGGAGCCCCGTGGGATGAAGGCGACCTCATGGTAACCGAGAGCTCCTGTAGGGGAACGAGGAACAAGGTCAGGTCAGGATAATGTAGACAGGGTAAGCCGGGCCGGAATAGGCCTGTAGGTTGAGGTTAGATTAGGCCAGATTAAAGGATAGGATGATTCAGGTCTTGCTGGGTCAGGTCAGGCCATAGTGGAAGTTTAGATGGATTAAGAGCTTCTGTTGTCTATACTATATGTGTGTGTGTGTGTATATATATATATATATATATATATATATATATATATATATATATATATACTGTATATATGTGTGTGTGTGTGTGTGTGTGTGTGTGTGTGTGTGTGTGTGTGTGTGTGTACCGAGAGCTTTTTCCTCTTTATAAGGTAGGTAACCAAGTCAAAGGCACGTAACTATTCCCACCAGTTTACTCCCACCACCCCCTCAACCCCTCCCATCTCAGCTCCTCATGGATGATGAGTCATCCCTGCATCCGCCAACTGCCCTAGGTCAAACGCAATGCAGCAAGGCCGCTTCACTTGATCGTCGACGCTACCTCACCGTACCGTCATGCAGAAAAAGAGAAGACGGGGAGAAATCCCTTCGGGCTGCGTCAAAATATTCACACATAAGCGCCCCTACCCCCATCCCCCATCCCTTCCTTCCTTGCATAATAGTATCATCCATACACAATAAGAACATAAGAAATAAAGGAGACTGCAAAAGACCATAAGGTCTACACTAGGCAGCTCCGTATCCATCACCACCTGTCATCCCCATCTATAAAGTTGCCTAATCGTTTTTTAAAACAACTGATAGTTTCAGCGCTTACTACATGGTTACTAAGTTTATTCCATTCATCGACCACCCTATTAGTAAACCAATTCTTGCCTATTTCCTTCTTAAATCTAAATTTGTCCAGTTTATACCCATTACTGCGAGTCCTGCCCTGTTGTTTTATTATGATGACCTTGTTTGCATCACCCTTGTAGCCTTTGATCCACTTGAACACCTCTATTAGATCACCCCGCACTCTGCGTCTTTCCAGAGAGTGTAAGTTTAGGTGCCTAAGCCTCTCTTCGTAAGGCAAATTTCCGAGTCCTTGTATCATTTTGGTCATTCCTCTCTGTACTGATTCTAGTGAATTTATGTCCATTCTGTAGGACGGAGACCAAAACTGTACCGCATAGTCAAGGATGGGTCTAACTATCGCTAGATAGAGTTTAATAATTACCTCTGCACTTCTATTCGTTACCGTCCTAGCAATGAAGCCTAATGCTCTGTTAGCTTTATTTCTAGTGCTAATGCACTGCTTCCTGGTTTTAAGGTCCGGACTCACCAGAACTCCCAAGTTCCTCTCGCACTCAGATTGTTCTAAAAACGTGTTATCTAAGCTGTATCTATTTTCACTCATCCCTATCTCCTGCCTTCTCCCTTCCTTGCTCAACAGACAGTCCCCTCTTGCTCAGCGCCCCCTTCGCCTCATCCATCCACCTCATCCTCGGTCATTCCCTCAAGTTCACATCCTCCACCTCTGCCTTCCACACCTCTTTTACCAATCTTTCATCACTCATTCTTTCCTTGTGCCCAAACCATCCCAATAACCTTTCATCAGCCATATCTGCCACTTCCTTTTCCATTCCCGCTCTCCTCCTCACCTTCTCAATCCTCACATATCCGAACTGACATTATCCGATCCCATTCTCTGTTGTTCGCCAACCATTGAACAATAGCTGTATAATGGCGCAATTGGAGGTAGTTTTACCTCGCGTACTCGGACACTTTCCTTTCAAATCCGAACTCGCCTACCAAATCCGAACACTCAATTCCGAACACCCTCCCAAATCCGAACACCCTCCCAAATCCGAACACTTCCCAAAATCAGAACACCCCCTAATCCGAACACCCTATGACCCAATAAGCCCAGATATAGGAGGTAGTACTGTATAATAATCATTCAACAGTGATAGATGTACATCTGAATCTCTGACATAGCATGGGTCAGGTATCTTTGTCTCCAGTGGTGCATGTCAACCCGTCTCGAAATTTACTCTTTATTCAGTCTGACGAGAGATAATTTTAATCACTTTGGTTTGTTTGCTGAGCACACTGTCCACACCGTTTGATCGATGTCATGAAGGAAAGTTGCTTAAATTGTAACAAAATCACGAGGCGGCAGGCATAAGGAATCATGCGTGATTCAGAAGACAAGTGAAAGCGGGGGGGGGGAGAGTGGGAGTGTTCCCAATTCGTCGACTTACGACCATTCGACTTACGACGTTTCGAAGTTACGATGGGTCTGGCAGGTTAAAAAGTCCCCTTAGATTATATACGTGAAATACTGTAGTGTGTTAATGATTTTGCTAAATATGTATGCTTAAGAAAGAATAGGGCCATTGATGATGATTATTGTGTTTGTGGTGCACCACGCTCGCCCATTTTCGACTTACGACTTCAAGGACTTACGCGGTGTTGGCTGATGTTGATCTCTGCTTCTCAACATGGAAGGGGAGGATGAAACGGGTGACCGGAGGGCGGCCATCTTGGATGGATGACCTCGGGGGAGTATGTCTGAGCGGAAGACACCCGAATGTCTTGTGCAGGACTCGTTGTGTCCTCCGCAGACTCGGCATTTGTCCTCCGAAAATCCGCTCCCGAGGCGTCCGTCGCAGGACACACGCTACAGGAAGGACACAGAAAGGAGACATGTTTTTCAAATATATATATATATATATATATATATATATATATATATATATATATATATATATATATATATAGTCTTGTTTTATTGTATTCTGTGATTATTTTATGTTGTTTGACCTATTTATATGTATAATTATTTTGTTTTTTATTATTTTATCTTTTATTTATCCGTTATTTTTATCTTATCTTGATTATCTTTTTTCTTTTTCATTTTTTGGAAAATATCACCTTATTCGTGACCAGCGTGGAGGAGAGAGAGAGAGTAGTGGAAGGGGGAGAGGGCGAGAGGCACAAGGACACACAGGGAATGTAATATTGTAAGAGATCTTGCAGTGTATGCATGTATGTATGATTGTATGTATGTATGTATACATGTATGTATGATTGTATGTATGTATACATGTATGTATGTATGCATGTATGTTTGTACGTGTGTATACATGTATGTATTAGAGAGAAAAACGAAGGAAAATAAATCCATTAAATAAGAAAATCCACAAATTGATAGCAAAATGGAAAAGAGAGGTCAAATGGAGACATTGGTTGCATTTGTAAAAGATACACACACACACAAACAAACAAACAAACAAACGAATGACTACCTACCAGACACCTGCCATTAACACAGAGACCCTCCCTGTTTCTTGTTCTTCTAATAACGTCCTCCTCCTCTTCCTCCTCCTCTTCTTCCTCCATGTCTTCCTCCGGTATCCTGCATTGGGTTCCATCTGTCACCTTCCCGAAGGTGTAGACAATACCCACACCTTCACCCTCACACGCTAATTCACAAGGATTGATCCCATCTGCAAAAGGAATAGATCAATAAACAAGAAAATAATTGTTTTTTCTTAATTAATACCTAAGTTAATAAATCACCTTAGAGCATTTTCTCACTTATATAGTCCTTTGTATTTATTTATTGGTTTTATAAATAAAGAGATAAGTAGACTAATGAAATACACATATTTTGCACTAAGTACCCTGAGAGTGACTTGGTACATGCAAATGATCGGACTATCATTTTTCAGATAACTCGTGGTTTCTGTGCACACACACACACACACACGTACACACACACACACACACACACATACACGGCGAGGGAATTTGATAACGTTGTCAGACTAGGATCGTACTTAAACCAATTCTCTCGTTGAAACTGTAGACCTTTCTTTCTATTTATTTATTTATTTGTTTATTTATCGATTTATGTTTATTAATGTATTTAACTGCAGAATCGGAAATGAGAAAGAAAATGAGAGGAAATAAAAAAAGAGAGAAAGTGGACTTAAAGAAAATAAAAAAGACAAAAGAGATTGAAAAGGGAGTGGGAAATGAAAGAAAACGGACACGACAGGGAAAGGAAAACAAGGAAAAACAAAAAAGAAAAGAAAAAACAAGAAAGAAGAAAACTGGATAAAGTACGAAAATGTTATATAAAAACAGTACAGAAAACAAACAACGAAACTAAACAAAAAATAGACAGAAATGAGACGAAACAGAAAGAAAAACTAAAGACAAGACACAGCGATTGAGATGTAGTCAACCCTGTCTCACCGTGCGTGTAAGGAACCCAACTGTTGACGATTCTACCGAAGACCCTCCTCTTGTTGTACCGCCGACACTGGGAAGCCTTGAAGGAGAGGACCGAGAGGTGACCCCTGGGGCACGCCGCTGTTCCGCAGACGCCGTACTCTACGCTCTCGCCGGCGCAACGGTTGTGGCTCGTCCTGACGCCCGACCCAGGCATGACCCTGAAGGAGGCGACATCGAGGTCACGATGTGGGTCACCGAAGGAAGATTGAGATAAATTATGACAACGATATCGACTCATAAAACGACAATGCCGCCACATAAGACGAAGATATTCCCGCATAAGTTGATGACATTGCCGCATTAGTCCATGATATCGCCGTATAAGACGACGATATGACTGCATAAGACAATGATATTGCCGCATAGGACGACGATATCGCCACATAAGACGACGATGTACATGTGTATATATCTAAAACATGTATGCGTGTGTGTGTGTGTGCATATGTGTATGTATGCGTGTATACAATGTATGTATGTATGTTTGTTTTGCATAGGGCTGTACTTCCTCCTCCACATCCTCTCTCACTTCCTCTCGTCTACTAAGGTTTTGGATCACGGGCTGGACTTGTGATTAATGTTTTCCTCTCGGGTGAAAGCTCAGAGCTTATATCCTCGACTCAGTGGATACTGTGGCCCTTTCCCATCTCCTTGCTCAAAGGT
>NC_134806.1:43029012-43031512 GCF_046742065.1 Oratosquilla oratoria
ACAAGCCATGAGCATGTCTTTCAAGATAGGCTCAGAAAGTTTGGGGGGAGGGAGCACTGGATGGCGGTAGGTGTAATTTAAGATGATGTCAATAGTTCTAATCAAGGGGACATGGGAAAAGAGACTCTCAGCGTCCAGAGAGGCTAAAATGCCCGAGGGCTTGTTACATCTTAAAATGTCAACAAATTCATCAGTAGATTTAAGGGAATGAGTGGTGAGGATGTAAGGGGTGATAATCTGATTTAAGCGTTTAGCTAGGGAATAAGTGGGGGTAGGTATTTGAGAGATGATAGGTCTTAAGGAGTTACCTTCCTTGTGCGTTTTAACATTCCCGTAAAAATAGCCGGGGGCAAAATCACCAGTAATGGAATCAAATTTAAGGTCACCAATTAGCAGCGTGAATAAGTGAATTAACCTTAGACTTAAGATTAACAGTGGGGTTACGAGACAAAGGTTTGAATTTAGAGAGGTCTCCTAAAAGATTATTACACTTATCCAGGTAACAGTCACGATCTAGAATCACAAAGATTTCCTCTAGTGAGGAAACTTGAAAATATTAAGAAGAAAATTAATAACTGTGAAAATGCTGTGGTGTTCAATTCAGTGTGTATATACATACATATATATATATATATATATATATATATATATATATATAATACATATATACATATATTTGTATATATATATTCGTAAATAGCTGGAGTCCAGGAACAATTTTTGGAAGAAAGTATACGCTGGGCAAACTACGAGTCCAGCGTATACTTTCTTAATATATATATATATATATATATATATATATATATATATATATATATATATATATATGTATTCGTAAATAGCTGGAGTCCAGGAACAATTTTTGGAAGAAAGTATACGCCGGGCAAACTACGAGTCCAGCGTATACTTTCTTAGTATATATATATATATATATATATATATATATATATATATATATATATATATATATATGTATATATATATATATATCGGTTAAGTCACTATCACTTGTCCCGTGCCAGCGGAGGTTCGAGTCCTTGACTGTACCACGTTTCAATTTCTGCATGTTTGCCTCCTCGAGTTTCTCGATGTTGATGGTTTAGAATTAAAATGAATTGTGGTTGATAAAAATGTATATCTGTTCACTGGGATCCATTCAATGTTGTACACACACACACACACACACACACACACACACACACACACACACACACACACACACACACACACACACACACATATATATATATATATATATATATATATATATATATATATATATATATATATATATATAAAGGAAATCTCTCCTCTGATGGGGTGCCTCAGGGATGGGGGTGAGTGGGTATGAAATCCCCCGTGACGTCATGTGTAATGAGGAGGCAAAATACCATCCGGCATGACAAGGATGTTGATATAGTGGAAGAGGAGGGAGGGCCGTGTAGGTAAAGAGGAAGGAGGAAGAAGGGAGGCAAAGGATGAGAAGGAAGAAGAAAAACGAGAAGGAAGAGGAGGAGCCTAAAAAAAGAAGACAAGGTATAAGAGGATAAAGAGGAGGAGGAGGAGGAGGTGGAAGGCAAATTAGATTTTCAGTAAATTAAGGAGGAGGAAGGTGTTCAATCTTCCAAGAAGGAAGAGGAGGAGGAGGAGGGAAACAGATCAGTCTTCCAAGAAAGAAAAAGGAAGAGGAAGGACCTGACGTGCATGAATTCCTCGTCTGGCCCACCTTGAGGAATTCTTCCTTGATGGTCCCCGTCCTTCGATGCATTATCATCTCCTCCTCAGGCATCTCTCAACCCTCAGCATCCGTTGCCGCAGGGGATAGCTTCCGTGACTGACAACTGTGTGGTCCCTTGTACGTGCCCCTCCCCTCCCCACACACTCCTCTCCCTCCTATTGGATTCATTGTGTGTGCAGTCAACATCATTGTAGTTTCACTGACAACCCTACGGACCAGCTTCACGCAGGGGGGGGGGGAGAAGGGAAGAAGAGAGGAATGAAGAGATAGGGGGAGAAGAGGAGAGGGGAAGGGGGAGGAGAGGAGAGGGGAGGGGAAAGAGTGTAAGATGTGAAAAAACACAGAGACTTCGTGATAGAAAGAAATATGCTCTCCCCCTCTCCCCCTCTCCCCTCACCCCCTCCCTCTTCCCACTCTCCTCGTACCCCCTCCCCCCTCCCCCTTCTATCCCCCTCTTTCGATTCCCCTTCTTCCTCCCCTTTTCCCCCTTCTTCCCCGTCACCCTTCCAATTAAGCCCTTTCCCAATTGCTCCCCCCTTCCCCCCTCCTCCCCCTCCTCCTCATCCACTCCTCCTCCCCTCCTCCTCCCCTCCTCCCCTCCTCCTACCCCTCCATCTCCTCTCCCCACATATCCTGCATCTCCAACTCCTCCTCGCAACGTTTCCGCCTCCCCCCTCCTCCTCCTCCTCCTCCTCCTCCTCCTCTTCCTCCTCCTCTTCCCCCACTCCAATACCTCTTGTATGTTCTTCAATTTCTCGAACC
>NC_134806.1:43036512-43041512 GCF_046742065.1 Oratosquilla oratoria
ATGTAACACGGGACCTCTCCGAGTATCCTTGTCTTCTTATGTATTTATTGTTTCTTTCTGTATTGCTTTTTTGTATCTTTGAAAATGTCTAAATAGACGAAAACTTTCGGTATCTTTTTTTAATTTCCCGGTGGTTTCTGCAAAAATAGTTTATCACGTGTGTTTTGTGATTTCTTTGCATATATATATATATATATATATATATATATATATATATATATATATTTTATCAACCACAATGTACTTTAATTCTAAGCCATCAACATCGGACGAACCGTGCAGGCGCATGCAGAAATTGAAACGTGGTACGCCCGAGGACTCGAACCCCATGCGGCGAGAAGGTTACCAGTGTCGTATATCTTTCTTGATGGTGTATTGGTCTAATAGTCAATACAGCACTGGTAACGTTCTCGCCGCATGGGGTTCGAGTCCTCGGGCGTACCACGTTTCAATTTCTGCATGCGCCTGCCTGTATATATATATATATATATATATATATATATATATATATATATATATATATATATATATATATATATGTATGTGTGTATCACAAGGGTACCGGCTTGTTTATAAACATACAAATACCCACGTCTGTGTGTAAGGAGTATATAATGGTTATTTTTCCAATAATGGTAATGCTAATAATAATGATAAGAACAACAATATATATGTAGATGAATAAATGAATAAACAAGGTAGATAGGTATTGTAGATGTCACTCACCATCACCAAGGTCAAGAGACACAGTGTCTTCTTGCTGGTGACACTGTTGACGACCTCACTTGACCTGACCCCGTGCCCTCCGCGTCGAACTCGCATTGCTGCGTCTGCAAAAAAAATAATAATAATAATAAATAATAATAACTATAATAATATAAATAATAATGATATAAATAATCATTAATAATAATAAAATAAAATAGTGCAAGAATGGAATAATAATAATAATATCTGTATATTTTTATATCAGTGTCATATCAATATATCATCGAATAAATCAACAGGAAGCCATTTTGTTTATTAATCTATCTTGTTGATTTGTTTTTATATATTTGTGTATATCGTTATTATCTATTCGTTTATTTTCTTTATTTTCATTTGTGTGTTTATTTTTTCATTCGTTTATTTATTTATTCATTTATTTTTCTATTTAGTTATTTGTTTATTATTTAATTAAGGTGGAAAGTATATTTTGACTAGGCTACCCTACCTATAAAGGGGAAAGGGATTTTGTATGACTTTATATACAGTGCATAGATACATATTGTTTCCTTCATTCGTTAACCATGTATAATGGTAAAACCCGCAGCTCCACGGTGGTCGGCAACGGTCCTTCCCGCCCATAGATCTCTTTTGAAGTAAGCCTTGGATTGTTGCCTGTGTTGTGGAAGTGTGGGACTGTTTCTAGGTCACCGGCTTAGAGTAGAAGTGATCAGTCACCGGTTGTCAATTTTTCTTATATGTAAATTTCTACAAAAATATGAATATATATATATGTATATATATATATATATATATATATATATATTTCTAAATAGAAATGTAGTAGCACATTTGTAAATAACACACAGGAACCCACAGTCGGAGAAAGAATAAACTTCGAATAAAGAATAATCCTATATTTCGGCTATCAACTGTAGCCCTCTTCAGGAAAGTACATAAGATAGAGAACAGAGGGGACTTATAAACTACAGTAAGAAGAGATGTGGACAGTTGACCTCACTCAGGCGCGGGGCTAACTGGGGTGGCGGAGGAGGGAGGGGGTGAGGAGAGGGGAGGATGTAACGTCCGCACTAGCTTATTTATTGCTGCGCGTGAGATTATGTCAGGTGTCCACTGCCCTTTAAAAATATTAATATTAGGGCATTCCTCAATTAATGCTGATTCGACTATTTTCCTCCTGAAACCACAATGGGACTTGAACACTAATCTGGCCTTACCCCAGTCGAAAGAATGATTCTTATTTTTAACATGAAGAAATACAGCCGAATTTTCCTGCCCATACCTAATTGACCTTTTATGTTCTGCCAATCTAGTGTTCAAGTCTCTCCCGGTTTGACCCAAGTAAACCAAATCACAATCTTTGCAGGGCAAACAATAAACACCAGGTGACTCAACTTCCTTCGGTTTTTGTTGAACGTTCACAATTTGCTTACGTACGGTGTTAGGATAGTGATAGGCAATAGTGAGACGTTCACGAGGAAACAATTTAGTAGAAGAACTGATGGTATTATTGAATGGAATTTTTTAAAATGTCCTTAAAGGAGCGGTGAAAATTTGAGGGGACGGAAGTTTTAAAATGGTTGGCCCTAGCCTTACTGAGGGCTTGGTCCAGAAACCAAGGTGGATAAGCCAACTTCTCAAGTTGACATTTGATCACCTCAATCTCTTGGTCCAGAAATTATATGTGTGTATGTATATATATATATATATATATATATATATATATATATATATATATATATATAATATATATATGTATATATATAAAATAATTTGACAGTCGCTGTTACTAGCGATTCACTTCAGGTATTTCCAACGACGAAAGTCCATCAAGTTAGGTAAAGACGGCAGTTAGCAAGTCTAGCTAGATTCTTCAGGAGTTAAATAAATTCCAAGTTAAGAAACTTTTGCAGCTCCGTTAACTCAACCGGTAAAGCATTGGCCTGACACCATGCGAGGCCTCGGCTCGAACCCTGGGGCGGCTGTAGGAAATTATTTGTAATGATATGCGCTGTTACTAGCGATTCACTTCATATATATATATATATATATATATATACATATATATATGTATATATACATTATATATATGTATATATATATATATAATTATATATATATATATATATATATATAATTATATATATATATGTGTGTGTGTGTGTGTGTGTGTGTGTGTGTGTGTGTGTGTGTGTGTGTGTGTGTGTGTAAAATCCTAAATGTTTCTGAAGCTAAACACATCAGTATTTTAAATTGGAAAGTAAGAAATAAAAAAGTAAAATATAATTGAATAAAGTAAAATAAATTGCATTAAGATAGAGACCATCGAATATAAATATAAAAGGAGAATAACAAAACATTAGAAAAAATAATAATAATGTTTTCCCCTGCTGTCGCCATATCATTCTCTCACGCACCTGTGACGTCATCGATGTGTGTTATATCCATGACGTCAGCAGTCCCTCCTGTCTCTATGACGTCACGAATCCATATTGTGACGTCACATGTGTATGTTTATCTGTGACATATGTATGTGTTGTATCTGTGACGTTATCAATTACCAGCTGCATCTCTGAAGTCGTCAATTGCTTTCTTCATTTTTCAGTATGTTTCGTCCAGTAGTTAAGATTTATTATTATTATGATTATTAGTGTTATTATTATTATCATTATTATTATTATTATTATTATTATCATCATTATTATCATTATCTCGTGTATTAGAAAAAACAAGGAAAATATTTTATATCAAGCGACATGTGGCAAGCAGGCCTACCAACTGATAAAAACTAAATGTTCATAATTTATCGTCTGAGAAGTCATAATGTTTCGTAAAGATATTCTTCTATAATATATATTATGTCTTTTTTTTATCGTCTGTGGATGATTTTGAATGTATAATATGTACACATTATTTAATCATGTAATATAGATATATATATATATATATATATATATATATATATATATATATATATATATATATAATAATTTCTAACAACCACAGTGCACTTTAATTCTAAGCCATCAACATCGAGAATCAAATGGAGGCCACATGTAGAAATTGAAATGCGGTACTGCCGAGGATTCGAACTCAGCGATCACATGGCAATTGCCGTAGTAACTTACCAACTACACTATCAAGAGAGAATTACCGATGTTGATGGCTTAGAATTAAAGTGCTTTGTGGTTGTTAAAATGTATCTGTAATCACTGGGACCCATTCAGTGTTGTACATATATATATATATATATATATATATATATATATATATGTGTGTGTGTGTGTGAATAAATTCGCTAGTGGACAGCGACATCAATCATACAATCTAAATAAAGATCGTCTATGGTTGAGTGGTCTAAGGCGGGTGCTACGGACTCTCTTGAGTCTACTGGCGGTGGTTCGAATCCTCTGCGCGACGGTTATTTAGATTGTATGATATATATATGTATATATATATATATATATATATATATATATATATATATATATATATATGCAAACACCACTGCACGTGTGCTAACATACACAAAGTATTCATGACTGTTAGACAGAAATACACACAAGTCACTTTCATGTAAACACATAAATACAGCTTCTCAAGTCAGCCTCTCTCTCTCTCTCTCTCTCTCTCTCTCTCTCTCTCTCTCTCTCTCTCTCTCTCTCTCTCTCTCTTTTACACACGTACACGCACGCATAAGGGTGAGATGGATTTTTTTTTATAGCAAATGCGCCTGTTTGTTTATTTAGCAGCATTTGAAGCCCATTACCCCTACGGATCGGATGGCTTTTCTCGTTTTATTATATCTGCCGTCAGTCGATTTTATCCAGTTCTGGAGAAAATACTTTATTAATGGGAGAAGCTGGCAGCCTTCCTTTAGATGCCAATGGACGCCAGATAACGTAATTCGATTTTTTTTCTTTGTGGTCTCAGGGCATGAAACTACATAAGATTTTTTTTATTAATGTTGTGTTGTCCATATTGCTGTTCCTATTGTTATTGTTATTCTACATAATTATTATTATTGTTATTATTGTTATTGTTATTATTATTATACTTTTATATTATGACACTGTGATATCATGTATTTATAATTGTTTCATTTTGTTATATCATACGTCTTATGAATTTCTTTATCTCTTTATTTAATTTCTTGTTTCTAACGAGTATACTATGAAAATTAATTATTAAAATGAAGGAAGAGGAGTGAAGGAGGAGGAGGAAGAGGAGGAGGAGGAGGAGGTGTGGAAGAAGTGTAGAAGGAACAATAAGAA
>NC_134806.1:43046512-43054012 GCF_046742065.1 Oratosquilla oratoria
GTTTGAAGACCGTTGCCTAATTGAAGCCTGTGCAGTCTCAGCTGAACACGGGCGTCACCGAATTTAAGGTCGTGTTTATCAAGACGCGTGACGTCACGTCGTCTGCGCGGTGCGGTGCGCGCGCGCCTTAGTTCCATTCCTCACTTCGCATGACACATGTCCGAGTTCGAGTTCTGTTCTGGATGTTATCGTGCGTTGGTGATTTTAATCTGTTTTTATTGTTGTTATTATTATTATTATTGTTATTATTATTATTATTATTATTATTATCATTATTATATTTTATTTTATCATTATTTTTCTTATGAAATTATATTTGATCACACAAAATTGACCCATAATATACCAAAAATCTGCATATATTTATTGTTGAGTATTTGATATATTTCTATTTATATTCCTAATATATATATTTTTTTTAATAGGAACGTATTAATACAACGACGAAGGGTGTATTTGTGTAGGTCTGATGTATCGTCATGAGTGTTCACAGTTGAAAAAATAATAGATAAAATTATTAGATAAATAAAAAGTATATGTGTGCACATATAGAGACTTAGAATTGGTTGTCGGTACTTTATGACCCAAATGTACTCACGAGAGTAGCACCTATACCTTAATATCCCCCTCAAAAAAAAAAAAAAAAGTCAACTCAAAGTGGTCTGTGATGTCATCGCCCCAAGCTGGGTCTCCTGACCCATCCAATACGGTTTCCCGTTTATTTGATGAAAAAATAAAATAAAAAATAATGCGTCAGGTGATTTTAATCAGCTGTAGAGTGGACTACGGGCAACATCAATACTCCCATCATCACTCCCACAGGTAAAGTGTCGATTTTCGGACGAAAAAAATCGTTTGACGATAAGGAAATTAAATATATTTGAAAAAGTGCGTGGCTATGTTGAAGCTGAGCGCGGGACTAAGCGACATGACGTCATAACGAACTAACATGGCGTCGCGTCATAGCTGGGAAGGGGGAATTCACTCGCTTTTTATTATGTCCTCACAACACGGAAATCCTACCCATGGGTTGAATAAAATCACCTGACGGTAATTGGGATGAAATATGCCAAGTAAATCGTCTGAGATCGCATTATCGAGGTTCGACACTCAAGCTAGATAGCATTGTCTCGCGTTGATGAATTTGGGCCCGTGTCAATACTATATTAACCTTGAAATGTAAACAAATACAAAAACAATGAATAATTAGATAAATCGATGAATAAACAAATAAATAAATAAGATATTCAGTATGAAAAATGAAGACGCACCGTGATAAAATTAATCCGTGAAAAAATGACCCCGTGAAAAATATAACCCTGCGAAAGGGTTACCGCCGTGAAAAAATATCCCCGTGAAAGGGCTACCCCCCTCCCGGTGGAAAAATACCCTCATGCTAAAATATCCCCTATCCGTAAAAATAGTAATAATAATAATAATAAAATCAAAAAAGAAAAATATATCCCACGTGAATATTCCAATATCACTCGGTTTAAAATATATGAATAAATTCATTCCAGGAATTAGATAAAAAAGCGTTTGAAGAAATAATGATCTGGTCCAAGTCAGTGACGCTGGGCAATTCTGATACGTGACAACCCTTGCGGACCAGAGTAACGTAGATCTCTTTTCTCTCCTCTTCCTCCTCATCCTTCTCCTACTCATCTTTCTCCTCCTCCTCCTCCTCCTCCTCCTCTTTTTCCTCCTCCTCTTCCTTCTCCTTCTCTTCCTTCTCCTTCTCCTCCTCTTCCTTCTCCTTCTCGTCTTCCTCCATTTCCTCCTCCTCTTCCATCTCCTCCTGCTCCTGCTCCTCCTCCTCTTCCTCCTCCTCCTCCTTCTCCCCTCTCTCCTCCTCTTCCTTCTCCTCTCTCCCCTCCTCTCCCTCCTTTCCCTCCTCCTACTTCTCCTACTCGTTCTCCTCCTCTCCTTCCTCCTCTTTCTCCTCCTCCCCTTCTCCTTTTCCTCCTCCTCCTCTCCTTCTCCTCCTCCTTCTCCTCCTCCTCCTCCTCTTCCTCCTCCTTCTCCTCTTCCTCTTCGTCCTCTAATTCATCCACCTACTCTTACTCCTCTTCCTCCTCCTCCTCCTCCTCCTCTTCCGTCTCCTCATTCTCTTCATTCTCCTTCTTCTCCTTCTTTCCCCTCTTCTCCTCCTTTTCCTCTTCCTCCTCCTCCTCTTTCTCCTCTTCTTCCTTCTCCTCCTCCTCTTTCTCCTCTTCTTCCTTCTCCTCCTCTTCTTTCTCCTCCTTGTCCTCCTCATAAGAACATAAGAAAAAGAACATAAGAATGAAGGAGACTGCAAGAGACCACAAGGCCTACACTAGGCAGTTCCATGCCCATTACCACCTGTCATCCCCATCCATTAAGTTGTCTAGCCATTTCTTAAAATAACTGATAGTTTCAGCGGTCACTCACATTCATTGACCACCCTATTAGTAAACCAAGTATTGC
The DNA here is from genome assembly GCF_046742065.1 of Oratosquilla oratoria. Classification (NCBI taxonomy): domain Eukaryota; kingdom Metazoa; phylum Arthropoda; class Malacostraca; order Stomatopoda; family Squillidae; genus Oratosquilla; species Oratosquilla oratoria. Next base: position 43,048,961 of record NC_134806.1, read on the forward strand.
CTATTTCCTTATTAATTCTAAAATTTTCCAATTTAAATCCATTACTGCGAGTCCTGCCCTGTTGTCTTAATATGATGACCTTGTTTGTGTCACCCTTGTTAAAGCCTTGGATCCACTTAAGCACTTCAATTAGATCACCCCGCACTCTGCGTCATTCTAGAAAGTGTAAGTTAAGGTGCCTAAGCCTCTCTTCGTAAAGGCCCCTATACACTGTCAATCATGATTGCACAGTCATCGAGATTGTGCAAGCAGTGTTTGGGCCACACTATCAGTAAGATTGAGCAATCATTACATACCTCTTGGAGTTTGTGGAGTTGGATGAACTACCTCCAAAATTCCTGAGTGTCCTGTGTGCTCGCCTTGGTTATAACAAAGGAAAGACTGAGCTGTTGGCGCAATCATCGCCACTATCACTCATGATGGTGTAACTACTATGCTTGAGCTTACAAAATCAAAGTGTGTTGGAAATTCCTCAATCATCTGCGCAAACACACCCATTCACACAGGATATGCTTGCGCAATCATGAATATTGTGCAATCATGACTGACAGTGTGTAGGGGCCTTAAGGTAAATTTCTGAGTCCATGTATCACTTTGGTCATTCTCCTCTGTGCTGATTCTAGTGAATTTATGTCCATTCTATAAGACGGAGACCAAAACTTTACCGCATAGTCAAGGGTGGATCTAACTAACGCTAGATAGAGTTTGATAATTACCTCTGCACTTCTATTCGTAACCGTCTTGCAATGAAACCTAGTGCTCTGTTAGCTCTATTCCTGACGCTAATGCAATGTTTCCTGGATTTAAGGTCAAGACTCACTAGAACTCCCAAATCTCTCTCGCACTCAGTTTTCTCTAAAAATGTGCTATCTAAGCTATATCTATTTTCGGGGTTGTGTAGCCCTACGTTTAACACGCTGCACTTTGAGATATTGAAGTTCATTTGCCATTTTACCGACCATGTGTACAATTTGTTCAGATCATCTTGCAAAATCTCGGCGTCGTCTCCTGACCTGCAGTAATTAGGGTCCTATTTTAGTGTCGTCCACAAACTTACTAACATCACTATTAATCCCATTGTCCAAGTCGTTTATGGACATGAACAATAATGGACCCAAAACCGAGCCCTGGGGAACTCCACTAGAAACACTCCCCTATTTGGATTTTACACCATTTATGGTGACCCTCTGTTTTCTGTCACTGATTCAAGTTCTAATTAATTCTAACACCTTTCCTCCTATGCCATGGGTTTTGATTTTATTAAGTAGTCCCTGATGGGACACCTTGTCAAACGCTATACTAAAGTCAAGGTAAATAACGTCGTAAATCATTGTTATCTGACGCCTTATATACGTTAGTGTAAAAAGATAGAAGATTAGTCACACATGACTTCCCTTGGAGAAATCATGCTGTGAGTCACGAATCAAATTATGTCTCTTGATGTGATCTCTGAGTCTATTAACTATGATTCAAGCATTTTACCTATAACTGATGTCAGACTGATTGGTCTGTAGTTGCATATAGACGATTTATCTCCCTTTTTGAAAACAGGAACAACGTTTGCCTGCCCCCCAAGCAATAGGCACAAAACCAGTGTCTACCGATTTATTGAATATTTCTGTTAACTGGTCGCAGATTTCAAATTTAAACTCTTTCAGCAGTCTCGGTTTTTTTTCGTGTAGACTCGGGGATTTTGTAGCTGTAAGTCTTTCAATCTGTTTGACTACTTCTACCCTCTCCTCCTCTTCCTCCTCCTCCTTTTCCTCATCTTCCTCTTTCTCATCCTCTTCCTCCTCTTCCTCCTTTTCCTCATCTTCCTCTTACTCATCCTCTTCCTCCTCTTCCTCATCCTCCTCCATCTTCTCCTCTTCCTCTTTGTCCTCCTCTTCCTCCATCTTCTCTTCCTCCTTCTCCTCCTCCTCCATCTTCTCCTCTTCCTCCTTCTCCTCCTCTTCCTCCTTCTCCTTCTCCTTCTCGTTCTCCTCTTCCTCAACCTTCTCCTCCTCCTCCTCCTCCTTCTTCTCCTCTTCCTCCTTCTCTTCCTCTTCCTCCTTCTCCTCTTCCTCCTCCTTTTTCTTCTCCTCCTCCTCCCCCTCCTCCCAGCCAGTGCTCCCCTCCCCCCGCACCGGTGGTGATGTCGTGCGCAAAATGAATAAATAAAACAAATCTGGATAACCATATTAACGTAAAATAAATAAACAAATTAATTAAGAGGTAATTAAAAAAAGATCCACAAGTACTTCTGTGAAAATTAATTAATCAATTAATCAAGTGATTGGTTAATTAATTATTTGGACAACTGTAGACACAACGCTATTTACAAAGGCTTTTTGTTCTTTTTTTTTGTTTATATATCTGTTTATTTGTTTGTTTGTTTATTATTAGTTTTTTCATTAGTTAATAATCTACTTCATCTTTTGTATTTATTTTTCTATTTATCTATTTGTTTATTCTTTTATTTATTTATCTATATTCATTGATCTATTTTACGCATTATTTATTTGTGCGTGTGTGTTTTGTGTGTGTGTGTTTGTATGTATATGTGTGTGAGGTGAGTGTGTGTGTGTGTGCGTATGTGCGTGTGTGTGTCTTTGTGTGTGTACGTATGTGTGCATGTGTATGTATGTGTAAGGTGTGTGTGTGTGTGTATTTTTTCTTTATCCGGCATATTCATGGACCAAAAGGTCTCCTGTTGGTTTCATTCTTTTACCAATTTAACCCATTGTAGCCTATTACAACACATTATAACCAATTACAGCGCATTGTAACTTATAACCCATTACATTTCCATTACAACCAATGACAACATAAAACCAATTACAGCCCTTTACAGCACACTTTAATCCATTACAATTCCATTACAACCTATTACAATATCTTATAACCCATTACAGCCAATTACAGCACACTATAACCTATTACAACCTAGTACAACCCATTAGAATTACATTACAACCTATTACAACATATAACCCATTACAGCCAATTACAGCATACTGTAACCTATTACAACCTAGTACAACCCATTAGAATTACATTACAACCTATTACAACATATTATAACCTATTACAGCCAATTACAGCACACTATAACCTATTACAACCTAGTACAACCCATTACAATTACATTACAACCTATTACAATATATAACCCATTACAGCCAATTACAACATACTATAATCTATTACAACCTAGTACAACCCATTACAATTACATTACAACCTATTACAACTCAGTGTAACACAATACAACCCATTGAAATAAATCACAACACATTGTAACCCATTACAACCCGTTCAAACACATCGCAACCCATTGTAACACACTGAACCTCGTTACAACCCGTTGTAACATGTTACAATCCATCAAAATCTATTATAACCAGTTACAACCAACTTGAACACATTGCAACCCATTATAACCCCTTATAATCCATTATAACCCATTACAACTCATTGTAGCCTACTAGAGCCCATTGTAATACGTTATAACCTATGACAACCCATGAAAACACGTTATATCCCGTTGAAATAACCCATTACAACCCGTTGTAACCCATAACAACCCATAGTAACTCATAACACATTGTAACCCATTACAACCCGCTATAGCCCATTACAACTCATCCAAACCCATCACAACCCATTGTAACCCATTACAACCCATTGAAACGTATTACAACCCAGTGCAACTTTTTATAACCCATAACAACCCAAAGTAACTCATAACACATTGTAACCCATTACAACCCGTTATAACCCATTACAACTCATCCAAACCCATTATAACCCATTGTAAGCCATTACAACTCATCCAAACCCATCACAACCCATTGTAACCCGTGACAACCCATTGAAACGTATTACAACCCAGTGCAACTTTTTATAACCCATAACAACCCAAAGTAACTCATAACACATTGTAACCCATTACAACTCATCCAAACCCATTATAACCCATTGTAAGCCATTACAACTCATCCAAACCCATCACAACCCATTGTAACCCGTGACAACCCATTGAAACGTATTATAGCCCAGTGCAACTTTTTATTAACCATTGTAACCCATTATAACCCAGTGCAACTTTTTATAACCCATTGTAACCCATTCAATCCACTACAATCTGTTGTGAAGCGAGATGGCTTGATTGTTTTCTCTGAGAGAAATTCGACGAATAAATGCAAATGGGAGAGAGAAAAAACCATCAAGAGGAGAGATTGGGAGAAATAGAGAGAGAGAAAAGGGAAATAGAGAGAGAAAACGAGATAAAGGAAGAGAGAGAGAGAGAGTAGCGGAAAGAGGGCAACGGGAAGGACAGAAGAGGAGGAGGGGGAAGGGGAGGAGGAGGAGGAGGAAGAGAAAGAGGAGGAAGGGGAGGAGAAGGAGGAGGAAGAAGAGGAGGAGGAGGGATAGGCGGAGTTGATGGAAAAGGAGGAAAGGGAAGAGGAATTTTTGGAAGAGAAGGAAAGAAAAAAGGAGTTTTTGGAAAAAGAGGAGGAGGAAGAGGAGTTTTTGGAAAAGGAGGAAGAGGAGGAGGAAGAGGAGTGGTCTACCTCATAATATTTACCGAATGTTTATAGACAGGACAAGGACTATGCTCATCGGGTCCCGTCAAAATTAGCTGTTTATGTGCGTGTGTACGTATACGTATTTGCATGTGTGTGTACGTACAAGTCCATGTACACATGAAGAATATTGTACAGTCTTACCTGTTTGGCTGCCAGCTGGAGATACAGATGGTAAAGGGGATCCAGTAGTTATTTATAACCGCCCCATTTTTTCATCTTCAAAGATCATTCTGTTTCCAAATTTGAAGAATTTTGAATTTTCCATTTTGGAAAAATACGGAACTTTGACCACTAAGAACGAAGTCGAGAATCTGAACATTATTATTATTATTTTATTTGTTTGTTTGTTTTTTCAAATGAGTTTGGTAATTTTCATTTTGAAAATTTCAGAAAACGTTGAACTGTTTCGGTTTCAAAGTTATGAAGATTAAGAACACATTTGATTTAAGAGTAAAAAAAATAACACTGAATTTAATTTTTT
>NC_134806.1:43059012-43111512 GCF_046742065.1 Oratosquilla oratoria
TCCCCAATTGTAGTATACTGAAAAGATTCAGTGCTCGTGAGGCCCCGTCTCCTACGCTCTGATTCATCCTGCCTGGCTACCAATTTGCGGATTTATCACTTGTCAGACTTCGATTTCAACTCATGGATTGGTCTAGATTGGTCTATATTGCCTTCTAAGCTATTCCTAGCACTGCATTCATGCATTTGTGCGTGTGTGTGTTTGTGTGTGTGTGCGCGTGTGTGTCACGACCCACCTATGAGCCAGGCTAGTCGCGACACGAAAAGAAAAACTAAATAAACAAGGCCGTGCGCATCTCGGACGAGTGAGACTTCAGGCAGAATAATTACACTCTTCGTTAAAATTACTTATTATTTACAATAGTAAAATATAAAGAATATATATATATATATATATATATATATATATATATATATATATATATATATATATATATATTGATTTAAAATATTCCTCGTATACTTCCTCCGCCTTCAGTTACACACACACACACACAGACACACACACACACACACACACATATATATATACAGTATATATATATATATATATATATATATATATATATGCATATATATATTGTTGGGTTGCCCGTCTGTGGTGAGGGAAATGCTGTTTCGTTTTTCTTCTTTAATTTCTGATCCTAGTCTGATACAACTGCTGGCAAGCCCAGAGAGACTCTGGAGGTTGCCAGACTTCCCTAGCTAAAAGTTACAGAAAGCAAAAGGGGACGTTCCCCACGAAGGGGTAGCCAATAAGAAACATGGTAAAATTGTGGTACTCTTGAGGGTTGCCAGAAAGGGGTATCGATGTGGAGACCGTTGTTTACCTGTGCAAATCTTCGGCGATGACCTTTGACCGTGCTCGCCTCGCGTCGTCTCGAGTTTGTTTTGAATATGTCCTGTGTGCTCTCTGATATATGGGGGCCTTGCTACGTTCGCCGTCCCTGGGTGCTTGGCCGAGAAGGCCTCTTGTTGTCTCTTCATACCCAAGATGAAAGAAATCATCCGACGCCTCTCGTAGACGGAAGACTTCTCCTGGCGTCTCTCAAATGGTATATCACGTGATGAAGCAGAGTTAGTTTGAGCAGTTGTGCTAGAATTGCTTGACGTTAAATCAGGCTTTGCCTGCTTGGCCACGTTGAGGTGGATGACTTTAGGAGAATTTGCTGATGGCAATGCAGGGAGGAAGTGATTTGCATAAATGATGGCATGTTGAGCAGGATAAATAATGATATTATATTGCTTCGTCAATGTTAATCCTATGAGAATATCAGCAGGGAAATGAATATCAGCTACTTAGGTGGAAACTGAAATGGATGGGCACTCGCTTTTGAAGCTAATGTCAGAGAGAATTTTCCAATGATAGGGAAAGGTACTCCATGCACATTGCACAGATTTACGTCTGGGGGCAAAATGGCTACTCGCTTTGTTAGGGTGCAGAATTTATGAAAACTGTTCACTGACAAGATGTTTACTGGTGAACCCGTGTCGAGAAAAACTGTCAGTTTGGTGTTTCCAAATGTGGCGTTGAAGGTTAATGTATGGGAAAATGTGTTTGGGATGTCCCGTGTGTATACTGATAACGTTGACGTCTGTATGTCTGTGTAAGAGTTCAATTTCCTCGAATGGCACTGAGACTTCGTAGTATGGAGTCATGCGGGAGATGTGTCACGTGACTGACATGCGGGGGATGTGTTACGTGCATATCTCACAGTAGATGTGTGACGTGAATATGCAGGAGATGGGTTACGTGATTACCTTGCCGGGAATGTTGATCCTAGTTTGTGTTGCGTCTGTGATCGCAATACACGACATTTGTCGGAAGTGTGAAAGCACATACCTTGAAAATCGCAGTGTATTTTTGGCTGTGTTGGGTATTTGTGGTAGCACATGCTTTCCGTGTTCCCTGGTTTTTGGCAATAGGTTCAAAACTTACGTGTTTTCCCACAACCTTACTGATATGTGTCTGGTGTCAGGCTATCTTTTATCACCACTCCTATATCTTTCTCTTATTTTGTTTTTGTATCGCATTCACTTCCTAAGTAATACTTTAGAGATGGTCTTTTTGAGCTGTTGTCAATTTCCAATACTTTGCATTTTTTGGTACTGAAATTCTGTTTATGGTCCTATACAAATGTAATGTCTAGACTTTTTGCAACAATAACCCTTTGTGCTGTGTCAAAATATAATTCTCAGATAACCACTCCCTACTCCCTCCCATCCTTGCATCACAGTATCATCTACCCACAGCTATTCTCCACTCACCCCTATCTCCTGCCTACTTCCTTCCTTACTCAGCAGACATTCCCCTCTTGCTCAACGCCCCCTTTTACCCCATCCATCTCATCCTTGACTGTTCCCTCAAGTTCATTTAATCCACTTCTGCCTTCCACACCTCTTTTATTAATCTTTCTTCACTCATTCTTTCTGTGTCCAAACCATCCCAATACTCTTTCATCGGCCCTATCTGCCATCTTTTCCACCCCCCACTCTCCTCCTCGTTTCTCACACTATCCAACCTTGCAACTCCTACCATACTTCTCAAAAATTTCATCTCAAACACATTTAAACTTTTCCTCTCTGCTCTCAAAATTCCAAGTCTCTGTCCCATACAGTGCTGTCAGCACATTCATCCCTTCATATAATTTCCTGTTTGCATTCATTCCCAAATGCCTATTTCTCATGACACTTTAATCCCCAAAGGCATTTGTTTTTCCCAATCTACAATTCACCACTGTCATTGGCATAGATAGTATATATTATAGGTGCTAGCATTGAACATTATGGATCTCTGTTGGTCACTACTCTCACTCCTGGTGCCTTATCCTATAGCACTGTCCTCATCTATATACCAAGAGCTTTTTCTCCTTTATGAGGGAAGTAACTAAGTCACATACTTATTCCCACCCTTTTCACTCCATCACCACCTCCACCTGTTCCCATCTCAGCTCCTCATGAATGATGGGTCATCTCTCCCCCTGCCAACTGCCCTGGGTCAAATGCAATGCAGTAAGACACAGGACTGGCTTAACAAAAAGTTTGAGAATATGAAAAAAGCCAGGTATGTGGCTTAGGGAAAATGGAGAAAGAAAAGAAGCGATAAAACAAAAGAAGATTACAAACAAGCTAGGAATGACTATACCAGAATTCACAGGGAGGAAGAAAACAATTTTGAAAGAAAGTAGAAAAATGCAAAGATGAACCAAAACCATTTTACAGGTTCATATATGGTAAATTGGGACACAGGGAAGAAATTACCAAGTTAATAGTAGATGGTGAGGTCTTTGAAGAGGCCTCAGCTCATTCAGAAGTGATGAATGAAGGTTTCAAATCGGTCTTCACAAAAGAGCACAACTTTTTGGAGAAAAGCAAGTGGAGCAAAAACCCAGGTTTAACAGATATAAATGTAGAAGTGAGGGAAGTGCTCATTTTCCTGGGGTCATTGGATGTGACAAAAGCCTAAGGACTTGACGGGATCTCAAACTGGAAACTCAAAGAATGTAAGGAACAACTAGCAGACAAGATCCAGTCTTATCACATGTTCATTGAAAGAAGGCATTGTGCCCCTTGGTTGGAAAAGGGCAAATATGGTTCCAGTTCATAAGGTGGAAACAAGGAAACACCACTAAATTATAGGCCAGTATCACTAACCAGCACAATAGTGAAATTATGTGAAAGGATTGTGAAAGATCAATGGACCAAATATCTTGAAAAGATGAACATTCTGACAGACAGTCAGTTTGGCTTCAGATCTGGAAGGTTGTGTGTGTCAGACCTTAACTTGTACTCGAGAGTGATTGATAGGCTGCAAGAGAGGGATGGGTGGACTGCATGTACCTGGACCTAGAGAAGACATTTGATAAAGTACCTCACAGTCGACTTATGTGGAAATTGGAGCATGTTGGAGGACTGAGAGGCAAACTATTAGAATGGATTAAAGACTTTTTGAAGGAAAGATACATGAGGACAGTAGTAAAGGACAAGATGTCAAGCTGGAGAGCAGTAATGAGTGGAGTTCCACAAGGTTCAGTGCTTGCACCAATAATGTTTCTTGTCTATGTTAATGACATGATGGAAGGAACAATGAGATAGCCCAACATGTTTGCAGATGATGCAAAAATCATGAGAAGGGTGAAAAATGAGGATGGTTAAATATTGCAAAAATATCTAGATACTATTTTTCCTTGGAGCCAAAAATGGGAAATAAAGTTCAGTACCAAAAAATGCAAAATACTGGAAATGAGCAGTAATGGCCCTTAACAGCTTTCCCCCAATCCCATATATCTGCAAAACCTCCCACAGTGCCCTTCTGTCTACCTTGTCATAAACCTTTTCCAAATCCATAGACTGAAAAAAACATCCTTACCTTTTTCCAAAGCTTTCTCACATATCTGCCTTACTGTAAAAATCTGATCCACGCAACCCCTACCTTTTCTAAACTCAAACTGTTCCTCACCAATTACTCCTCTGTTCCTCTCCTAATCTTCTCAATCAAAACCCACCCATAAGCCCTCCCAACTATACTCAACAAACTGATTCCTAATTACTACACTCACATTTGTCCCCTTTTCCCTTGTAAAGCGAAACTAGACAGGCACTCTTCCAGTCCTCTGGCACCCTACCTTCCCTTAGACACTTTAAACAACCTCACCAGCCAGTCCACTATTACTGTACCTCCCTTCTTCAGGCACTCTGCATGACACCCATCTAATCCAGGAGCCTTACCTGTCTCATCATTTTCAGAGTTACTTTCACCTCATCTTTTCTTATTTCTCTCCCATCACTGTAATTTTCTTAGCACCTCCCACTGCTACCAACACTCCCTCCCTATCCTCAACATTCATCCTGACCTTCAGAAAACCTTTAATCCATTTAAGTAGTTTACTTCGTAGTCCTCCAATTTCCACACAAGTTGACTATGAGTATTATCAAAAGCCTTCCCTGGATCAAGGTACCAACACAGCCTTCTCTTTTGCAATACATCATTCACTCTTGAAATTAGGTCAGAATGCACAATGGGAGACTCTTTTTCAAAACTCCAAGCAGAGTAAATAAATAAAAAAATAAAAAAAAGCATTGCTGACCATTCCCACAAAATATTTTTGCTATTAAACTTGAATTTAGGCAACAAAAATGTGGGATTTTTCAACTTTGACTAAATCGTCTACACTTCAAAAACGGCTTCATTTATCGTCAGGAATCTTCATAAGTGTGACATATGAGTAGCCAAACATTGCTATTCACACATCATTGTTAAATATTGAATCTATCAAATAGTTGTGAGAAAATTGAATAAATTGTGGTCTAAATTTTCTGAAGGATGTTCACTAGATTCAATGTTAAACAATGGCAAAGGCATGTGAATAGTGATGTTTGGCTACTCACATGTCACACTTCTGAAGATTCCCAATGATAGCCAAAGTTGTTTTCGAAGTGCAAACAATTTATTCATAGTTGAAAAATAGTTTCTGTTGCCTAAATTTAATAGCAAAAGTATTTTGCGGGATTGGTCAGCGGTGCTTTTTTTTTACTCTCCCGTCGTGCATTATGACCATAGGTTCAAAACACATGACCTTCCAGTTATAAAGTCAAACTGTCTGTCACAATGTTAATCTATTCAAAATATTTGATCCACCAATATTTCATTATTATGCTGGTCAGTGATACTAGTCTCTAGTTCAGTGTTTTCTATTTCCACCTTTCTGAAATGGTACCACATTGATCCTTTTCCAGTCCTGTGGCACTATTCCTTCTTTTAATGAACACACAGTAAGACTATGATTCTTGTCTGCCACTTGTTACCTACATTATTTGAGTATCCTGTTGGAAATCCCACCAGGCCCTAGTTTTTCTCATCCAATGATTCAGCATAGAATAATGAATATAGCAGTTCCAGCAGCTTTCAAGCAAGTTCATTCACAGAATTTGGTCAGCAAGTTCAATCATGTGTATATGTTCACTCTGTATTTGTGTATTAGTGTGTATGTTCAGGGAACATACATTTTATACCAACCTTGGCAAGTTTCAATCCTAAGACTGATTCTAGTGTCTATGAGTGTGTTTTGGACTAAGGGACATCACAGAAGTTTATTTATAATCATTTATAAATTTTATTTTTCTCCCTGAAGCTTGCAATATCCTCATGTTTTATGGATTGCCAGTATAGTATATAAATTCTTTCTTCTTTTCTACCTCAGTTACACCAGTATGGAGTCATCATGCACATGTGCATGTTTCACCATGACAGCTGTTACCCTCCTGGATGAGAACTCATTGCTCATACATAGACTGATCTATGGGAGAAGCTTTGCCTCACCCACCCCATTGCTCAAGGGGAACAGTAATGGTTTGTAGTGTATGAGACTTTCAAGCCTTGAGTGGAACTCAATCTCTGGCCTGTGTCATCACAACCCTTGGTGCTAACTACTACACTAATAAACAGTGTACTGATGTGTATATTTCATCCACTACTACTCGTTATACATGTAATTCATTATTAACTTTTTTGTAAATTCTCATATTTTGTGTCAACACATTTCATTATTTTCATATATATTTACTTCTATCCTGCAAAATTTATTGCTATAATTGGTCTATGTTCCATATTACCAGTGGGTATAAAAAAATTAATTGTCTATAAATTTTATTATAAATAATCACTGTCAAAATAGGTAGAATTCCTTCGAAAAAAATACACTATTTCACGTTACCGACACACTGTTATTCACATTTTATAACAAGTTCAATTTAATATGTTCATTCTCATAACGAATTCTATTTTCTACGTTTATTTATTCTTTGATAAAGTTCTTTGTTTTTCTGCATGAATGACGAGCTGTTCATCTGTTGCTCTTCCCTTTCGCTTCCGGACCATGTTCATGTATTTCCGGGCAACATTCTCGGTGTCTGCTTTCTCTCCCCAGTGCAGAAGCTCCTCTTCAGTCTGAGGAACCCAGAACGGATCCAAGTCTAAGGTCTCCCAGTGTGAGAAGACAAGCTGAGGCACTGCTTCCCCTGATGTCTGTAAGTGTAAGGACACAAGTTAAAATTAGAAAATTAATAATAACAACAGTAAATCCTCAATATAACAGATGATATAGGGACAGGGGTCTGTCGTTATATCCGAAAATCCGTTATAACCAAGGATCTGTTATATCCAATGGAAATACCAGACAGATCCATTATATCCCGAAGTTTGTCCGGTAATAGAAATTAGTAGGATTAGAAATTACAGTATAACTGACAATATGGGGACAGGGGGTCTGTCATTATATCCAAAGATGTATTATAATCGAGGATCCCTCACTATAACAGATGAAAATCCATTATAGTGAGGGTTTGTCCGGTCAGATTTTTTGTCTGTTAAATCCGATATCCGGTATATCGAGATCCACTATATCGAGGGTTTACTGTATTATGATAATAATGATGACATCTTTTTCCCTCTTACCATTATTCCCCCTCCTCTCTACCCCCTTTCCATTCCTTCTCCTTTTCCTTTCTCTATCCCCTATACCCGCTGTCACTCAGGTTATGGTAAATTTTTTTATTACAGTGAGACCTCTCATTAACACACATTAATTAGCTGTGTTTGCGGTGTTTTGGAGTGGTTTTTGGGTGGCATAGTGATTGCACGCACTAAACAACAGCACCAAAAACACCGAAAACACAGCAAAAACACCACAAACACAGTTAATTAATGTCCGTTAATGTGAGGTCTCACTGTACTCAATTTATGGTTCAGGAGCATTAATGGTTAGGTTAGGTTACTATCACCACCATTAATGCTCCCAAAACATAAACAAAGTAATAAAAAACCTGACGAGTAGTGGTAGGCAACCTGTGGCTCCTTCAGGTCACTTCTGTGGCTCCAGAAGTTTCTTGGAAAATAATTATTCCATCAAATTCAAGGTGTAGGAAAGAGGGGGGGGGGAGAGGGAAGGAGAGGGAGGGAGGGAGGAGGTGAGGGAAGGAATAGGAGAAGGAGAGGGGGGGTTTCCCCCTCTTGCCTTCCCACTCTCTCCCCTCTCAAGGAGAGTGGGGAGGGAAAGGAAAGGGAGTTTCTTCCTTTTATGCCCCACCTTCCCCTCTCCCTCCTTCATCTTCATCTTCCCTTCCCTCTCCCCTCAATGTGGAAGGGAAGGGAAAAAGAGAGGGGAGGGGACAGGAGAGAGGAGAGGATTGAAGGGGAAGGGAAAAGAGGAGAACAAGGCTGGGAGGAGACAGGAGTGATGGGGAGGATATGAGAAAATGGCTGGGAGGAGATGAAAGGAGGGATGGGAGGGGAAGGGTGGAGAGAGAGGGAGGATAAGGGAAGGGGAGGGGAAATGAGATGCAGACAGAAGGGAGGAGTGGAGAGGGAGGAAGGAAGGGAAAGGGGGAGAGGACAGGGAAGGAGTCTGTCTCACAGGATTGCCACTTGCAGGTAACTGTCGCAGAGCCCTGTACTTCAACAATAACTCTGCCACATTTTGAGTGTTTTCAGAAATATATAAAGCAAATAAATAAATAAAAAATTAAAAATTAAATAAAACTAAATAAGACAATAAATAAAACTATGCAGTCAAATGTAGCCACTCATCAAACAATTTGATGCTTTGTAATACTTACAGATTTCCTGAGTTCGTTGGCTATATTTAAGCTCTCCACCACAGGCAGGTAGGCACACACATTCCATGCTGTGGAGCCCTCCGTAATATCGCCGTCCAAAATTCTTCCATTCCTTTTGGCAATGACAGCATACATCTTCCCGACCACCTCTGCCGTCACCGTCACCACACAAGAGTACATAGCCACCATAAGCCGTTGATCTCTTTCCTGGAAAGCTTTCCGGCACGTGTCTTTCACAGTTGAGATGACCTGACCGGACAATCCACCAATAGTTGTTCTGCCAAGTTCTTCACCATTCTCCTCAGGAATTTCAATACTCCACTGATCTACAATAAAACACACACCCATCATGGGTTCTTCACAAAGGGGTCCTGCCGCAGTTGCTAGCTGAAATCCAGTTACGAAATTCCTGTCATACGTAGAGAGTGGCGAATCTACACTCGATGGTGGTTCCCATATGGAACCGCGTGAATAGTTCTTAATTCGATTCAGTAAAATGTTTGGTCCATTATGATTTGGTCCAAAGCTCCACATTTGGTCAATGGCTTCGTCCCATTCACTACCCGCTTCCCTGAAAGCTGCATCTAATTTTGATTTGAAATCTTCAATGGCTTCCAGAGTGGCTTTGGTTAAACTGCCACATTTTCCAATGTTCTGCAATTCTTCGTTCAGTTCCGACATATCAATTTCGCTATGCTGAAGACCTTCACTTTCTTCCTTTAACTCGCTCCCATTCTTTGAATTTGTTTTCCATCTCCTTGACAATAATTTAATTATATCACTATTCTTCTCAAGCAGGGTGGTGACTGGAGGAGGCAAGGGTACAGCACTGATCTTCAAGCAACCAAACTTGTTTGATATTGTAACAGTGCCTTGACTTTCTTTTGAGTTCTTTTCTTCCTTTATCTGCAAATAGAATATATTTAAAAATTAATGAGCAACAATGATTTATACTAATCACAATGAAAGTCGGCCTATTAATATATAGGAAATAAAAAAAGTGAGGGGGTGAGTAGAGGGAGTTATTGTATATAGGGAAGGATAAGAAATCTTTGATTGTGGCAGTAGAAGATGGCAGGAAAATGGGAGAGGAGAATGACAGGGCTATAGGAAAAAAGAGATCAACCAAGCAAATAGCTCTACATATCTGGAGTCACATGTACCAGGAAAAGGAGGAATGGAGATGGAGGTGAGTTACCAAGTAAAGGGAGCAATATATCTGGTGAAAGTAGCAATTGCCTTGAGAAACAAGTATCCAGGGATGTACATTCACCCATGCCACTTCACCTGCCACCTCAACTTGTGGTTGGTATCCCTGCCACCCAGTATCTCCAGTGGTGGCATTCATGGGATGACTGCCACTGTCATGAACTTCCTCACATTGCCTTACAAGAAGCAATTGGCTTGGTAGTGGTTGGTACCCAAGTTGAATACTGCTCTGGAACATTCACTAGGTGACCAATTGGCCTTCCATAACCAATGATGAAGTTATAACTAAAATTGATGATTGTGCCAAAAATCTATGAGTGACATGCAATTTTATGTACCAGTAATGAATGCAGTGTTGCAGCACTATAGAAGCAAGAATGACCATCATTGTCATCCTCAGTCCAAAGGTCCCCGACCTCCTCCTTGTAGGAAGTCTGCATTACCACCAGTGACTCAGCATATATGCTCTGGGTTATGTCACTCTTATAAATGGGAGTCAAACCCATCCTTATGGAAATTGTGTGCAAGTCTGAGGACTGAGCTACTAAACACTATATGGGGAATTCACCCTATGTGGGTGCAGTGTCAATGTTCAGCATTAGTGCAAGCAGCAATCACGTGGATTCAGGTGAGCAACACAAGTAGATCCTTCTTGGAGTCCAACAATTATATTAGCCTCTTCCACAACTCCATAGGTTCCTCTGCAAGCCTGCATGTTGCCTATGCGCAAGACATCTACTCTCCACACAAGTCTACACACCCTCGCCTCTTCAGCTCCTACCCTCCAGACCTCCACATAGGCTTAGGTAATACTCCCCCACTCATTCACACATACTCTACTGGATCATCTATCTCCATATGTTATGGTGAATGCTGGGCTGGCTACTCAGGTATGGAGTATTAAAGTGGCCCTAGCTGGTGCCAGTCACAGGCTGTCAGCTCCCCATATGTGTAAAAGTGTAAAAAATCAAATTGAAGTTGATAGAGCTTGGGCCTGGTCCAGAGCTGCACCTCCTGTTGGAAGTGAGGGGATTGACAGATTTTGATAATGGGCAGCTTTGCTGTCCATCTTGTAGGACCACAATATGCAGGCACATACATACACATGCCAAGGGCTTTTTCCCTTGGAAAGCTCGTTGGCTGAGTGGGTTAGAGTGTCGTTACTTGCGGCGAAGGTCAAGGTGAGGGCATTTCGAATCCTGCCACTGGTGAAGCTGAACCAAGGGCATGGTTCATTAAATTCCACACTACAAAAGCCCTCTGTGAGGGGAACCGTCCTAGCCCCCTGATAGGGGGGGGGGGAGTGTGTGACATTAAACCATATCATCATCACAAGGGAGGTAGCCAAAGTCAAAAGGCATAATTCCACTCCCACACATTTCATCCCCACCCATTTCACCCCCATTCACCACCCCTCCCTCCTACCCTTTCATCTTGGCTCCTCCTGGATGATAGGTAATCCATGCATCTCACCCATTGCCCTGGGTATAAATGCAGGTACCCATCATTAATCTCTGATTGTGGAGTAAGTCATGAGATGTCATCACCCTACCCCCAATCCAATGCATATGGTAAGCAACTTGAACATCTTATCATGAAGACAGCACCCAATAGTAACATCAAGGCATGAGCAGTGTTCTCCCATGTAGTACTAGAACTTTGGAATACCCCCTGCCCAAAGGGAAAGCTACAAGTGTTTATCCATTTGGGTAGACCATTGTGTATGTCCTTGTCCATGTACCCTCCTGGTGCAACCCTACAGACAAGCTCTATCATGACTCCCTGTGATCAACTGACCATGGCTGTGTACAATACCCATGTGTGCCCCTCATACCATTACAATTGGGTACACCAATCCCAATTCAAAACCCTTCCTTAAAACACTGTGTCTGTCAGTGAGCATTGATTTGCTCACTGAGTGTATGATGTACAGACCCCTTCAGGCCATAACAGACATTTCCTCCATCCTATCAATGCCTGTAAATTTACTTAGGCCCACTATCACACACTCACTTCAAACCCCTGCCTAGCACCTTCATGTTTACCTCCCTCACTACTCCATCCATGCGTACAATGAACAGCCATGGTGACACTGAATTTGACCTTTGGAATGTGGTAGTAGTGGTGGTGGGAAGGGAGGTGTAAATAGATCTTTTGGTGTGTATGCTTTAATTCAGTCACATTCCTTCTAGGAGGAACTGTGGCCTTATGGATGAATAAACATAAACATAACATAAATAAATAAACAAATAAATAAGGAGAATGAAAGAATTGTTCCCAAACTCTCACCTCAATAGCTTCATTTAGTCGGTCGAGGGTTGGAGGTGGGACAATAGTTTCCCTGAAGGGCACAATGGGATCAGATGCTTTGATTGGAATCCGGGCGTAGTGTTCTCTCAAGTCCTGAATACATTTCTCTAGATGGACTTCACCAGCTGTAACTATCACATATTCTCCTGTGTCTTGTAGTAATACCTGCACACAAAAGAAAGTGTAAAACAAAGAAAATTATTAAATATATTACCAAGGTAAAATAGCTATCACTTCACTCACACACTTGGAATAAACATGCCCACCTAACACTCGAATCATATATTTCAATCCTAATCCTAGGTATGGTTTGCATTCCTTATATATATATATATATATATATATATATATATATATATATATATATATAAAATCAGTTTACTGTCACAAACTCCTCCTCTTAGAGAGGGCTAGGAGGGTACTAAAAGCCATCTTACCCTTTGCAGGGGGAATGGTCTAGTCAAAACATACAAGTGCCCCTTACGAGGACTTTGTAACATGGAATTTAATAAACCATGGCCTTGGTTCAACTCACTGATGTCAGGGTTTAAACCACTGTCAACTCAACCTCCGTTGCAGGTAGCGACACCCTCACTCACCATCAACTCATTCCGCACCCATCCAAAACCCAATGTCCCTTCTTAGTTGACAGGGAATGTAGTATGACTTAGAATAACCATACAGAACCCAGAAACTACAGACACTGAACCAATGGACTTCAGTAACTATGGACAAATTCTGGAGAATAAAGATTTCAACCGAAATACAAAAATTCAAAAGGAAATGTGGCAACACCAGTTGATTTCAGTGCTTCAGTTGTTTTAGGGCTACATTACTGAATGTTCTTTTAAATAATAACATTATTATATTAATACTATACCAAGATTTAGGGTATGGCTGTATGATTATGTATTTATTTGCAGTCAAGATTAATTACTGACAACTCCGATGATATTAATTGTTTTTAGTTAATATTGGCATGAATAAATTATTTGTGCCATATTTTATCCTTTATGTAATTTTTAAAACATTTGGCAACATCAATATAGATAATCAAGATCTGATACGCTACCGACAACTCAACAACTCGACACTATCTTCAACATGCCATGAACTACCTCATAACTCATGTTGTCAGTCAAGTCAGCATATCCAGGGCATATCAGAAATCTTAATTAACATCTCGATAGTGTCATAGCTACATGGTTTCAAACTTGCAGCTATGATAAAATATGGTAAAATATTTAAAAAAAAAAATAATAACAAAAAAAAATAAAATAGTGGACATGATGGGAGTTAACCACAGTAACAGAACTGCCTCATAGCTTAGATTTTTTTGGTAAGATTAAAATGTACTCTTATAAGACTATGTATTTAGTCCTAGTCCTACCACTCAACATTCAAGATAGGTCCATCCTCAGATTTAAGTTAGTTTTTCTTCCACAATAGGTCGCACTAATTACCGCCCAGTACTGTCTACAGCCATCCAGATACTGTCCAGAGCCATCCAGATAATGTCCAGAGCCATCCAGATACTGTCCAGAACCATCTGGACACTGTCCGGTACCATCAGGACATTGTCCGGACACCATATGTTACCGTCTAGAGAGGGGCATACTAAAGACTGATGAGGACCGACAAGTAACTCAAAATTACATCATATAAATTAATAAAATGCCTGTTTTTGTGGAGAAAATTATATACATACCCTTTACCTATCCCAAACTAAAAAAAAAAAAAAAAAAAAAAAAAAAAAAATATATATATTAATAATAATAATAATAATAATAATAATAATAATAGATAGATAAAAAAAAAAAAAAAAAAAAAAACTCTCTTCCAACTACTCCAGTCTATGACAAATTTGACCCAAATAACAGCTCATCGTTTCTTCCCAAAGAGATCTATGGAAGGACCCAAGGACCATTGCCAGCCATTGCGGGGCTGCAGACTTCCAGCCAGTAAAACTAACAGCAACAACAATGACAGACTTTACAGATTTTCCTATTATAACAGGAAAATTTTATTTACTTGAGAGATCACTCCTGAACTATATGTATTATTATAGTCTATCAAGTTCTTCTTCCCCGCCCCCCCCTTTATAAAGGAGGTAGCCAGCAAAGGCATGAACCCAAACCCCAACCAATTCCACTTCCATCCATCACCCATTTGTTTTCTTCTCCTCAGCTCTTTGTGGATCAAAGATCATCCCTGTCTCCTACCTACTGCTCAGGTCAGGAGCAATGCAGCAAGACACACCACATCCACAGCAGGGCCAGCCAATTCATTAACACAGTGACCCTCCCTTATACAAAAAATTGGGAAGGCAAGAAGAAATCCCTTTAAGTTGCATCAAATTATTGTCCATTCACAACCATTATCCACTCACTCCTATCCCCTACCCTCTCCCTTCCCTACTCAACAGACACTCACTTTTTGCTCAAAGATCCTTTCACTACATCCATCCATCTCATTCTCAGTCTTCCCTTCACATTCACTCCCTCCACCTCTGCTTTCCACACCCTTTTATCTGATCTTTCCTCACTCATTCTTTATATACCAAATCATCCCAATATTCTTTCATCAGCCCTTTACCAACTCCCTTTCTCCCCTGTTCTCCTCCTCATCTTCTCATTTCTCACTCTATCTATCCTTGTAATCCTCACAATATTTATCATACATTTCATTGTATTTGAATCATCATCATTATCAATTGGGGACACACCAGAGAGTGTCTTGCTTAACTCACATGCCAGCACCAGTTCCCAACATCTCTCCAAGTAATCTCCCATGCAGCTATCCCTTCCATTCCAACTAACTCTTGATAGGCTCATTCAATTTGCCCCAGACATGAATCATGTGGGCATCCCCATCATAGGTTCTCTAGGATCAATATCAGAAATGTGCCACATGCCCAAATAACTGGAGTTGAGGTTCACAAATTATGCTGATAACTGGCTTAAACTGAATCTCACAGGTCTCTGGTTTGATACAAAGTCATTCCAGTGATACCCCATTATTCTCCAAAGGCACTGGTACCAAAGACATTGAGACACCTCTTCAAATCAGCATTCAATGTCCATGTCTCATAGACATACACCAAGAGGGATCACAAGAGGGGGGTGTGACTAATTGAAATGGCTTTGCTGTGGATGTGTTGTGTCTTGCTACATTGCTTCTGACCCAGGGCAGTGGGTAAGATACAGGGATGACCCATCATCCATGAGGAGCTAAGTTGAGAGGGAAGAAAAGGTGGTGGATGGTAGTGAAATGGGTGGGAATGAGTACTTGTCTTTTGACTTTGCTACATCCCTTGTAAGGGTGAGAAAGACCTTGGTACATAGATTGGAGGCAATGGAGAAAACCCACTAACTAAACAAATTTCCGAATCCCTCTACAGTGTGACCATGGCATATCAAGAACCCATCTTCAGAACCTTGGTTACTGTAATGTTAAAATGCAGTAACTATGTTGCTTTTATCAGACTAATCAAGCAAATGTTACCTCTTTTTGTTTGTTAAATCAAAGGATGGGTATATAAAACACAAAGATATAACATCACTGTACCTGCACACACGGGTCAGCCTGATTGAGTAGTTTCAAACCGACTCTCAGCTTTGGTAAATCTCGAGGGTCTTCCGGCTCAACCGCGACCCTAAGGATTGGGCTAATATCCTGAGTAAGTTTGGTAAAAGGTGGACATGCTGGGGTTGAACTGAGAGTAGCGCTTTTTAAAATATGCCCCGCTAAGCCTCTGATGCCAACGACACAACCTGCAGAGGCACATGGGAGGGTAGCCATCTCACGTCCAAGAAGAAGGTATATATCTTCTACCTGAAATGAGACATCAAAAAGAAAAAAAACATGCAACAGGCAAAACACTAATACATACATACATATACCAAGGCTTTTCCCCCTTACAAGGGAGGTAGCCAAAAAGAAAAAGACATAAAATCATTCCCACCCATTCCATCCCTAAATACACTCCACTCCCCTCCACCCTCCCTCCCATCTTAGCACCTCATGGATGGCGGGTCATCCCTGCACCTTGTCCACTGCCCTGGGTCAGAGGCAGTGTCGCAAGGCACAGCACATCCACAGCAAGGCCGCTTCATTAAATCGGTCCCCTCTCCATCCCCCCCCATGCATAAAACTAAGTGACAGTAAAATAATGGATAAAGTGGAATACAAGACACCAATTGGGAAAAGTGACCACATACTAATAGAGTTCAAACTAAGAGAACTAATTGATTTGAGGAGAAATGAGAAACATAGAAAAAGGAAGACTATTGTACAACAAAACGGATTTCGAGAAACTCAGAAAATTCTTTCAAAATGTAAATTGGGAAAATTTCTTAAATGAAAAAACAAAGATGGAAAAGAAATGGAACATATTAAAAGAAATTTATAATGAGGGATTAGACAAATACGTACCAAATCAGAAGCAAGAAAGGGTGTACATTAAGTGCTGCTATAACAAAAAATATAAAGAGGCCAAAGATAGAAGAGACAAAGCTTGGAAAAGATGGAAAAAAAAGAAAAGAGTAAGTGGCAAATATATATCAAACTAAGAAATGAATATGTAAAAATACGCAGGGAAGAAAAGAGAAACTATGAAAAAGACATAATAGAAAAATGCAAAGACCAACCTAAACTATTCTACAGGTATGTGAATGGTAAACTGAAAGATACACAAGAAATAGTAAAACTGCGTCAAGGGAATAATGAATATATAGAAGTTGTAGAAATGTCTGAAATTATGAACATCTTAAATCTGTATTCACAACTGAAAGTACACAAAATTGGGAGGAAGGACAGCATTTTTCTAATCTTCTGGTATTTTTCCTTCTTTGAGTGAGGTTCTATTTATGTCATATATTTTGTCGGTTAGTTCTTCTTTACATTCTTTTAATATCCAATTTGCTATTCTGGGCTGTGTGATTTTCTGACATCAAGGTTCATTATTTGATCCATGTTTTCTTTCCGTGTTACTATTTATTTCCCTCATGGGGGGAGGGGGGCTCACTTCCCTCACTTCATCCCGATGTTGCATTTTTTCTCTAGTGACAACCGACGACGTGTTTGTTCATGACTTCAGGCATTTCTGTATCTTCTGTGTATTCCGTATTCCCTTGGCGTAGTTTCACTACTTCCTGTTTATTTTTTAGTTTACCATTTACTATAGAATACTGTAGTTTTGGCTGATCCTTACATTTTTCTATTATGTCTTTTTCATAATTTCTTTTTCCTTCCCTGCATATTTTTACATATTCATTCCTTTGATTAATATATATTTGCCACTTTCTAGGTTTTTTGTCTTTTCTCCATCTTTTCTAAGCTTTATCTCCTTTGTCTTTCGCTTTACTGTACCTTTTATTAAGCCAGCACTTAATATACAACTTTTCCTGTTTTTGCTTTGGGACATATTTATCCATTCTTTCTTTGTAGATTTTCATAAGAATTATCCATTTTTCTTCAACTTGTGTTTCTTCCTCGTCAAATTTTTCCCAGTTCGCTTCAAGAAAAAATGTCCTGTGTTTCTCATTTCTCTTTATATTTCCTATTTTAGTTCTAACTCAAGTAGTATGTGGTCACTCTTCACAATTGGTGTCTTGTATTCAATTTTGTCTACTATTTCAGATTCTGATGTAAATAATAAATCTAGTCTCAATGGTTCTTCATTATTTCTAAATCTAGTGTTTTCTTTTACCCATTGTATCATTGTATGTTCTATTGTCATGTCGAGTAACATTTCACCATTTATCATCTCCACCTTTCACTGTCATCTCTTCCCAACATATTTCTTTGCAATTGAAGTCTCCCATGAGTACCACTTTATTTCCATCCTTCATCTTGTTTAATGAAGTTCTCATATCCTCTTAACATTTTGGAATTATCTCCAAGACCTTGTTTTTGGGGGCACATAAATCACCGCAAACTTTCTGCTTTTCATGTTGCTATTCTCAACTCTTATTGAGATCATCTCTACCCTGTTCTCTCCATATGTAACTTTCGTCACATTTCAGGTTTTTTTTTTTTAACCAGGAACATGACTCCACCTTGTCTCTCCTCACTATTTCTAATCCAGTGATTATATAATCCATGACCAACACTGGTACTAGTGGACCCATTTTGTCTCCACAATTCCTATTATGTCTGGCTTTGCTTCTGACAGGTGATCATTTAGTTCGTTCAATCCTCAGATTAATATATCTATGTTGCCATGAGGTAATTTCAATTTTCTATTCCCTCCATTTCGTTCTCTAAACTTTTTTTTTTTTTAATAAAAAAAAAATTCAGTCTCATATCTAATACTCTCCAATAGAACTGTGTTATCTCAGTCTCTGTTCTCTTCTCATTTTTTTCTTTAGCTTCATTTCTTAATGTCCTAATTTTTTCTCTTTCATCATCATTCATGTCTCTTTTTATCCATATATTTTTATTGTGTTTATTTCTTACTAATTTTCCTGTTCTTGCCAAGATTTCTTCTGCTGCCATTTGTGACCTTAATTTGATCTTTAGTGGTCAACTTTTTCTTTTTTCCTTCTGCATATTTACCCATTCTATACACTTCCTCTACTTCCATTTCTAATTCTTGTTCTTTATCTTGTACTACTTTTAGAACCATTCTTGCCAATTCTTTGTCCTCTTTATCTCTCAGGAACCAATTTAGGTTATGTTTTTCCTTAAGACCATACATTACAACATACACTGGAGGAGTGCCTGTATAGTTCCACTTTACAAGGGAAAAGGGGACAAGTGTAATAGTTTCAGAGGGATCAGTTTGTTGAGTGTAGTTTGCAAGGCTTATGGGAGGGTTTTGATTGAGAGGATTGGGAAAGGAACAGAGGGAGTAATTGGTGAGGAACAGTGTGGGTTTCAGACAGGTTGCGTGGATCAGATTTTTGTGGTAAGGCAGATATGTGAGAAAGTATTAAGAAAAAGTGAGGATGTTTTTTGGGCCTTTATGTATTTGGAAAAGGCTTATGACAGGGTAGATAGGAAGGAACTGTGGGAGGTTTTGCAGATATATGGGATAGGATGTAAGCTGTTAAGAGTAGTCAATAGTTTTTACAAGAGTAGTAGAGCCTGTGTTAGAATAAGAAATGGAGAGAGTGAGTGATTTGAGGTAAAGGTAGGACTTCACCAGGGAGTGTGTTATATCACCTTGGCTGTTCAATTTATAAATGGATGGGGCGGTGCAAGAAGTAAACACACAGGTAATGGGTCAGCGATTGGAGATGGTTAAAAAAAATGGAGAAAAATGGGAGATAAGCCAGTTGTTGTTTGCTGACAACACTGCACTTGTGGCAGGATCAGAGGGAGGATTAAGGAAGTTAGTGACAGAGTTTGGGAAGAAGCGTGAAAGAAAAGAAGTTGAAGAAAATGTGGGTAAAAGTAAGGTGATGAGATGTACAAGGGGAGAATGTGGCAACAAATTGGAAGTGAGTATTAAGAGAGACTGGAGGAAGTAGATAGTTTTAGATACTTGGGTGTAAATGTGGTGAGAAAGGGAGGAGTGGAGGTAGAATGTAGATTGAGAGAAGCAAGTAAATGCCTTGGGGGATTAAAAAGTGTAATGAGAAATAGACATTTGGGAATGGATGTTAAGAAGAGATTGTATGAAGGAGTGATTGTGCCGACAGCACTGTATGGGGCAGAAACATGGAACATAAGAGAGGAAGAGAGGAGGAATTTGAATGTGTTTGAGATGAGGTGCCTGAGAAGTATGATAGGGGTTACTAGGCTGGATAGAGTGAGAAACGAGGAGGTGAGGAGGAGAACAGGGGTGGAAAGGGAGTTGGGAGATAGGGTTGATGAAAGAGTATTGGGGTGGTTTGGACACATGGAAAGAATGAGTGAAGAAAGATTAGTAAAAGAGGTATGGAAGGCAGAGGTGGAAGGAGTGAACATAAGGGGGTGACCAAGGATGAGATGGCTGGATAGGGTAAAAGGGGCATTGGAAAAGAGGGGAATGCCTGTTGAGGAAGGAAGGGAGAGGACAAGATAGGGGTGAGTGGAGAATGGTTGTGTATGGATGATGGTGTGATGCATGGAGGGGAGTGGATAGGGCATGGGGGGGTCAGGTAATATGTGTGAATGATATTTTGACATAGGTCGAAGGAATTTCTCCCAGTCTTCTCTTTTTCTGGGGGAAAAAGCCTTTGGTATATGTATGTATATATGTATATTTAGATTTGATTTCATGTATTGTTTGAGTTTGGGCTATATCACCTTCTAAGCTATTCCAAGTATTTATGCATCTATTTGGAAAAATTCTTGTCTTTCAGACATGTGATCTTTCTTAATTTGTTTCCATGAGTGGAGGGAAATGGGAGGGGAGCCAGTTGTTGATTGTGGGAGCCAGTTGTTGTTTGTGGACCCTGCACTAGTAGCTAGATCGGAAGAGAGTCTAAGATAGTGGCAGAGTTTAGGACCAGGAGGGTATGTAAGAGGTGAGAGCTAAAAGTAAATGTAGGCACATTGGAAGCAAGTCTTAAAGGAGGGAGGCTGGAGAAAGTGAAGAGTTTTAAGTATTTAGAGTCACATGTACCAGGGACTTGAGGAATGGGGGTGGAAGTAAATTACAGAGAAAAGGAAGCAAGTAAACATCTTGAGGGACTGAAAAGCATCATGAGAAATAAGTATCTGGGGATGAATGCAAAGAGAAGACTGTATGAAGGTGTGATTGTGCCCACAACACTGTATGGGGCAGTGACCTGGATTTTATGGGAGGAAGAAAGGAGTTTAAGAAATGCACTCAGCGGTTATGAAGACAGATAGAGCAAGAAATGAGAAGGTAAATAAAGCTTTGGGGTGGAAAGGGAGCTGGCAGATAGGGTTGATCAATAAATTTTGGGATGGTTTGGGTTTGACCACATGGAAAGAATGTTTGAAAACTGACAGCAAAAATAGTATGAATATATATACTTACCTCACAAACACTTATATGATGAAAATCTTTGGCCACCTCAGCAGGAAGAGATCCGTCGTCGCCCAGTAGGTGCACTACATTATTTGGGTCATGTTTGGGCCCAAGGACATAGACCTGCAAGTTCAAATGATCAATCAATCAATCTGTTACTGTGAATCTCTCTTGTGGGAGACCTCTGACCTGAGAAAGTGGCTAAGACCTTCTCCTATGCCTATAGGTCAGTCAATAAAAAGATTTTGAATTGTCTGGCATGAGAAGTAAAGTTTGCTTTTATTTGGCCATCCCCTTATCAGGGGGTAAAGACCTTTTGGTTTGGACTGTGTGCAGAGCAATGTTCTATATCTTCTGAGTGAATCTTACATCATTACATCATATAAACTTATTATTTTTTCTGTTATGAACATATGTGTTCTAAAAGATGAATAAACATTGACTCAAATAGCTGTCTATTACCTTCTGTCCTTTCTTAAGTGTCCCGCTGAAGACTCGAGCAAAAGCTACAAAAACATCATCTTCCTGAGGTGGTGGTTCTTCCACCGTTTCTTCATTATCACCGCTGACAGGCACCTGCTCACCAAGTGTCACTCCATCTGCATCTGTTTCAAACAAGAAATAAAGGCAACTGCTCAAGTAATTCCACTCTATCTGCATTTCTTTTATGTAAGAAATAAGGCAATTGCTGAACAAGTGTCATTACATCTGGATCTGTTTAGAACAAGAAATCTGACAACTCAAAAAGTATCACTTAATCCACATCTGTTTTGAATACTAATTACAACTGTTCAAAAGTGTTACAATCTACATGTGTATTTGAATTATCAATACACCAAAGTCTCTTAATCCAACACTCACCAACTGCCACTTGTGCAGATGTTTGGGCCCAGAACATAAACCCACTTTGGGAATTGGTGGAGTTTTATGTTCTGGGCCAATTCTTGAAGTGGGTTTATGTCCTGGGCCTAAACATTCACACAAGTGGTGGCTGATGAGTTTTGGATTAAGAAGGCCTTTTCCCTACAAAAAAGGGAGTTACTACACACATCCAGTGCACTAGTGGCATAACTTGAAGCATGCTGGTCTCACATCCACTTAGTTGTGGGTTTTAATTCCATACTCCTCTCCGATTCCTGGCAATGACTGTTCCTTGCCCCAACAGTCCAAGTTCACAGGTCAAAGGTGATATCTTTGGCCACAGCTATGCACCTCCTGCCATAGGCTGCTTACCAGCACCTGCACACACCCACATCACAAACAATTGTAGCCCATTCCGTCCCTCCTCCAACCTCAGAACCTCAGGGATAAAGAGTCACCCTTTCCTCCACCACAATGCTTGTGTGAAAAGGTGAGAGAAATACAATCTTGGTCCTGGTCCAGTGACCAAGTTTCAGACCTTTGGGTTCACACCTCCAGATGGAGGTAAGGGTGTTAATAGGTTTTGAAGACAAGCAGCAGGAAGATGATTCTATCTGATGTCTATCATGTAGGACCATCACATACAGGTATCTGTCATTAGTCCTACTTAATTCACATTTTCATACGACAGTCATAATTTTTGGTGGTACAAAGAAATAACCACACTCAACTTCCACAACTGAAATCTTTACACGTAAAATGATGATACATTAGGGCTCATTTACACAGTGACCCTCCCTCCTCACTTGAGGAGATGAGGAGGGAGGGTCACTATGTAAATGAAGCGGCCCTGCTGTGAATGTAATGTGTTTTGCTTCATTGCTTCTGACCTGTGAGAAAGCTTTAGCAAAAGGTAAGGATGTTTCTTGGGCCTTTATGAATCTGGAAAAGGCTTATGACAGGGTAGACAGGAAACCACTGTGGGAGGTTTTGCAGATATATGGGAGAGGGGGTTTGTAGGGAGTGATTACTTGTGAATGATATTTTGACGCAGCCCAAACAGATTGCTCCCCGTCTTCTCTTTTTCAGCATAAGAGGATGGAGAGAGGGGGTCACTGATTAAGTGAAGCAGCCTTGCTAAGGATGTACTGTGTCTTGCTGCATTGCTTTTGATCAGGGCGGTGGGTGGGGTACAGAGATGACCCATCATCCATGAGGAGCTAAGATGAGAGAGAGGAAAGGGTGGTGAATGGAAGTGGAATGGGTGGGAGTG
Organism: Oratosquilla oratoria; assembly: GCF_046742065.1. Lineage (NCBI taxonomy): Eukaryota > Metazoa > Arthropoda > Malacostraca > Stomatopoda > Squillidae > Oratosquilla > Oratosquilla oratoria. The sequence goes on from NC_134806.1 coordinate 43,082,204, forward strand.
GGTGCATGACTTTTGACTTGGGTACCTCCCTTATAAGGGGGAAAAAAAACTTTGGTATATAAATGTATAGCTCCCAACCAGGCCAGTGGGCAGGACATAGGGATGACCCTTCATCCATGAGGAGCTAAGATAAGAGGGAAACACTGGGTGGGAGTGGGTAGCCTTGGCTGGCTACCCCATTCAAAAAGGGGAAGAGGCTTTTCATATATATATACATAATGTGGGACCAGTGTCCAACTAAATGTTATACAATTTCTTTATTCAAATGAACTTTACCTTTATTCTCCAATGCTTGTGCTCGCCTTCTTATTTCATTTCTCTTTGCCGCCACTTCCTCGTCAGTCAGCAGGCCACCCCTCACTCCACCACTTCGACTGGTAACAATTCTGTCCTCTGGTAAATTCTTCCTTGGTACACAAACCATCTGAAAAAGCAAGAACAATTAAATTATTTCTCAAGATATATTTATCCATCTACATACAAAACCTCTTTCCCCTTATAAGGGAGGTAATCAACCACGGCATGTACCCATCTGTCAGGTTTCATATATACATACATACATACATATACATACATACATATACCAAGGTTTTTTCCCCCTTTCAAGGGAGGTAGCCAAAAAGGGAAAGGCATAAAAACACTCCCACCCATTTCATACATATACATACATACATACATACATACATACATATACATACATATACCACGGCTTTTTCCCCCTTACAAGGGGGGTAGCCAAAAAGAAAAAGCCATAAAATCATTCCCACCCATTCCATCCCTGAATACACTCCACACCCCTCCACCCTCCCTCTTATCTTAGCACCTCCTGAATGACGGGTCATCCCTGCACCTTGTCCACTGCCCTGGGTCAGAAGCAGTGTCGCAAGACACAGCACGTCCACAGCAAGGCCGCTTCATTAAATCGGCGACCCCCCCTCTCCGTCCCCCCATTGCATAAAATGAGAGGACGGGGAGAAATCCCTTCGGGCTGCGTCAAATTTTGCTCACACATACTACCTCACCCCCCATCCACCCGCCCATTCCACCTCATGCTATCACAACATCATCCATATACAACCATTCTCCATTAACCCCTGTCTTCTGTCCTCTCCCGTCCTTCCTCAACAGACATTCCCCTCTTCCCCAAAGCCCCCTTCACCCCATCCATCCACCTCATCCTAGGACGTCCCCTCATGTTCACTCCCTCCACATCTGCCTTCCACACCTCTTTTACTAGTCTTTCTTCACTCATTCTTTCCATGTGTCCAAACCATCCTAATATTCTTTCATCAACCCTATCTCCCAGCTCCTTATCCACCCCTGTTCTCCTCCTCACCTCCTCATTTCTCACTCTATCTAGCCTAGTAACCCCCATCATACTTCTCAGACACCTCATCTCAAACACATTCCAACTCCTTCTCTCTTCTTCTCTTATGTTCCATGTTTCTGCCCCATACAGTGCTGTTGGCACAATCACTCCTTCATACAGTCTCCTCTTAGCATCCATTCCCAAATGTCTATTCCTCATTACACTCTTTAATCCACCAAGGCATTTACTCGCTTCTCTAAATCTACATTCTACCTCCACTTTCACTCCACCTTTCCCTGCCACATTTGCACCCAAGTATCTAAAGCTATCCACTTCCTCCAGTCGCTCTCCCTTAATGCTCACTTCCAGTCTACTGCCACTTTCACCCCTTGTACATCTCAACACCTTACTTTTACCCACATTTATCTTTAGCTTTCTTCTATCACATACTCTCCCAAACTCTGCCACCAGCTTCCTCAATCCCTCCTCCGATCCTGCCACAAGCGCAGTGTCGTCCGCAAACAACAGCTGGCTCACCTCCCACTTTTCTCCATTTTCTTTAACCATCTCCAATCCCTTGCCCACTACCCTTGCATTTACCTCTCGCACCACCCCATCCATGTATAAGTTGAACAGCCAGGGCAACATAACGCATCCTTGACGAAGCCCCACCTTTACCACGAACCACTCACTCTCTCCATTCCCAATCCTGACACAAGCTCTACTATTCTCATAAAAACTCTTGACAGCTCCCAGAAGCTTTCCTCCTATCCCGTATATCTGCATAACCTCCCACATTGCCTTCCTGTCTACCCTATCATAAGCCTTTTCCAGATCCATAAAAGCCCAAAAATCATTCTTCCCCTCTCCTATAGCTTTCTCACATATCTGTCTTACCACAAAGATCTGATCTACACAACCTCTACCTGTCCTAAATCCACACTGTTCCTCACCAATTACTCCTTCTGTTCCTCTCCTAATCCTCTCAACCAAGATCCTCCCATAAGCCTTCCCAACTACACTCAACAAGCTAATCCCTATGAAACTACTACATTCACACTTGTCCCCTTTTCCCTTGTAAAGAGGAACTATACAGGCACTCCTCCAGTCCTCCGGCACTCTACCCTCTCTCCAACAAACATTAAATAACCTCACCAACCAGTCCACCATCACTGTACCTCCCTTTTTCAGACATTCCGCATGGCATCCAGGTTTCAATCTTTATATATATTTTTCTCACCATTCCCATCCTGCTCATCCCATATATCTTTTCATATTTTATGACTTCCTCCTTGAAACATACCCATTCTTCCTTTATCCCTCATACCATCCACAACAGGAGGAAAATTTGTATGAAGTTTCTAGAATCAAGCTATCAAAATGTAATACCAATATGTTTAATCTACGAACTGGTAATTATGAGAAATGACATTCAACCAACCTTTGAGACATATACAATGAGAGGGGCATTTTCATCTGAAGCACACTTCACAAAAGCTTCCTTAAGAAGTTGTGTTTGAGATGGAAGAGAGTCAAAACGCTGTGTAGCACTACACATGAGCTTCATAGCCCGTTCTTCACTTATGTCACCTGCACTTGGCAAGTGGTAGATCACACATTCTGAGGAAAGCCAAAATAGTATAAAATTAAACAAATATTAATACAGATACTATAGAGGAGAATAAACCATTGCAAAGTCACATCTGAGAAATCTCTCTGTTCACTGTTGGAGATATCTATGACTTTTTTTTTCAAGGATGCAGAAAGGAGGAGACTAAGTATGTTCGAGATATCTGGTGTTGAGAAGTATGGTGGTGTTTACAACAAGGATGGATAGAGTGATATATTGTGAAGGTGAGGGGCAGAGAGCTGGGGTGAAAAGATAGCTGGCATATAGGGTTGATCAAAGAATTATTATCATCATAAATACTTTGTATACACTAGGGAGTATGTTGCTTTACTCACATGCCAGTGCCAGTCCCCATGATAAGCTTGATAAACTTTTCCCAGCCATGAATTCTGTGATCAAAGAATACTGGGATGGTTTGGGCATATGGAAATAATGAGTAAAAAAAAACTAACAAAGATTGTGAAAGATCAAGAATGTAGTGGACGGATGGGGTGAAAAGGGGCACCAGCAAGCAAGGACGGGACAGGGCAAAAGACAGGTGCGACTATATTAAGTATGAATGGACAAGGAAATTATATAACCCAAAGGAATTTCTTCTCGCCTGCTCTGTAATTTTTTGAGTGGATATGGGGGCATGTAAGGTATTGGTGGGAGTATACCAGTTATAGCCGTCAGGCCCTGCTGTGGAGGTGCTGTGTCTTGCTGCATTACCTCTTGACTCCAGCACTGGGTGGGGGAAAAGGATGACCCTTTATCCATGCAGAGCCGAGATGGGAGTAACAATGCATGGATTTTTGGGTAAGTGGTGTGTAATGGGTGGTGAATTGGTATGTTTTTTGACTTAGCCACCCCCTTATATGGGGGAAGGGACTTTATGTATGTAAGTTTGACACAGCACGAAGGGATTTCTCCCAGTCTTCTCTTTTTCTGCACGAGGGGATGGAGAGGGGGGTCATCAATTAAATGAGGCGGCTTTGCTGTGGATGTGCTGTGTCTTCCTACATTGCTTCTGACCCGGGGCAGTGGGCAAGATGCAGGGATGACCTGTTATCCAGGAGCCAAGAAAAGATGGAGGGAAGGGGGGTGAGTGGGAGTGGAGTATGTGGGGATGAAATGAGTGGGAGTGGATTTATGTCTTTGGCTTTGGCTACCTCCCTTGTAAAGGGGAAAAAGCCATTGGTATATGTGTGTAAGTATGTATGTGAAGAATGATTAGCAAAAGTGGTGTGGAAGGCAGAGGTGGATGGAGTGAACTTGAGGGAACAACAGAGGATGAGATGGATGGATAGGTTGAAAGGGGCTTTGAGCGAGAGGGGAATGCCTGATGAACAAGGAAGGGAGAAGGCAGGGTATAGGGGCAAGAGGAGAATGGCTGTATATAGATGATACTTTGATCCAGCCTGAAGTGATTTCTCCCTGTCTTCTCTATTTTCCACATGAGAGGATGAGGAGGGGGGCTACCATAAGTGAAGCCGCTCTGCTGTGGATGTGCTGTGCCTTGCTACATTGCTTCCAACCCATGATGAGCTAAGATATGAGGGAAACAAGGGTGGTGTATGGGTAGGAGTGGGTGTGTGCCTTTGATTTGGCTAACTCCCTTATATAGGGGAAGAAGCTATTGGTATATAGATAATTTTCATATATGTGTTGATATAATAACTGAACAAACCTAAGACAGCTGGAGCTAGGGGAAGCCACTTTGAAATGATGTGATTCAGTCGAGCCCTTGTATCCGGGGTCTTCATGATGCTCATTGGTACCTTGATCCCTAAGGATTCTGCAACTCTTTCGGTCTCAACTTTGTCCTGGAAAAATAAAAATACAAAAATAATAATTGTTGCTTCAAGTTTCGCTAAGTGGTGAGCCCTCATTCCTACAGGAGGTGGCAATGGTCCTTGGTCCCTGGGAAGAAAATTTGAACTGTTGTCTGTGTTGTATTAGTGTAGGACTGTTTCTAACCGAGAGTAGCGAGAAGAGAAGAGCAGTTGCCAGTCTGTCAGCCCTCCATGTGTAAAAGGTGCAAGAAATACAGTTGAACCTGACAGAGATCCTGAGCTCAGTCCAGAGACCAAGTGTCAGCTCCTCAGGGTGGCACTTCCTGATGAAGGTGAGGGGGTTGTCGGGTTTTGGGAATGGGCAGCTTTGCTGTCCATCTTGTGGGATCACCACATGCAGGTACCCATCATTGATCCCTCCAGGAAAAAAGTAGATTAAGCTCACTTTTTCATTTTCCTATCTACTTTATTCCCCACACACAATTATTATGTGCTTACCAAAGGTCTTTTCCCTCTTATAAGGGAGTAGCCAAGTCAAATCACACACACCTTCTACATACACATTAGAACCTATCTAATGGCCCTCTCACCTTAACACCTTATGGGTATGGATGAAGGGTCATCCCTGTCTCCTGCCACACTATTCATGTCAAAGGCAATGCAACAAGACAACTACTTCCACAATAGGATCCAACAGCCAGAGTTAGCTTGCCTTGACTCCTTCATTAATGGCAACCCTCCTCCTCCTCCTCCTCCTCATCATCATCATAACCATCATCATCATCCACTAAAAGGTTTTACAGAGCAAACAAGAATATCCCTTTGGACTATATCATCCTTTCATCTATTCACAATCTTCCTCTACTCACTCCCATCTTTTGAACTCTCTCAACCCTGCTTGACAGACATTCTTCTTGTATTCAGTGACCCCTTTAACCCATTCATCCACCTCATTCTTGTTCTTCCTCTAAAGGTCCCTCTCTCCACATCCATGTTCCACTATTTCTGTTTCTTGTCTTTCCTCAATCATTCTTCCCACAAGCCCAAACCACCCTCCTATTCTTTGTTCTAATCCATCTGACAGTTCTCTTTCTATTCCCATTCTCTGCCTCACTTCCAAACTTTTCAATCTCTCCATCTGTCATGAAAACAGTACCAACACAGAATTGGCCCAACCACAGATTCAAACTACCCCAGATGCAACCACCACACAGACACAGAACACCTAATTCTATAATCCCCCATGTTAACAATCCCTATACAACAACACAATATCTCTTCTCTAAGTGAATTATGGTCCCACCTGGAGGCTGCAGGTCTTCTGCAGGAGACCAGGGGCAATGGATTGATTGATCAATCTCTCCATTCTTGTAACACCTAAGATATTTCTTTAACATTCTATCTCAGCTATCTCACTCTTCTTTCCTGCCTCCCTTAGATTCCAAGTCTTGGCTTCATTGAGTACCATGGGTACTATCACTCCTTACAACCTGTTCCTGGCAGTCATCCCCAAATACCTGTGTCTCATAACAATTTCCTTTCTACCTTAACATTTACTTCCATCCTTTATTCTATAATTCACCTCCACTCCATTCACAGTTATATGCGACTCCAAATACTTAAAAATCCCCACTTCCTCCAGCCTCACCCTTCAAGCTCACATCAAACCTGCCACCATCATCACACCTTGTACTCATCACTTTATTTTTGCCCAAATTTACTACCCTCCTTTTACACACTCTCAAACTCTGTCACCAACTGCTTCAGTCTCTCCTTGGAATCAACCAAAAGGACGTCCTCAAACAACAACTGGCTCAATTCCTATGTCCTTCCACTCCAACCCACTAAACCTAAGCCCAAACCTCTGTCTCACTGTTACATTTACCTCTTGTCTTCTACAACTATGGAGAGGGAGGGTGTCGCTGATTAAGTGAAGAAACCTTTCTGTGGATGTGCTGTATCTTGCTGCACTGCTTCTGACCCAGGCAGTGGGTCATCTTCAAGGAGCTAAAATAGGAGGGAAACAAGGGTGGTGGATGGAAGTGGAATGGGTGGAAGTGGATGCATGCCTTTGACTTGGATACCTCCCTTATGTGGAGGAAGAAGTTCTTGGTATATAGACAGATTGATACATTTACTACCCTATCAGGGATCAATGACAGGTACCTGCTTGTGATGGTCCTGCAAAATGGACAGCAAAGTTGCATATTTCCAAACCCCATCCACCTCAACCCATCAGGAGGTGCAGACCTGAGGAGTTGACAGTCTCCTGACTGGACTCAAGATCTCTATCACTTTCAATTGTATTTCTTACACCTTTTCATACATGGAGAGCTGACAAGTGGTGATTGCTCCTCTCCCTCAACTGCTTTCACCAAGTGACAGATAAATAGTCCCAAACACATACAACACAGAAGCAATTCTGACATTTCTTCAAAGAGAGATCTGTGGGAAGTTCCAAGGACCAGTACCAGCCACCATCCAGCCTTTCTAAGCTACCAGAAGAGGCTGGATGACCACATCCCATAATATACAACATATTATAAAAGACTCCACTGTACACAATCACACATGCCAACAACACAATATACAATCTATAAGGGATTTGTGAGAAAACCCTGTTCCAGCTATGTTGTTTCTCAGGGAGGTGGGACTCCTCGGCCAGTCAGTCTAGGGAATGACAACAACAACAACTGTGGGGCTGCAGGTTTTCTGCTCAGTGATAACTTTATGGATAAGAATGACAGATGGTAAAGGACATAAACTGCCTAGTGCAGACCTTATGATCTTTTGCAGTCCCCTCAATTCTTATGTTCTTAAGTTCAATTATCATTAATACTACCCCATTCATAAAAACATTAATCAAACATGGCAATATAACTCAACCTTGACAGTGTCCCACAATCACCAGAATATTCATGCCAAAGTATAAAAAGCTGTAAGAGAATGACTAATTAAAGAAATGAAATATTGCAATAAAAAATTAAGTAAATCATTAGTGTAGACTAATTCAAACATTACTAACCTTCCTAATCATGATGGTTTCATACAATTTGTAAATGTTGTCCAGAATAAGTGTCACGAACAACGGATTTTTCCGCTTGTCTCTTGCCCCTTTCACAATGCGTTTACTGCCTCCCTTGTTTGTGATGTAGAAATCCCCAAACATGGTCTTGTTCAGCACAACCTTGTTCATGCCCAACTTGGATCCAAACTGACTTGCAAAATGTCTTATTCTGAAAAAAATATGTATGCATAAATAAATACAATATTATAAATAAATAAAAATAAAATAAAACAAATAAATAAATACATACATACATACATATACCAAGGCTTTTTCCCCCTTCCAAGGGAGGTAGCCAAAAAGGGAAAGGCATAAAAACACTCCCACCCATTTCATCCCTAAATACACTCCACATCCCTCCCACCCTCCCTCTCATCTGAGCACCTCCTGGATGACGGGTCATCCCTGCACCCTGCCCACCGCCCTGGGTCAGAAGCAAATAAAAAATGTATAATTTGATGACCCATTTCTGATGGGATGCTCACTTGCAGTACTAAGAGAGCATATTATATATTCTCTGATTCAGAAAGTCCTCCATACAGAAGCAGTCCTATCCCTCTCTCAGAGGAGTTTGTGAAGTTATAATGAAAAACAATTCCTTTAAATGTGTACTAGCCAGGGGCCACGGATGACCCTTTATCCATGACGAACTAAGAACAGAGGGTGGATGGGAGTGGAATAGGTGGGAATGAAATGGGTGGAAATGGGTGCATGCCTTTGACTTAGCTACCCCCCTTAAAAGGGGGGAAAGCCCTTGGTGCATTAATAGATTATCCATGAAAATGAGGCAAATTACAGAGTGAGGGAAATAAGTAAACATCTTGGGGAATGAAAAATGTCACCAGAAACGGGTATCTGGGGATGGATGCAAAGAGAAGACTATAAAGTGGGGAAGGGTTTGTGTGTATGACACTGTGTGGGGCAGAGACCTGATTTAAAGTGAGGCAGGAAGGAGAAATTTAAATTTATTTTGATGAAGTGTTTGGGAAGTATGGTGGGGGGTCATAAGAATGGATAGTGGAAAATTATGTGAGAAGGAGAGTGGGGGTGGAAAGGGAGCTGAAACATAGGACTGATGAAAGAATACTGGGATGGTTTGGACACATGGAAAGAATGAGAAAAGACCACCAAAAAGATTGTAGAAGGTATAGTTAGATAGAGTGAACATGAGGGGACCATTGAGAATAGGATGGATGGATGAATGGGGTGAAAGAGGCCTTGGGTAAAAGAGGAATGCCTGTTGAGGAGGAAAGGAAGAGGGCAAGAGATAGGTGTGAGTGGAGAATGGTTGTGGATGGATTAAATTAATGTGGCAAGACAGAATTTCTTCTTGTCTTCTCTATTTTTGCATGTGAGGGGATGAAGCGGGAAAGTCATCATGTAAACGAAGTGGTGGGACCCTACTATGGATGTGCTGTGTCTTGCTGCATTGCTTCTGACCCAGGGCAGTAGGTGAGATAATGGAACAACCTGTCATCCAGGAGGAGCCAAGAAAAGAGGGAGGGAGGGAGGGGTGGTGAATGGGAGTCGAGTATGTGGGGATATAATAAAGAACCCATGTGTCCACATGCCTCCATCCCCAACCCTACCCAACACATACACATTAACAAATAGAATTTAAAAAACACAGGTCAAATGTTACCCCTAATTAATTTTTCTAACATGTTCCACTACCACAAATGACTTAACACACATGACTGATGATAAATGACTGATTCAGTTTTATGTTATTAAATCCATCATTTAAGTCACGGACATAACCTTACTATCAAAACATAACACTTACCCAAATCCCCAACCATCATAGGCACTGGCAAATATAACATTTCCTCTTTCTGGTGTAAAGTACAAGTTAGAATCATCAATATCTTCAATTCCCCAATCAGCAAATATGTCACTTTTCTCTTTTTCATCATTTGCTTCTCGCTCTGATTCTCTTCTTTCCCGATCGACTCTCTTCAGCCTCTCCACCTCCTCCCACGTACGTCCAAGGACTTCAGTGTTGTACAACTCTGCCATGTATGCATTAACCTAGATAAGGAAATAAAGAAAATAATTACATTGTGGTGGTCCTGCAAGACTGCACATTTCCAAAACCCATCAACCCCCTCACCTCCATCAGGAGATGCAGCCCTGAGGGGCTGACATTAAGTTTCCAGACTTGGCCCAAGATATATCTCTATCAACTTCAACTGTATTTCTTACACTTTTCTGAACAGGGGGAGCTGACAACCGGCAACTGCTCTCCTCTCCCAAAAATTTTCAGCTGGTAACACAGAAAGAGTCCCACAATGATACTGCACAGTCAGCAGATCAAGTTTCTTCCAAGAGAATAGCACATTAATGTCACAAACTCTCCCTCTCAAAAGAGGCAAAGATGACGCCTCCTTACAAAGGACTTTCTGAAGCAGGGAATTTAATGTAGTATCACTTTACTATGACCTTACTTGCTAGGCAGAATTTGAATTGCCTTCACTCCCAACCTCCACCACAAGTACCTACATACATACAGGGATCAGTACCACCTGCATAAAAGCTGGTGACGGGTATGCTGTGGCCATCTGGCCCCCAATTCTTGGGGTTAGGGGTGGTCCTACAATGCAGACGTTGCCACACTGTAGAAAGTGGTCGGAGCCCTCTGATCCAAACATCTTCCAATCATCATCACCACCACCATAACATGATACACCCCAGTTGACAGCGGTGGTGCCAGGAATTTTTAGTTGGGGAGGTTAAGGGGGGGCTGAGCAAATTTTTGGGGGCTAATAGTAATATGATAATACACATATATCATCCTCATTTCAGAAGGGGAGGGGGTTAATGGTTGGGCTAGCACTGATGGCTGACAAATCTTTAGCCCTGGCAATTAAAAATTCCACTTAATAAAATTATTTCAATGAGTGTTTTAAATTTTCAATTTGCTCATTTCAGTTGGGGGGGGCTAATGGGGGGGCTGGCCACTTTTTTGGGGGGGGCTAAAGCCCTCCCACGCCCCCCCCTGGCACCGCCACTGCCAGTTGACCACAGACACACATACAGTAATTACAAGAGAACAAACTGGGAAACTTTCACTGAAGTGACAGAACAACAATTTGAGACAAAAAACAGTACACCAATCAGACATGCTGTGCATACCCTCAATACATACATATACATACAACTTTTTTCCCCTTACAAGGGAGGTAGCTAAAAAACAAAGACATAAAATCCACTCCCACTCATTCCATCTTCACATACTCCACTTCCATTCACCCAACTCCCTCCCTCTTATCTCGACTCCTCCGGGATGACAGGTCATCCCTGCATCTCACCCACTGCCCTGGGTTGGAGGCAATGTAGCAAGACACAGAACATCCACAGCAAGGCCACTTCATTTAATTAGCGATCCCCCCCTCTCTCCGTCCACTCATGCAGAAAAAGGAAAGATGAGGAGAGATCCCTTTGGGCCACATCAAAATATCATTCAAACATACTCCCTCCCTCCCTCATCCCCCACCCACTCCCTTTCATGCATCACCCCATCTTCCATACACAACCATTCTCCACTCACCCCATCTTCAGTCTCCTCCCTTCCTTCCTCAACAGACATTCCCCTTCCCCAATGCCCCTTTTACCCTATCCAACATCAATATATCTTTATAAATACAAAAAACACAGCCATAAAACACATCCCCAGAGGTAACAGCAAATCACACAACCCAAACTTTACGCCAGAAATCCAAGGCCTCATCAGATAACGTGACACACTTAACACTATACCCCCACACCTATCCCTCAAAACATAAGACCACATACAAGCACTAAACACTGTGATCAACAACAAAATACATGAACAAAAAACACAAAATTGGCAAACATTTGTCAACACAATTATGAAACAAATACCAAAAAACTGTACAAGACACTCAACAGCATTACACTATCCAACTGTAACACAACACATTCTCACACAGCATTAACCACAACAACAGTCAGCTTACCCTCAAACAGACAAGCAAACAATCATAAATCATTTTGCCATCTCACCTCTCACCCTGACAACCAACACATCATTTGATGTAAGAAAGACTTCCCCACAGACCTGAGTACACAGCCTTCATAGACAACCAGATGAAGCATATAATCCATAACCTCAAGCACTCATCTGCCTGTGGCCCTGGTAAAATAAGTAACATCCATCTAAGACACCTTGGACCACATGGCATACATGCACTCACCTACATTGCAAACTACATCTGTTCACACAACACTATACCCGACGTCTGAAAGCATGGGAAAATCATCACCATCCCTAAACCCAACAAAGGCCCAAGAGTTCCAGCATCACACAACCCAATCACACTACTATGCACCCTCCAAAGTCATAGAAGGCTTCATAATACAACTCGTCACACCACATGCCCCCCTTGCTTAATCACAACATGGTTTTCGACCACTACATTCCACAAACACTCTTCTGATAAACCTCACACAAAGAGATTTCAATGGCATCAATTCAGATAAGTCCCCACATGGAACACTTCTCATAACACTAGACATTAGTAAAGCTTTTGATGCCATCCCCAATCATAATCTCACAAACAAAATATATAATACAAACATGCACATTAATACCAAAAGATGGTTGGCCAATTATATAGCAGGTAAAAATACCTGTGTCATATAATGGCCAATCATCACACACCATAAGCTTTAAGAATGGAGTACCACAGGGCTCATTTCTATCCCCCACACTCTTTAATCTATATATGTACAATATATCCACATCCGACATCTCAGAAATACAAATCTCTTCTTATGCAGATGACATAACAATTACATGCACACACTGTAATGTCGACAAAACTGCAGAAATACTACAACCATACCTTGATACACTCAACACCTGGTTCACTACAAAAAGACTAAATAGCCCTACCAAATCTACAGCCACACTTCTCACCAAATGTACAGTGTAACACAAATACATACCTCATCTCTATCACCAAAAATCTCATAGCACACACACATACACCCAAAATTCTTGACATAACATACAACACATCTATGTCATTCAAACAACACATCACAAACATAAAGACAAAATGCACACCTACACTTAAAGCAGTTAAATCAATTGCAGGAACAACATTCTGACAAAACAAAGAAAATATCACTACAGTATACAAAAAATAAATATGCTCAGTGACAAACTGTGGAAGCCCCATGAGCTTCTGATCTCAGAACATACCACAACACCCTACAGACCATACAAAACAAAGCCCTAAAGACAATTACAGGCTGCACAAATACAACACCTACAGAACATTTACACCATGAAATGAAAGTCCAGGACAAGGATCACCTTGACATGAGAAAAACACAAGAGTTGGAGTAACAACTCGCTGTGCAGCAATACTGAAATTATTTCAACTTTGGGTAGGATTTGAACCCGTACCACCATAGTGGCAGCTGCTGCATTTCTATATACAGACGGTCCTCAACTTACGTTTTAGTTACGTTCCGAACGGCCGAACGTAACGTGAAAATGAACGTAAGTTGTTACTGTACTATACATCCATAAATTCTATTACCGTATCTTATAAAACACCCCTAAATCATTAATTATAAACATAACATTGTTTGAAAAGAATAACATTAATTTCAAATAAATTAAATTCAAGCAACATAAATTGAGATGGTGGAGGAGGAAGAGGCAAGGCAAGGCATGTTCAGTCTGTCGTTTGTGCCATGTAAACAATGGACGCAGCATCATGCGTAAGTATCGTTTGAACTACGGAGAGCGCGCTAAACTAAAAAATTCACTCAAAATTTATTTTTTTTACAATTTTTTTTTACAGTCAGTTCAAACGTAAAATTGAAAAAACATAAAACGAATGAACGTAAGTAGAGGAGCGTCTGTACTAATAAAAGAATTCTTGTTGATATCAATCTAAATCAGACCAAACACCAGAAATCCCTCAAGGGGACACATCCACTCCAGCCCCTGATTGGCTGAGAGAGTGGTGATGTCATGGCAATAGAGACAACTGACTGGCTGAAGACAGCTGCAAGCGAAGCGAGCTCGCCCAGCCCAAAGGGCCGAACCCCCGCATAGTGGGTTCGGGTGCGGCCCTTTGCTCATATGCATATATATATATATTATATATATATATATATATATAAAATACATACATATACCAAGGCTTTTTCCCCCTTACAAGGGAGGTAGCCACAAAGAAAATGGCATAAAACCATTCCCACCCATTCCATCCCTAAATACACTCCACTCCCCTCCACCCTCCCTCTTATCTTAGCACCTCCTAGATGACGGGTCATCCCTGCACCTTGTCCACTGCCCTGGGTCAGAGGCAGTGTCGCAAGACACAACAAGGCCACTTCACTAAATTGGCGGCCCCCCCCCCTCACCGCCCCCCCATGCATATAAAATAATAATAATAATAATAATAAAAAAGAGCATAACTACACAAAAATTAAATGTTTCAACACATTTGTAAGATAACTGTAAATCACACATTCCGATCATCTTTCAACAAAGTTTCTTTTCTCTGAATATCGGATTTACAGTTTATAACCACATGACTTATTACATTATGATGGAATCAAATCCTTCAATCACATTAGACTTACCTGTTCTAAAACACCACTGATAGTGTAGTATGCATCCAAAGGGCTAAGTTGTGTCTCTAGAATAAGTCGGTCAATCTTGTTGAGGACGAGAATCGGCTTAATATTTTCAACCCAAGCTTGTTTTAAAACAACCTGTAATGAGAAGATAAAAATAAAGTTACGAAAAATATGTGTGAAGATTCCTTCAACTCAATAAAGCTGCCTGACAGCAACGAAAGTAAACGCTTTAAAGTCATAAAAAACAATGAATGGGTTTCTTGAAATAGGCTTCAGATAATTTTCAACATTTTGATTAAACAAGGAGCTTTCCTCAACTGAATAAAATTGGCTCACAGCAGCCAGAATAAGTGATGAAAGTCATACAACACTGACATATGATGAGGTGATTGTTAAGCCCTACTGTGGAGATGTTATTCCTGCATTGCTTCCAACCCAAGCAATGGGCAGGAGACATGGATGACTTCCTTCATCCACAAGGAGCTAAGATTTATAAAAGGGACAAGAAATGGGTGCTGGATGGGTGAAGGGCAGGTATTTGCCTTGGCTGAGCCATCCCACTTGTAAAGGGGAAATGCCTTTTGGTGTGTATATAATAAAATGAGAGGATTAATCATCACATGTTCAAGATAGTTAACATTTCTGCTAGAAATTGGGTTCCCCCCACTGAATAAAACTCCCTGGTGGCAGTGAGAACAAATAACTTGTAAAATGCAACATAGGTTAAATCAAGGTAAGTTCACGACAATTTTCAACTTTTGCCAAATGAATGTCTCCTCAAATTGAATAAAATCATCTAGATCCCATTATTAGTCTTGAACAAGTCAGTCCTTACCTTTGTCTGTGCACAAACACCTTCTATGACGTCCACAACAATTATAGTGCCATCACACAATCTGACTGCAGTAGACACTTCTGTGGAAAAGTCGACATGCCCAGGTGAATCGATAAGGTGAATGAGGTGATCTGTTTCATTATAGTTGTGATGTAAGGATACACAAGAACTCTTCATTGTTATTCCTCTCTCAATTTCATCCTTCCGACTGAAAAAATAAATTACAATAAAAAATCAAATAAAAAGTACATACATATATAAACCATTATTTTTTCCCACTTATAACTCTATGCGCAGTGTCTTGCTGCATTGCTTCTGACCCATGGCAGTGGGCAAAATGCAGGGATGACTCATCATCCAGAACCCAAGAAAAGAGGGAGGGAGGGGTGTTGAATGGGAGTGGAGTATGTGGAGATGAAATGGGTGGGAGTGGATTTATGCCTTTGACTTTGGCTACCTCCCTTGTAAGAGGGAAAAAGCCCTTGGTATATGTAAAAACACTCAATCTATTTCTACTCTCCAAACAATTTTTGCTAGTGTTTTCTCATTAATTTTCCATATCCCTAAACCAATCCAGTATTCTTTGATCAACCCTATCTGCCAACGCTCTTTCCACCCATGCTCTCCACCTCACCACCACATTTCTAACTCTATCCATCCTTGTAATTCCCCATACCTCTAAAACACTTCATCTTATACTCATTTAGACTCTACCTAAATTCTACTTTCAACAAATATAAAATATCTGCTTTATTCAGTGCTGAGGGCACATCACTTTATCATACACACTACTTGGATCAAAGGTAATGCAGCAAGACAGCACAGTATCTATCACCCAATTCATATCATTTAGTTCATCCATCCACTAAGTATCCTGGGCAAAATATTCTAACCAAGAGTTCAATACAACTTAGGAAATACATGTTTCTCAAAGTACATTGGATTGCAAGGAGTTACAGAGGCAAGATAATATTTTTTTCAGTTCATAATGAGGTCAAATGGAGATATTGGATGGCAAAAAATAAATTGAACTTACCTGTCCATATACCTGATACGTCCAACCATCCGCTGAGATATTATGCCATTGGAAGCGACAAGTGCATCTGCTAAAGAAGTCTTCCCATGGTCCACATGTGCCATGATGCAAATGTTGCGAATGTTTTCTGGCTTCCCTTGCAGGGAGGTCACCCGATCTGCAGTCATGCCTGCCATTTTTTCTATAATGTCAAGAAGAAAAGGTAAGAAAATAGATTCAAAACAAACAAGCCAACACAATAGCAAATGTACTAAAATAAGAGTGTGTAAAACCTGGTACACACTCATTCCATAACATTGTTTTACATAACCCCACAGAACACTATATGAAAGACACACATTTCTATGCAAATGTCCTAAATCCTATCCAATAACAACAACAATATCAACAACATCATCATCATTGACCCAATGGACTTTAGACTCTACCTATAGTTCACAGAAAAGGAGCAATGCTCTTACTCTCCAATGATCATATCTAGCTTCAAATTCATGTAGAGATCCAACTTAGACTATTAAACTATATCTTATTTTCCAATTATCATATTTACTTTTGAATTCATGTATTATCTGAGCTTGGGCAACATTGCCTTCTAAGCTATTCCAAGTATTTATACATCAGTGTGGAAAGATGTATTTTTTCATTTCCTTTAGACCTTTCGTCTTTCTCAATTTGTTCTTATGACCTTTTAAAACCCTCCCATCCCTAATCAAAAGATATCTTCTATCAATGTAGTCTATCCCATTTGGCAACCTCAATATTGTAATCATGTCACCTCTCTCTTTATCTACCAAGCTGGAAACCAGTTTAGTTGCTGCCCTTTGTATTCTCTCAATCCTGCTTATATCTTTCGCTCTGTGTGGGAACCATACCATTGACACATACTCTAGTAATGGACAGATTAGGGTTTCTATGAGTTTTTTCATCATCTATTCATCTAAATAGTGAAAAGCAACCTTTATGTTCTTCAACAGTTCATATGTCTCTCCCATAATCTTTATGATATATCTTTAAGGTGATAGGTTGTCTTTTATCAACATTTCCAAATCTTTCTCCTCTTTTGCCTTTTACAATGGATTTATTTCCCAAGGAATAGTTTCAAGGTAGTTTTTTGAGTTATTGCATGTTCTGGTATTGAAATTCATCTTCCATTTTTGGCTCTATATAATTATATCATCTAGATCTTTTCCCTTGAGCCAACAGCCCTCCTCATTTTTCACTCTTCTCATGATTTTAGCATCATCTGTATACATGCTGGGATAGTTCGTTGTATCCTCCATCATGTCAGTGACATAGATAATAAAATATTATTGGTGGTAACACTGAACCTTGATGAACTCCACTGGTCACTGTTTTCCATCCTGACATCTTATCCTTTATTTGCACAAATGAAATGATATGAGAGGCCTTTGTTCAACAATGGTTGAATGACTGATTCATATACTGAACAACTTCCTATCCTGACTCAAATTATGTAACTTGATATAATCTATACAGTATTTCTAAATAGAATAATTTTAACCTTAGATTTTTTTTTTTTTTTTTTATGTGGTAGGACAGGGAGGAGTGGAAGTGGAGGTACAATGAAGATTGAGAAAAACGAGTAAATGACTTGCGGGATTAAAAAGTGTAATGAGAAATAGACATTTGGGAATGGATGCCAAGAGGAGATTGTATGAAGGAGTGATTGTGCAGACAGCACTGTATGGGGCAGAAACATAGAACATAAGTGAGGAAGAGAGGAAAAATTTGAATGTGTTTGAGATAAGGTGCCTGAGAAGTATGATAGGGATTACTAGGCTGGAAAGAGTGAGAAACGAGGAGGTGAGGAAGAGAGTGAAGGTGGAAAGGGAGTTGGGAGTAGGTGTTGATGAAAGAGTATTGGGATGATTTGGACACATGGAAAGAATGCGTGAAGAAAGATTAGTAAAAGAGGTATGGAAGGCAGAGGTAGAAGGAGTGAACATGAGGGGGTGACCAAGGATGAGATGGATAGATGGGGTAAAATGAGCATTGGGAAAGAGGGGAATGTCTGTTGAGGGAGAATGGGAAAAGACAGAAGAAAGGGTATATGGAGAATGGTTGTGTATGGATGATGCTGTGATGCATGAAAGGGAGTAGGTGGGGGATGGGGGGGTGAGGGAGTATGTATGAAAAAATCATTTGACACATCCCGAAGGGATTTCTCCCCGTCTTCTCTTTCTGCATGAGGGGAGAGGGGGAGTTACCAATTTAATGAAGCAGCCTTGCTGTGGATGTGCTGTGTCTTGCAAAACTGCTTCTAACCCAGGGCAGTGGGCAAGATACAGGGATGACCTGTCATCCAGAAGGAGCCAAGATAAGAGGGAGGGAGTGAGGTGAATGGGAGTGGAGTATGTGGGAATGGAATGGGTGGAAGTGGTTTTTATCCCATTGTTTTTAGGCTACCTCAACCCTTTGACAGATTTGTTTATCCTGACTAAACACTTGTCAGTAACTCCCATACCCTTTGGCCTGTGAAACCAACCCATTTTCTTTGAACCACAGGAAACCATTATTTATAAATTACTTTGTAATAATCATGGTAGAAATTCCCCTTTAACTAGTACACCCTTTGCCAATTATTGAATATTAATTACCTGTACAGAACTTTTGCTATTTCTTGTCAAGTCAGCTATAAATCATTTATTGTAGATCTAAGTATCTCTAATCTATTGTTTTTTCACTCTTATATTCATAAAGAAAAAGTTGATGAACCCAGTGTTTGCCCATTAAGATTTCCTTATGGAAATATTATTCATGGCCTCAAGTTATGGCAGACTTATTTACATCATTTTTTTTTTCCTGCAGTATACATATTCCACACACCTGATTGCCCTGCATCCCATCAGCAATTTGGTGGTGGTATTTTGGAACGCTTGCAAATATTACTAAATCTAGAGAGGCATCCATGAATACTGTTAAATGTGTACTACTTAGATTCAGTGGGAGATTTATTCCTTGGAAGCAACTTGGTCTTACTGGAAAATATTATTTGAATGACTTGCCAATATCATATGGAGATTCAAACACAACTCTGTGAGAAGTAATTGACTTGTGTCCTAAATTCTATTTACATATCTCCAATTGGGTCCATAAGGCCAGTGGAGTGTCAAACAGTATCCTGAGGCCTATAGTAAACCATGACTTTTTATTCACGATGCCATTACATATCTCTCATATGCACTCTTTACTGGAATACTCTTCACTATAGAATCTGAAATATATTGGCAACCAGAAATTGCTAGAATCAATCCTGGATAGAATCTAATAATGATGAGTTATCACTGCCTCTAACTCTAGTAAATTGTCACATGTTGATATAAGAAGGCATCTTAGCATATTCACTATCAGGTCCACGTTGTATAGCAATTTTTCCAGTCTATTTCTCTTAACATGTTATCAACTGATTCACTCTAATATTACACCCTTTCTAAACTGAACTTTGTTCATGAATAAATAACCTTGGTTTGCAAATGCTAGAGGACAGAAGAACCAGAGGTGACATGATTGAAACATATAAACTTATACATGGATATAGAAATATCCCTTACACCAGATTTTTCCAGCTCAACACAAACCTGCAAGGACACTCCCTGAAGCTATCCATGCCTGGACACTGGTGGACATCATTAAAAGGTAAATGATTTGCCCCCCTGACTCATTGTCACTGACAAATGAAATGTACTCCCCAAATGTTGTAACTGCTAAAAAAAAATAAAAAAAAAAAAAACACATTTAAAGCAAGATAAAACAGACTAGTTTATATATACTGGCTGACATGTTTTCAAGGCAGGGGTCAATACAAGATGTCTATTCTTATTTTCCCCTTATCTGTTCATAGGTAAGCATAACCATTCATAGGTAAGCATAAGCACAGAGATCTGGTAGTCTACCTAATATTGTGGTTGTAATCTTATGTAGAATTCTATAGTTTATACATACATGGGTAAATATTTAGAAGTGCACACCTATACAATATAGCAATAGAAAATTAAATATAAATTTTGTAAATTATGATACATCAGCATAATATACATTTTTCTTGGTAGAAATCAATAACAGAAAAAGTTGCTAAAGGTGGTAAACAGAAATGTGACCACTTTGAGTACCTGTAGTAATGCGGTACCTGTAATTCTAGAGGTTATCAGGGTCATTATCTTCGACCTCTGAATCTATCAAAACAAAGATGGCACCTAAAGGAGTCAATGTGACTCCATTTGTTTGTGTATACCTTTTAACAACATTGGTGTTATTTTAGTTGTGCACAACTATGCAATATAGCATTAGAAAATTAAATATTAATTTTGTAAATTGTAATACATGAATGTAATATGCAATTTTCTTGGTGGAAATACAAAAAAAAATACTTTGCTACAAGCAAATATACTAACAAACGAAGTTGCTAGCATAGGATTGGGACACCATCTTGTCATTTGTCAAGTGTTTGTCATCTGCCCGGTCCAGTTGAAATGTCAGTTACATGATGGACATCACTTTGTGCACCTGTTGTTCTCCCACTCCACACGATGTTAACAAGCAGTGTTATAAAGACAACAAGGCTTCTCTAGATTTTCTGAGAGAACACGGGGTTCTGCCAACCACAGTTAATTGCCCAAAATGTAATAAACCGTGCTGGTTCCATGAAGATCAGCATATGTGGGTGTCACGATGACGATCCAAATGACCTTTAAATTACAGGTACCTATTTACTAAATACAGGTTAGGTTAGGTTAGAATAGATGAATTTATCCTTTCATTTCTTCAATGTCAGCATCTATCAAAACAAACATGGCATACCATTTGTCTAGCGCGACTTTGTTAGTTATGAAATCTGTTTTAGCAACTTTTTTATTTTTCATTTCTGCCGAGAAAATTGCATATTACCTTCATATATTATAATTTACAAAATTAATAATTAATTTTCTATTGCTATATTGCATAGTTGTGCACAAATTTTTTTTTTACCACATTTTCTGTTATTGACTTCCACCAAGAAAAACATATGTTACGTTGATGTATTATGATTTACAAAATCAATATTTAATTTTCTAATGGTGTGCACTTCTAAAAAAAATACCCATACATGCCAGTAGCACTGTGTGTGTTTCTAATGTTTACATTAGGTAGGTCAAACACCACCAGAGGCGCCACCGTCGATGACGAGCACAATAGCGCGTCATTTTATGCGCACGCCGTTCAAACGGCCAAATTTACATACCGCGGGAAATTTAATTAATAAAAATGTTGCGTGAGTGTATTTACTACGATCGTAATAAATTTCAAACATTCACATCATCAGTTACATGTCGGTCAATAAAAACATTAGATAAACATGGCGGCCTGCATTCAGCAGTATATCAAAAATTGGTATATGTTTCAACGTAAAAAATGAGCTAACAAATTTATTGTGCGGGCAACTGACCATAATTAACCAAAACTACTAGTATCGTGGATTATTCTAATACCAAAATAAAGTCAGTATGTTACGGTAGAGCTGAGAAATTGGTTGTTTAAATTAGTTTTTTTTTCTATCGGGTCGGATTATCGGATAACAACATCAACATCCATCCCGCCATCTTATCTATCACTGGTGATATGGACCAAACTTCACTCTATTAAGTTTCTTACTATTATGTTATTAGTGTAATAGACTTATAGTTGAATTATTTTAAATATTTCCTTTAAAATGTGTGATTTTCATGTAATTTGATCGAAGAGAAGTTACGTTTTCATCCTCCGTAATATTACGGACCACAGCTACGATTCGTCCTGCCCGCTATCTATGATCATTGGTGGTATGGATCAAACTACACTATTAAGTTTGTTACTATTGGGTTATTAGCGTAATACCTTGCATATAATTGAATTATTCAAATTATTTTCTTTAAAATGTGTGATTTTCATGTAATTTTACGGTATTCGTAGCTGTGGTGGGTAATTTTGCAGAGGATAAAAACGTAATTATATGATCAAATTACATGGAAATCACACATCTTATAGAAAATAGGTCAAATAATGCAACCATATGCTAATTTTTTATATAAAATTGTGCCTGTCAGTAAAAACCGTCATTGTTTACGTTTGATCGGCGATCAGTCAGACCGCACGTTTCGGCCCGATTTCCTCGGACAAAATAGGCCCGATTTAATTCCATTCAAAATGCAATATCTCGAGAACTAGGACAGCTAGATGGATAAATCAAATTGCATTATACTCATAGCGACTTTTTCCATCCCATGAGAACTACTTCAGTTCAAATATCAGGAATTCCATTTTCATATTGACCTAGCTATTTACATCACATGCTACAAGATAATAGATTGGCATCTTCAGAGACGACATAATCATATTGACTTTCCAATGATGGCACTTCTTTCCATACTAGAATGGCAACACCTCTTCTAGCTCTAGGATTTCTCATACTCATAACCACTCTACCACTATATGTCCCCTTTGCTTGCTACATTAGCTAAATTTACTAATTTTGTTAGCAGCATATGGTGCACTTTGACTTTCCAACTCTCTTGTTCTCTGTCTGCATATTCTTTTCTTTAGGGCTGGCATACAAGCAATAAATGGTTTCATTAGTCTCTGAGTACAGCTGGTCAGAGAAGCCCACTATCTATGTAAAGAAACCAAACTTTTTTGTAAACCAAATTATACAGACTACAGTTGTCATTGTCATCTGTACTCTGTAGTTCCAGTGACTTTCAAAATCACTATTTCCCAGCATCTTAGGGTCAAAGTATACCAGTTCTTTAGACAATGAAACACAATATCACTGTACCTTGAACAGATCTATTCTTCAGAATGATCAAATCATCTCCCAGGATTAAAAATAAATGTTCTTTTAGTCTTGTCAATCCATACAATTTTGCTTTCACTTTTGAAGTGCGAGTATAATTTTCTCGTCGAAAAGCAACAGACGTATATTTACAAATTTAAGTTTAGGGTTACTTTTCCTAGCCCCATTACCAGTTTCACATCAACAGACCATACACTTGTGCAGTCATTACAAAAGTCAAAACCTTTGTCATTTTATGTCTGAGTTGCATCTTAACAACACGTTGCAATTTTCAAAGTGAAATTACACCCAATACATACAAATGAAATCTAAATTTACCGTAAATTTTGGAGATTCGCCTACTCCTTTAACTAGACACAAGTTATTCAGCAGTTTTCACAACCACGAAATTACGAATTTAATACCAATTCATCCAGGCACTCCCGACTTCCTGCACATGTTTTCATCACTTGCCGCAATCAGCTGTGATTTTGTTCGGATGATATATATTGACGTGGACTTCGACTTAAAAAATGTCATTGCTGAATTAACATCGCAATTAAAAATTATACTCTTGTAAGTACAAGTGTTCTCATAATTACAATCACTACCGCAAGTAGTGTTAATGGTATGGGGAAATATCAGCCCTGTGATGCTTTACCCCTACCATAGAAAATGACACTTTCATTTTAGCTGCTGTCATGTCTTTTCAACTTAATGGGTGAGCCATCCATATATTGATCCAATCACTAAAATTCGTTACTTTCAGACATTCACAACAATCTGTAACTCACCAAATAGCCGCACAGTAATAGTCAAATTCAAGAATACAAGAATGGATCCTGCCAGACTATTGCATTCGGTTTTGTCGCGGTCTTTTGATTGCACAAAGTGTTGAAATACGCATTTTCCCCAGGAATGCACCCTAGTCCATATCATGTTTTAAATTGCGTCGTTTCACGAATCTGATTTAGCCATCACAAAACAATTTCATTCCCTGTCCGAGAGTTGACACCTTGACGTGGGGTAGGCTTGAGAATCTTTTAACTACAAAAGCAACGTCGAAAATTTCTGCATGGTCACCCATATCGAATAGGTCTTATATGAAAGATGAGAGAAAGAGCAGCTCGCATACACAGTCGCAGGACCCAATGCTATAAATGACACGTCCCAGATAGCGAATAGGGAAATTCCTTATTGACATAATTATGATATATCGTCATAATAACGGCGTCCTTTGGGTACCCTAAAGATATGAAAGGCTTCACCGCAAATGCAGTAATTCTTCTCTTTATAGTATAAGTAGTAATTATTCCCTATATGGTATTTGTAGTACTTAATCCCTATATAATAATTGTTTTATGTATGTAGTCTGCGTAGTCATTACGTAATTATTCTACTTAGTAGTTACCTGCGTCGTTAGACCTACGCAGTCCTGAGCACTGTTATGTTATACTGTATAACCTTATGCAATCGCTACCTTCTATTTAACATTATATGCACTCCGCCTTTGTGCTGGTGACATATATATATTCCATAAGCATTCACGTAATTTGTATAGCGTTACCTCTAATAATTTGGCATGCAGGTTCCTCATTTATATACGTGTGATTCCCTTATATTTATTTTATGTTATATATATATATATATATATATATATATATATATATATATATATATATATATATATATATATATATATATATATATATATATATATATATATATATATGGTCACATGAAGACTTGTCACCCCAAAACGCCCACATGAAGAATCGTCACCCCGTGAGATCCTATCTAAAGAATTGTCAACCAAGTACGCCGAATATTAACAGTGGAATAAAAATTAGGTTAGCCTAGGTTAGATTTGGTGAGGTTGAATGAGGTTTATGCTTATTGTCATCAATTTATATAACTGAAGAATCGTAAACCCAGGATGGCCCACATGAAGAATTGTCACCCAAGGAAAGTCCACATGAAGAATTTTCACCTTGTCAAAGTCTGGGATGACGATTTTTCATGTGATCATATATATATATATATATATATATATATATATATATATATATATATATATATATATATGCAAGATAACCACTTTAGAAAATAAACAAACGGAGTAGAGCGCTTTCGAATATTACATCTTCAGTGTAGATTTTATAAAAAAAAACTTTCCCAGTGTTTTATTGCTTACACACACACACACACACACACGCACGCACACACACACACACACACACACACACACACTTGGAACAAGTTAGATAAGAAAGTAGTGTGTGCAAAAACAATACATGAATTTAAAAATAGTTTAGATAAAATGAGATATGAAGACGGGACTCCACGAGCATAGCTCCCCTTCCCGTAAAATACAACTAGGTAAACACACACACACACACACACACACATATATATATATATATATATATATATACATATATATATATATGTATATATATATATATATATATATATATATATATATATATATATATATATATATATATATATAACGTAGAAACCACTGTTGGAGTAGAAAAGACTGGAAACGGGGAATCTATATATTTCGATTGCAAACTGCAATCCTCTTCAGTAGATACAATTAAGAGAGAGCGTGCTGCTTAAGTAGCACCCTTAACAAAAGAAAGGGGAACATGGGAAGATGTCTCTACCCTGGCTCACTCTATTGAAAGCTCATTTGCCTCCTGACCTCACATACGGAGTGAGCCGAGGGTAGAGACATCTTCCCATGTTCCCCTTTCTTTTGATAAGGGTGCTACTTAAGCAGCACGCTCTCTCTTAATTGTATCTACTGAAGAGGACTGCAGTTTGCAATCGAAATATATAGATTCCCCGTTTCCAGTCTTTTCTACTCCAACAGTGGTTTCTGCATTATTGACAAATGTGTGATTACATTTTTTCACCTGTAATATATATATATATATATATAAATATATACATTTATATATATATTTATATATATATATATATATATATATATATATATATATATATATATATATATATATATATATGCAAGGTAACCACTTTAGAAAATAAACAAACGGAGCAGAGCGTTTTCGAATATTACATATTAAGTGTAGATTTTATAAAAAAAACACGTCCCTAGTGTTTTATTGCACACACACACACACACACACACACACACACACACACACATATATATATATATATATATATATATATATATACATACACACACATATATATATATATATATATATATATATATATATATACATACATACATGTGTGTGTGTGTGTGTGTGTGTGTGTATTCACCTCGGATCTGCTGCAGTCTCTGTCGTGTGTGTGTGTGTGTGTGTGTGTGTGTGTGTGTGTGTGTGTGTGTGTGTGTGTGTGTGTGTGTGTGTGTGTGTGTGTGTGTGTGTGTGTGTGTGTGTGTGTGTGTGTGTGCGTGTGTGTGTGTGTACATGCCTATCTATATTGTTCTACCAACAAATTCCAGCTGGCAACAAGATCGCCTGAATGTGTGTCAGACTCTAAGGCCAGGCCTATGCCCGAGGGAGTTAGCGTTAGCCTCTTGTAGCGACCGTTCATGGCTAGTTTGATAAAATAAACATTTTTAATATCTTGCCAGTACTACTTGTTTTTCACTTAGCCATGCAGAGTTCCTCTCACCACCACAAATATACTGAATAACGAGGCACCAAAGAAATATCTCACCAGAAACCGGTTGGCAGGGAGGCAAGATTAATGCCAAAAACCCTTCATATCAAACATGATTTGCACAGGCAAAACAAAACCGTGCGTTTGTGTTGGATCATCGTCTCTTAAAGGTCCAACCGCATTGCCCTGTGTGCTTATGGTCAGTGTGCCACTGAATGTGAGTAAGCACTGTCCAAGCTGATCTAAGTCTTGGACACTAAATAGCATGGAGAATATATATATATATATATATATATATATATATATATATATATACTTACAATGTGAGTAACTCCCACAGAAAACCACAGGCTGGTGACTAATGGAAGAACTAGACAGCATCAAGTGTTACATCGTGGGACCGAGTAAAGTCCGAAGGGAGGAAGAAAAGCTGATACAGTTACAAAACAGTCACCACCTGTTATACTGCAGAGGCAAGGAAAAGGAAATATCTAGTGGAGTAGGATTCTTGATAAACCGAGAGGTTCCTGGTAACGTAGTCAAGATCAATAGTTTATCAGATAGGGTAGCTTAGATTTTTATAAAGTTGTGCAAAAGGTAAAATCTAAATATGGTTCAGGTTTAGGCACCAATTTCACAGATTTCAGACGATGAAATGGAGTCCTTCTATGGTTATCTTAGTTAGGCAATGAATCAAGAAAAAGGTAAATACATGTTGGTAACTGGCGTCTTTAATGCTACAACGGGAAGAAGATGGTATATGAATCATGCAATGGGAAGTTTGGAGTAGGTGAAAGAAATGACAGAGGCGAGATGTTGGTCAATATGTAGGAGACTCAATTGGGGCATCTGCCAGGGAGCCCGCTGATTTACTCACACGCCGGAGCCAGACCCAACGGTCTCACCGAGCAAGCTCCCATGTAGACACCCTTACCTCCCCACCCCCAAACAACTTTCGACAGGTTCGATCAATTTGCCCCAGCCGTGAATTCTGTGGGCGTCCTCTTCATCTCCCTTATCGAGGGTTGTCTCTTGTGGAGACAGGAACCCTGTGAGTAGGATCAACATCAGGGTAACGGGCCACTTGTCCATATACCCGAAGTTGGCGTCCACGAATTATGCTAGAGGTAAGTGGCCTAAATTGAGTCTCACGGTAAAGTCTCTGGTCTGATACGAAGGCACTTGGTACAAAAGACATCGAGACGCCTTTTCAAATCAGCATTCAGTCCATGTCTCACAGCCGGACAACAAGACAGGGAATACAAGTGACTTGTAGATTCAAATCTTAGTCCTCCTGTATAAATAACGACAACACCATATACTCAATATGAGAGAGTCCATAACACCACCATGGGCAATGCCAGTCCTTCGAAGTACTACCTGTCATGACCCACCACTGTTATGCACTACACTACACCAAGGTATGCAAAACTTTCCATGAGCTCAATGTCCTCGCCACATACAGACAGACAGAACTCTGTTCTCCAGTAAGCCTCCAAAACTCTTGGACCTTGGTCTTGGTCCAGGAGACCTCAAGACTAAGTGGTCTCAACTCCCTGTGCAGTGACTCGAGGGCTGCAATCAGAACCTCCAAAGACTCCGCAAAAAAGACAGCATCATCAGAGCCCATACATGCCTAAGTGCCGCCCCGGGGCCAAGTTCTCAGTGACGCCCCCCACCCCATCCCCTTTCCCCCATCACCATTTCCCATCTCCACCATTCCTTAATGCCTTTTATAGCTATTGGCTTGCGAAATAATTTAACATATTCTAAAAAAATTATTTAGTGTCCCTATTGCAGAAAGGACAAGGGAAGAATATTTCATATTCTGTTGATTCTAACGCAAAATTCGTATATTACAGTAAAATATTCAGGGGTCCTTTGACCTTTTTTTATTATAATTATTTTGTCAACCTTGTGGGCGGCATGTCCAGACTGGAATTGCCACCTGAACATCATAAGCAAACGCAAGGTCAGTGAACCTTGGTGTTACCAATAGATGCTCGGCAACGACATTGATCGAAAACTCTGTCCAATATCTAGCTCATGCACTTGTTAAAAAAAATTGTGGCAAGATCACATCCTTGCCTCACTCCTGAATTATCAGGGAAGAAGCTAGAAGAACTACAACATGCAAATAACGAACATTTTCTTCCAAAAGCGTGTAGGTCGTAAATGGACCTGGAGAAAAAAATATATTAAGAGATGAGAGCAGGAGTGTTAGCAATGTACCGGTCATGAATTAAGTAAATATAGATTGTGGCCATAAGATGGTAGGTTGCACAGTTAATTTCAATTCCGGATTCGAGAGAAATTATCTACTTTGGAAAAAAATAATCATTACAAAGGTTAAGGATAATACGAAGGAATTTCAATTAGCAATTAAAAACAAATTCGAAGTTCAAAGAAATAACGAAGACACCATCGAAGGTATAAATTTGAATATACTGTATATCATTAGGGAATCGACAGAGAAAGTAGGAAGTAAAATAGGCATCAGAGAAAACAAATGCTCTAAAGCTACAAGTGTCCCAATCAAGGCTATGCAGATTAAAAACAGGAGAGACATAGCAG
>NC_134806.1:43116512-43169012 GCF_046742065.1 Oratosquilla oratoria
ACTGCCTTTCTGAAGGCTATTGAGACTCGCGAATCTGATAAGCTGGATACTTTGATAATTTTTTGTCTCGCCCACCATCTTTGATTTCATTGCCGAGTGTACCATCTATGGTGCTACTACAGACATCCTCAAAGACCTTTTTATCAAACCTAAAAATGAAGTGTTTGCCAGACATTATTTGGCTACTCGAAGACAACGGGATGGAAAGACCATCGACGAGGACCTACAAGAACTTCTACTACTCACCAAATACAGTAATTTCAAAGAATCGGGATGACTACGCTCAAAATTATTTCATTAATGTACTACTGCCTCATACTGTAAGGCATCGACTGTTAGAGAACATAAGTCTTGATTTTAGTGCAGCTATAGATCTCCGAGTCTTACTCGCATTCTTCTTCCTTAGCGGTGGGCGCTGCTGCTACATCTGAACATAATTTCGTTCAGATGGCTATTACACCTGAAATTACTGACAGAACCTGTGCTGCAGTGAATCAGATATTCAGGTGTTATTTTTGTGGAGGTTTTCGTCACGACCGTTCTCGGTGTCCGGCTAAAGATGCTACTTGTCGCTATTATAACAAGCGTGAGCATTTCACTAAAGCTTCAACTTCGCATCCACTCAGTCATCTACTCTGGCTCCCAATTCATTCTCTTCTCCAGAACTAGCTAAAGAAGGCCACTGTGTTTATTTTGGTTAATGAAAAATAAGCCAGTGCTCTAATCGATGCAGGGAGATCTGAATATTCTATCTCTCATAATTATGCTGTGAAACATAAGTTGAAAGCTACCCCAGCAACCGAACGTATTTCCATGGCCTCTTTATCGCTCGTTTCTCCTGTCAAAGGACGTTGTACGGCAGACATCTACCTCCAGAGCAAGCTTTTCCGTACTACCAGATCTTTGCTGCGATGTCATACTAGGTCATGATTCGATGAGTTAACATACAAGTGTCACGATCACTTTTGGTGGACCTAAGAAATTTTTACTTTCAAATCCTGTCACTTGTAATCTCCCAGCTGTTTTGGTAGACATACCACATCTATTCACAAACCTTGTTCCTTATTACAAACCTATCGCTATTAAATATCGAAGGTCTGGAGATGATAAGAAATTCATACAGTCTGAAGTCGACAAGATGTCACAAGAGGGTGTTATTGAATCGAGTACGTCTCCTTGGAGGACCCAAGTACTTATCGTGGCGAACGAACGCCACAGAAATAGACTGGTTGTAGACTACAGTCAAACCATCACTCAATTCACACAATTGGAAGCTTGCCCTCTTCCAAGAATAGACAAGCTAGCCACTGAAATTTCTCGTTAAAAGTATTACAGTTCTTTGGACTTTAAAAGTGTTTGTTGCCAAGTAGCCATGCGAGAAGAAGACAAACACTCCCTGCCAATACCCCTCTGGCGGGGGTGTTGGAAGGGAGGGGGAACTGCCCACCTGGGGTAGTTACCAGAAAATACGGAAATTAAAAACCTGAAAAATTCCAGTGGGGGGGGGCAGTTCCCCCTCCACCGAAGGTACGGCCCTGCTAACTAATGTATACCTTTCATGGCTTTCAAGGCGACACTTGTTAGTGAGACAGGTCGGTAGTTTAGTGAATTGCAATTTTCTTATGTATTGACGTAATACTGACCCTTCTCAAATCGTTAGGTACCTCTTTTGTGATCGGAGATAGCTAGAATATACCAATCAGTGGACTATGTAATGTGGATTTTATTACATTTTTGTACCTAATAAAATGGAAAAGTCTAATTCTAATATTGGCGTGAAAGCGTCTTTCTCGGTAAACATATGCTGTTGAATGACTGTTTGGGAACGATGTTATTCAGCTGGTAGCATCACATTTACGTCAAGGAATTAAAATTATGCCGTCTAGGATAATTGACATCCTTATCTGGCGGGATTTATCCATAGATTTCTTGTACGATTTTTTTCCCCGGAAAGTGATCATTATCCTACAGGATAATGTTTCATACATACATGAGCATTACATATGTATATTTTTATCAGTCCTATACGTTAGCTCTTTCCACCCCTGTTTTCTGTCTCATTTCCACGTTTCTCACTATATCATAATGACTCAACCATATTTCTTAAACACTTTATCTTAAAACCCGTTTAGGTTCTTCCTTTCTGCCTCCTTCAGATTTCAAGCCTCTACACCATATAGTGTCGTGGGTATATTCACTCACTCGTACAATCTTCTCCATTTGTTCATCCCCAGATGCTTATTTTTCATAATACTTTTCATTCCTCCTTATATATCTACTGGCCAGTCGGAGCAAGTGAAATACAACGGTGATCTGTCTGATTCATTCCCAATCGACAACGGGGTCAAGCAAGGCTGCATCCTCGCTTCCACGCTGTCTTCCATCTTCTTCAGCATGATGCTAAGGGAGGCCAAGAAGGATCTTATAGAGGAGATCTACATACTGTTCCGACACTGGACTACTCTTCGCAGATGACTGTGCATTTCTTGTGCACATTGAGGAAGCTCCAGGTTGTCAACCGCTTTGCTAACGCAGCAAAAGTCCTTGGCCTCACGACCACCTTAAGGAAAACAGAAGTTCTGCAACAGAAACCACCGAAGGGAACCTACTACCCTCCATAAATCAGCACTGAGGGAACATTACTCAACACAGCTGAGGACTTCACATACCTTGGGAGCGTCATCTCCAACGTTACTACAGTAGCCAAGGATGTCGACAGCCCCTCGACAAGGCTAGCAGCTCTTTTGGCCATTTGCGTTTGTCAACAAAGATCTTGGTGTACAGAGCTGCAGTTGTCACCACTTCTTTATAGGTCAGTAGCCTGGGATCTGTACAGGAGACAAGTACGATTGCTGGAACGCTTTCACCAACGCTGCCCTCTTTCCATTATGGGCATCAAGTGGCAAGACTACGTAACAAATGACGAAGTCTTGGAACGAGCGAACATCCATAGCATCGAATGGAGGATATGCGAATGCCCAAAGCCGTGTTCTGTGGAGAGCTGTGCCAGGGCAAACGTGACAGAGTAGCTCCTCGAAAACGCTTCAAAGTGCAGCTGAAGCACCAGCTCAGGGCAGCCAATATCCCAGAAACTGACTGGCAAAACATTGCCAGTGACAGAGACAGCTGGAGGGGAACCACACAACAAGGTGTGGAGACCTTCGTAACAGAGAAGTCGAGGAAAAGCGCAGTGTAACCAACTCATATTGCAACATATGGAAAACTACAATACACACACATACGAACGAACACCCATCCACGCCCTAAGGCAAGCGATCATCACATGATTAGGGCATAGTAAGAGCTAGTACCCAATAAACATACCTCCAAACACAATATACGCCATATCCCCAAATAAACCTGAACACAAATTAAGTCACAAGAAATAACCACATACTATGTTTAATTATATTATAATATAATTATAGATACTTAAACATTCCATTTGTAATAAAAGAGCTGAAATTATGTAACTGTTAATTCCCCTCTCCGGAAGCTGACATCAGCGATTAGACGATTTATAAACCGAGACCGGACCCAGGAGAGGCAGTTGACAGGTAATAGTAGATCCCGGAGTATCTGCGCCATGTAGAGACTGTGCCAAATATAGTTAAGGAAAGGGCACTGACTGATTTTCTTCGTCATCACCTGCGAATTCACGCAGGCATAGAAAAGCGTCAAATACCTAGAGTCCCCCAGCCTAAGGATTCCCGTACCCATGTTATATTCAACGTATGCAACACTTCGATGACTTGGACATCTTCGTAGCTGATCATCTTCGTAGTTGCGTCTCCCCCTCGATGACTGGCGTGTACACACACGCATACATATACTACAATATGTAGTTTCAACGACAAGACTACAATCTCCCAAGGGACTTCCGTTGTTTCGGTGATCAAGCTAACCGACTTTTCTTGACCACGCCCCTTGATAACAAAAGATTCTCGGCTCTCTGGTCAAGAGTCTACCTTGAACAATAGCCGCAGCTGCGCCTCGGGTCAACACCTGCACGACCGGCCGACGCCTCAACCGAGGCGACCCAACTTCCAAATATTCCTGATATGGCAACTGTATATATGTAGATAATATGTGTCTGGCAATCCTCCGAGCTTTGCTGAGGGCTTGCCGTGTATGTAGTAGTCAGAACAGAACAGAACTGAACCAGGAGAATTAAAGCCAAGAACTCCGTCTGAGTTCCTTTCACCACCTATTCCAAATGTAGAGTAACACAACCTACACCCATCCTGTAGCAGAGTGTGCCGGTCACCGATTGGAGTGCACAACCACAAAGGAGCCTATCTCCAAAGACTTTCTTCCCAATGATCCGAAGACCCGAGGAACCAGCCATCATATATTTATTTGCTTGTCTAACTCTATAATTCCCCTCCGCTACTCCATTCCCTGGTACATGTGGCCCCAAATGCTTAAAGTTTTCCACTTCGTCTTGCCTTTCATCGTTTGAGCTCACCTCCAACCCAACACCACCACCACCCTTTGCACATTCCATCAACAAACTTTTGCTCACATTTCCTTTCAGCTTTTTCCTATCACACACCCACTCAAAATCCGTCACCAACTGCTTCAGTCTATCCTCCAACTACGACCCTCTGCCAACTACCCTTGCGCTTACCTCTCGAACCATTCCATCTGTGCACAAGTTGAACAACTACAATTGCATCACGCAACTTTGTCGAAGCCCCACCTTCACTGCAAACCATTCATTCTCTCCATTCCCAATCCTCACACAAGCTAAGACGTTTTGAGGAAATGGAAATAATGAATGAAGAAAGACTGGCAAAAATAGTGTGGAGAACAGAAGTGGGTGGAGTGAGTTTGAGAGGGAGACCAAGAATGAGGTGGGTGGACGGAGTGAAGGGGGCATTGGATGCAAGAAAATGCATGTCGAGTAATGAAGAGATTGCAAAAGATAGGAGTGAATGAAGAAATGTTATAAATAGATGTAAGATAGTGTGTTCTGTGTACTGATTTTATCTATCTAGGGTACTTGGTGCCTCTTAGCCAGTTCTGTGTTTATATTACCTCAGTGTTGGATGGTAACCTGTTCGTAAGTGTGTGTTAATGTCACTTAGTGTCATTTTTAAGTGTCTGGAATTGTTTCTGGGCTTCACATCAAGGAAGGTATTTAAGTTAAGAGTATTTGCTCTACATT
Organism: Oratosquilla oratoria; assembly: GCF_046742065.1. Classification (NCBI taxonomy): domain Eukaryota; kingdom Metazoa; phylum Arthropoda; class Malacostraca; order Stomatopoda; family Squillidae; genus Oratosquilla; species Oratosquilla oratoria. The sequence goes on from NC_134806.1 coordinate 43,121,683, forward strand.
TCTTAATGTTATTGTTGTTGCTATTATTCTATATTCTATATATTAATGGCTCCTTTCCCCTTTATAAGGGAGGTAGCCAAGTCAAAGGCACGCGCCCACCTCCACCCATTCCACTTCCATCCACCACCCATTGTTTTCTTCTCTTCTTAGCTCCTCGTGGATGAAGGGTTGTCCCTGTAGCAAGTTCATGCCTTGGAGATTCGTTTTCTGTAGAATTTGCGCACCATAATTTATTTTCCTTATTTATATTGTCACCCGGCTGGAACATGCATTATAGAAATATAACATTATTAATACTGTTACGTCTCTCATATTTATATGTAAATATATATAAATATTATTAGTATTATTCTATTATGTTTGAATTATAATAAGTAAGCAAATGTATTCGTGGTGATATAAGATGTTACATATATCCTTCTTATTGTTCCACCATCAAGACAGTGGGTATATTTATCTATACCCCGCATTATAAGTTCAATAAACAGTCCCTAGAGAATTGGAGTTTAAATAATTCCTTTCTCTCACTGATGTGTACCTTCACCATTGTGTAGTAACTTAACACTACACCCCTGCCTCTTGCCCACTCCCCGGGTAGTTGCTACCATCAGCATAATATTAATAATGATAATAATTATCATCACCATCATCATCATCATCATTATTATCATTTTTTGTTTCATTTGACGCGAGATATGATGGATAAGAGAGTTTTGTAAACGTAACCTTCTCATGTTTCTCACTTTTATTGGCAATCAATGAAAATGGATTAATTCAAGAGCTATTTTGACATTTAGACATTTTTCTTAGTCTTGCATTTGTTTTGTATGTTGTGTTGTCTTTATTTGTGCCAGTTGGTAATCTAATATACAAATACAATACTCTAACTTTGAGGTTATGTGAATATAAATATTAATTTTTGCCGTTATCTTCCTGGAAATAGTTTCTCATAAAAGTAATATTTCTTAGATGAAAAATACACACTCTTACTGTACTATATATATGTTTATTGATAGTCAAAGTGTTATAAAATATTATACATAATTTCTCTTTTATTTGTATTACAAATTACTCTTCGTTGTGTATATTTCTACTTTTTCAAGTTGGTCTTTTTGTCGAAATCTCTTGCCCCAATTTTTTATCTATTTATTTATTTTTTTACTTTTTTTTTTATTTAAGTTTCTTGAGCCTTCATTCCTTATGTCTGTCACTATTCGATAATTAATAATGGAATGGTAACATAATTAAAATTGGGTATAATTTTAATGCTGAATTAACTATCTTTGTTTCAGACATATTTGTCGTGACAAAGTCCTAGTTCAATGCACTAGATCCCTTTGTGTATTGTGTGTACAAAACCCACAGTGCCTCGTACAAAGCCGAGTTAAAACACACACACACACACACACACACACACACACACAGGAGTAACGGCTCGCTGCGGTGAGACCTGGTACTCCAACTCTCGTGGGCGTGGAGTTGTGTGTGTGTGTGTGTGTGTGTGTGTGTGTGTGTGTGTGTGTGTGTGTGTGTGTGTGTGTGTGTGTGTGTGTGCGTGCGTGCAAGGTCACAGCATTGCCCATTGATCGGTCACATATGAGCTCTGATCTCTCTTCCGGGAGGAAAATAGCTGTCGATCACGAGTCCAACACGTGATCCAAGACCATGGTGAATCACACACATGCATGCACAGCGTTACCCATAGATGGGGCCATACAGTATATAAGCTCTGAGCTCTTATCCGGGAGGGTCTTCCAACATGCGATCTAATACCGTGGTGGTGAATCTCTCTCTCTCTCTCTCTCTCTCTCTCTCTCTCTCTCTCTCTCTCTCTCTCTCTCTCTCTCTCTCAGGGCCGGATTATCCCATACACAAAGTACGCCAGGCGCAGACCCGACCCATAATGAGCACCAACCCACATTATGATTTATGGGAATCCCGGAAATCTGTATAAGTATATATATTGCATTATTAGTACATTCTGATGTTTCAATAAAACATCAAATTGTTCAGATCTTGTATAATTTATTTTAATTCGGCCCTGTGATGTCGAATGCGTCCTCTCGTGATGTTACTCGGCACATTCTGTATAGATTTGTTACTTCCCATAACCATTATTATATGTATTCCAATTGTATGTTTACGTACTCAGACTATACCAAAGGAAGGAAAAAGGGGAGGGGGAGAGAATTTTTTTTTCTCTCTCTCTCTCTCTTACCTTTGTGCCCCTCACATCGATGGCCTTAATGATATTGCACACTATGTATGTCATTTAGGTCTGTCTATGCACACTACCATTATGTCCTATGTTTGTCAAATGTTCATGATTGTACTGCGCTTGGTTGTCCTCACTGCTGTCATTTATTACTAAAACTATCACATTGTACTCAATGTTATGTTGCTATTACCGATATGACATTATTGAGGCTCTGACTCATAGGCATTGTACTACTATTGATTGTGTATCCATCTGATGCATTATATTAACATTTTGTACTTGTATATTCATGTACTGACTGACGCCTTGGCGTAATAAATTAATAAAATAAAAATAATTTGTTTTCGCTCTCTCTCCCTCTCTCTCTTTCTCTCTCTCTCTCTCACACACACACACACACACACACAACTCGTGGCGCAGTGGTAGACTACCGGGTTGCCACTACGGCGGTCCGGGTTCGAATCCCGCCCAGGGCTGAAATAATTTCAGTATCGCTGCGCTGCGAGTTGTTACTCCAACCCTCGTGTCCGGAGAGTTGTGTGTGTGTATGCTTGTAAGGTCGCATTACCCATAGATCGATCATATATGAGTTCTGAGCTCTCTTCGGGGGGGGGGGGGATAGCTGTCGATCACAAATCCAACACGTGATCCAAGACCATGGTGAATCACACACAACACAGCACTGGGAATTAGATAATGGGATATGGAAAGCAGTAAAAAAGATAAATCCAAGAATGTTTGGGTAAGGAGAGAAGCAACTAAGGTAGAAAGAGAGAGGGGAGAGAGAGAGAGAGAGAGAGAGAGAGAGAGAGAGAGAGAGAGAGAGAGAGAGAGAGAGAGAGAGTAGAAGTGAAGGAATAGCCGAGAAGACTAAATTGAGAGGACAGAGTTTTACTGGAGAGAATGGGATGGATGGATGGATGGATGGGGCAAGAGGGGCTTGGGTATAAGGGAAATGTCTGCTGAGCGTCGAAGGGAGAGGGCAGGAGATAGATATGCGTGAAGAACGACTATGAGTGGATGATAAATCGACGCGGCCCAAAGGGATTTCTCCTCGTCTTCTCTATTTACTCGTGAGAGGACGAGGAGGGAGGGAGGTCGTGATATAATGAAGCGGTGGGGATAAACCTTCTTCGGCTCTCGGACCCTGCTGTGTAGGTGCTGTGTCTTGCTACATTGCTTCTGATTCAGGCGATGGGTGAGGGCGGAGGGTGGCCTTTAATCCATAAGGATTTAAGATAGAAAGAATGGATCAAGTGGGTGTTGGATATAGGATGGGGGGAAGTGTGGGTACATGCCTTGACTGGCTACCTCTCTTATAAGGGGGAGGTGTCTTTTGGTTCAGAAAGTGAAGTTGCGGTATTGAAGAAAATATTCCTAAGGAACATAAAGAGAAACAATGGACTTAAAACTACTGGAGGCAGTTTACAATAATATAGATAGATGGACTTTAGCAACTTGAGAGATAATTATCTGTAGGAGAAAGTAGTAGACTTAATGTATTTTGTTGAGACTAAGGTCAGTAGAAACGTTGATATTCAGATGAGTGCTGGACAATTTAGCATATGGCTGAGGGGCAGAAGAGGACAGAGGGAAGGAGTGATGGTAAAAAGAAATAAAATATGGAGGTGGGAAGAGTGGTAATGGGATAAGGAGTGGCGGAAAATGAACACGGTAATTATGGCGGAATGAGGTGCAAAATGAGATTTCGCTATAGCACTGGATAGGTTTCTACGGAAGATGACAGACGAGCCTCCAGTGCCAGGCTACACCGCCATCAGTAGGTTCTCATCAAATACAATAACAGACCAACTGGTCCTCGTGAGAAGGGACAGCGGGACTGGCAGCAGCGGTAGATCACTCATTATGGTTGTGAGGACTATCCTCGGAACTTAACCAAGTAAGTAAACACCAAAGACGCATAAGATTAGGCAGAGTTTAAAGAATTCATAATAAACACAGCCGAACCACGGAAAGTAATATTTGATATATTGAAATTATGACTGATTGTGAAATAGGTATAATGGGATACATCTGGAAACTAGGCGGTACACTGTTGAATACAGCAGCGAATGTTATAATAAAAACGTGGGTAGAAGCACCAACATGATACAGAGGCCAAAACATTCAAGGAAGACTGGAGTTGATCTTAAAAAAGGAGGTGAATCAAACACTCAATTACCGGAAGTAGGAAAGATAGAAGTACGAGAGAGAAGGATCATAGAGGGAAATAAGACACAACTATACAAAACCCATGCAGAATTGAGAAAATATTTTTGAATAAGATGATTAGAGAGAGTTCAGTGATATGAAAAGAAGGAAGAAATAAAAAATGCAGAATATTTGCAACGTAAGGGAGTGGAAAGGTATTTGCCAAGCATAAGTGGGAGGGAATCGTAATAAAAAGAATGGTTCAACAAAAGATGCGCAATAGCAAAACAAGAGAAATGAGGAATAGGTGAGACGAGGAAAGCGAAGAAAGTATAAAGGAAGAATACAAAGGAACTAGGAAAGAGTACACAAGTATTAGGAGAGGGGAGGAAAGGAACTAAAGCCTTGTTGACATAGGGGCTAGTTTAGTAGCCGCTAATGCTAACTGCTGCAAGTTAATTAACCTAACAGCAAGTAAGTGTTCACACTAGGATAGTTTGGAGGCGAGTTGACCAATTTTCCGTTCACATTGAGCAAGTAGGGGATAGTTTACAAGTTCTTTTACAGAGTTGTCAATGGCAAGTTGTACAACAGAAAAGGAATCTCCAAGTTGAAAGCTGAAGGTTTATATGAAAAATAAAAGAAGAAAAAGAAATTTAAATAATGAATACAAGTTGTAATCGGTATTCACCAAGGAGAACTTTCAATGAAATCAAGGAAGTTATTTTAAAGGTCAGAATGCAAAACGTAAGACCATTTTTTCAAAAATTGCAATCAGAGTAAATAAAAAAAAAACATAGTCGACGAAATATTTTTGCTATTAAACTTGAATTTAGGCAACAAAAACTCTGTTTTTCAACCCTGAATAAATCATCTGCACTTGGGAAAACGCTTCGGCTATCATTGAATAGATATGAGAAAATCTAAAAAAAAAAATATGATCCGATCTTGAAACAACATAAAAGTAGAAGTATGTGAAAAGGATAAAATTCTAGAGAATTTGGATATGATAAAAGCCTTAGATCAGAGGTCACAATTTTTTTTTTTTTTTTTCCCTTTTTTCACAGCGGGCCGGATAATTGAGTAAATGGCGAGCGAATGCCTTATAGCAAAAACTAGGGACATCCAACATATTTCTTTGCCAATACATAAAATATAAAATATTCAGAAAATAAAGAATTTGTTTTTATTGATTTATTTCATCATTATTATTATTATTATCTTAATGTATACTGCGGCGGCGGCCTGGATGAATTGTCACCGCGGGCCTCAATTTGGTGACCCCTGACCTGGATAATGGAAAAGTGAAGGGAAATATTATTGAATAAAACGTACCAGCTCATTGTATGTTCTTTGGAAGAATGGAAGATGCCTATTTGGACTGAGCGTCAGCCAATATAGTGTCATTATACAAGGAAGGAACTGCTGAGTTATAGGCAGCTATCTTTGACCTACCTGGAAACACTGGCAAGAGTAGATTAGCCAATTACATGGAGGAGATAGACAAATTGATCGAAAATGGAAAAACAGTGTGTAACCATCCTGTTAAGTTCTTACTCTAAAGCGGCCGTAGAAGACTGGGTAGGTTGTGTATACAAGGACCTGGAAAAGACCTTTGACAAGGTGGTAACATGCCCTGCTGGGACTAAGGAAGGAGTACAGGACTCGGGCCCACAACTAAGTGAATGCGAGATCAGCTCGCTTCTGATTAGCGTACTATCGACAAGGAGTCACATTTAAAATGTCACGGAATTTGGAAAGCCAAGGTCTTAGAGGCAAGTCAGTGGAATAGATCAACGATGGTATTCTTAATATATATATATATATATATATATATATATATATATATATATATATATATATATATATATATATAAATACTTGGAAGGGAAAGATTTAACTAAGGAAAGATTTTTTTAAGAATACCGTAATAATCTTACGGTGGTATTCTTAAAAAATCCTTATATAAACCTTTCCCTTCCAAGGATTTGATAAAATATTTATTTAAGGAAAGTTTTTTTTTTAAGTATACCACCGAAGGAATTTTCGCAATGATCGACATTTGCGAAGAATAGTGATGGATGAAACGATGGATTAAGGCGATTTGTGACACCAGCAATGCAAATATCAGTATGTTGAATGGAATGAATAGAGAGCTACGTGAAACCGTTGGTTGGAACTGTCAAGATAATAATAAGAGCGAAAGAAGATGAGGTAAACTTTTTGGAAATTTTGGAAACGGGCTAAAGTATGAAGAGAACTGCAGGAAATTATGAAATGAGATTAAAAAAGTAATAATAAAATAAAATAAAATTAATGAATAGAAAAATATATTTTAATAGATTATTTGACGTCAAATCATTGTACAGATGGATTATCGGGAGACATATAAATCTTTAGTGAACATAGTTGTAGAATGAAAGAAAAATAGGTCACAGCAAAATAAATTAATGAATAAATAGAAAAGAAATTGCCTAAAAAATGTTACGAGGTATACCTTTCCATATAAATTAATAAATTTGTGGAATATAATCAATTATCCACACCAGCAACATAAATGTATTAAAGGCAAATTTGATAAGTGTAGGTACAATAGTTCCAATTCTGTATATTACGGTTAAATAAAAATTTGTAAAATACTCCCAGCAATCCCATCTCAACACCTCGGTGATAAAGTGACACTATTTGGAGTCAAACGCAGTGCAGCAAGGGATAGCCCCATATACGGCAAGATCCAACATCTGAACCTGTTATTGTTATTTGATTGTTTCTATGCATGTACTACTGGTCCATCAAGTAATCTGCAGTTTTAGTAAATATTCGTGAGCAATATCGATTTCAAATCAAATAATTTGCTCTACATTATGAAAGGCCACATTGATAAAAAAATATATATATATACTTTGTATCGTCTATTATATCAGCTAGTATATCGACTTTAAATATTCTAATTTGAATTATTTGGTCCAAATTATCAAATGGCGCATTGAGATCTATAATAATCGATTTACTACACTTTCCATTATCTACTATTCAAATGGATATTAATCATCAAATATAAAAGAATACTATGTGACTGATCCATAAGGTTATCTGTAAAACTTGTATAACAGTCTGTATATTATATACTTAGCTAATATCCCACACGGGATAGTTTTAAGACTCGGAAGTTATAAATTTATTCACGATGACCTTAGGATATATTTTATCTACATTTTCGGATTTTTTCGTAATCCAGATAGCCTCAGCAGATGCAGGATCAGCTACTAATAAACTGAGTTATAATTACGTTGATGTTTATAAAATTTGTATAGATGTAAAGAACACTTATGTAGCTCCGACGAATACACAACAAAAATGTTATAGGCTGGACGCGATACGCAGCTACTTTGTTTATATAGTAACTATGGTTGCGTCATCATCTGTAACGCCGGTATTACGTAATAATTGATCTACAAGTGTCAACAAAGGCACGTGATCCTTTTGGAAGTCGTAAGGTGAATAATTTGGTAGGCTTTCTTGGCACAGATTGCAATCACGTGATCTGAAGATGATTTTGACCTAACGGAATGCAAGCATTGTAATTGTTAGTACCTAGGTTGGTTGCACAAAACGATTGTTTATCTATATAAAGTCAATACTATTTTATGCATTATATTTTTCTCACTTCTATTTAATCGAGTTATGTCTAAAGACGATATGTTTAGACACATTGGGATAGCCAATCAGAGAGCTCTCAGAGTATTGCAGTCGACAGGGGTTCCAGTAATGTTCCCGGTTTCTCATAGTTTAGTGTCAGACACTGAAGTAAACGGAAGGCGAGCTAGTGGCTCCTTCTTTTGATTTTTAATCGAAAGAGCGCTCAAATTCACACTAGATTTCTGTAAGACAACACGACACAGCAGAAAACGAAATTAATCAGTTTATAAAGAGGGGAGAAATGTGATAACTGCATTTTAAAAACAAAAGAGCATCTTTGCTTGTTGTTCTAAATCGAGTTGAAGCCAAAATATATATTACAAACTGTCTATATCCGACTTATAGATATTTGAATACTTTTCTTTGGCGTTATATGTGCTATGTAAGGAGAGATACTAACGTTTCACAGGACTTTGGATTGTTTATCTTGTCGAATACTCTGTTGGAACATCAGCTGTTTTCTGAAAACCAGTGAACTGACTGCTGTGTTTGAGGATACGATGGCAAACGCACGAGCTGACGCTTCTTCTAACGATACGGTAATAATGCGATTTTTTAAACAAACACTATTAGCACAGCCAACACTGATGCCATGCCTATTATTTGTGATTTTATTTAGAAGGATTTGAACCTCAGCATGAACCCCCTTTGCTCACCTTCAAACCACCTTGAATGTTAGTGCATTTATCCATCTACACTCGCATCGTTTTTGAGACTTCTATATATATTAAATGACTGTCATCCTCCATGGGCAATCGTTAATAACTGATAGATGCAGGAGGGACCTATTACCGCGTAATAGACATGAGGACTATTTTACATCAACCAAACTTTGAATCTTTCCATGTAATTCACTGGATTACATTAAAAGAACGGTGGATTATTCTTCTTTTTTTGTAAAAGTCATGCAATTCAGGTGACTTTGAAATGTTGCCTCAGGTGTAAGACAATATGAACAGATACATTGTCATTCATAAATAGACATATTTTGATAGAGAACTCAAACAGCTTGTTTGGATTCATGTAAAGTTTTTTTTTTCTCTTTTTCTTGTATTAAAATAAATGTTGCTGATAATTACTTCCAATACTTCATGTATTATTAGATAGATACTTTAGTTCTGAAGAAAGTTATGCGTTAGGTCATACACAGGAATGTGTTGAATAAGCAGTATATTAGTCTTGCAAATATCAAAACAAAATTATATAATTAGGATGCAACATTAAGTGTTTTCTAATTTTCAGTTGTTTTGATCAGCAGGTTGAATAGTCTACACATACTTTATAGTTTATGTGAAAAAGATAACAAAGAAGTACTTGTAATTAAAAAAAGTAATACAGTATATTGCTGTGCAGAAATAGATAACAAATTTAATTTGTTTGTAGTCCATGCAATTCATTTAGGTAAATCAGAAGAAGTGCACACCTAAACAATACATCAACACAAAATTATATTTTAATAATAAAAAAGTTCCTAAAAGCGATACAATAGCAACAACTCAGATGTCTGCAAGTTTCAAGATGCCGTGCTTGTATTTGTTTATTGTGGAAGACAAATTAACAGAAGTCTGATAAATTGGTTTAGTCTAACCTAAATTTCGTATTTATATACCACATAGGTGTGTACTTCCTTAGTAATAACTTTTACATTAACTTACCTATTTCAAATATATGGGAGGTTAAGAGACTTAAGTTTCTTTTAGAGTTGTCATCTATCAACCAATTATGAATGTGCAATTATCAAAATACACTTCAAATTTATCAGTCATAGAAGCTCCTTAAGTCATTATTACTATCTATCAATAGTACAGTTTAATATTTATCCATCATACAAACTCGTTAAGGTCATAATCATATGTTTTGACTTCTTCAGTACAAGTCAAATACTTGCATACACATTAGGCTGCTTGATGTATGATGATTTAATGGTGCATCACAATATGCATATTACAAAGTATGAATTTATAGCTGTAGTACTTGTTCTTTTTCTCCTTGAATGTAGATTAACCATAGAAAATGCTATCAAGCCCATTCACAGAATGCGAGGATCACTTGGCTATAACTACAAAATGAATATAATCAGGGTGTTGACACCAGTATCTTTGTAAACCCACTTGCACTTTGTAACACCTGTGTCAGGGTCATCATATACTAAGGGTTAATATCGCATAGTTACATTGTAGATTCCTGGAAAAGGATATTGAGCCTGTGTCTCCAGCTCTACATAACTTTTGTGTTTTGTATCATAATCTCTAATTTCCTGTAGTAGCTCCAACATTTTGGCATTATTTTCAGGTTTGCTACTAGGGCTCCTGTAAAGAGACACAAACACATTATTACTTGTAATAATAAACAATAATCTAATACAAAACCATTTGTCTAGTCTAGATTTGAAAGCATTTATGGTAGATATATTTACACATTTTTCAGGAAGAGAATTCCAGGCATTTACAACATAGATACCAGTGAATTATATTTTTTTATTTATGTGAAATCTAATTAAAAAATTTATTTTGTCTAAAAAATGAACCTAAAATGTGGCAGTTTGATAGTGTGATAGCTTCTCAGCAATCCAGTGATTAAAGAAATTGTTCATTTTTAACACTTCCAGATTTTTTTTTTTTTTTCTTTTTCTCTTCTTCAAATTTTGATGTTCGTTCATGTTGATGCTGTAATTCCCAATTAGGAAATAATTTTGAAGAGCTGTTCTGTGTGACATCACGGTTTGCTTCCCGGAACTTCCTAATTTAAACAAGACATTGAAATTTCCAGCTTGACTCAATTTGAATATACAATTGATTATTGGTTATTTATTTTGCCATGTTTAGCTTAGGAGTGGTTGGAGAGCACTCACAAATTTAGTACCTCCTTTTCACACCCATTGTATCAAATTTGAGGCATTTAAGCTTTTTGTTGTGGCCAGGAATGAGTGGGATGTTTTACACCAACAGTCCTGGAATTTAGTTGAAACCTATGTGCTACATCACTCGAATATTTCTTAGATCCCCTAAAAGATGCATGTCATTGTACTCCAGCACTTATCTAGTGCTGTTAAATCAGTGCTTACCATTACATTTTGAATGAATTGAAAATACACTCATACCAAAAGGTCTTTTCCACCTATTAAGTGAGGTCACCAAATCAAAGCATACCCCCTTCCCCCATCCAGAACCTGCTCATTTCAGCAGTCTTAGCACCTCTTCTCCAACTTATTCCATAAATTATGGCACAAATAATTGATTATTTACTACTTATGGATCATCATCATGTCTTACTGCATCATTTCTGGATTCATAGAAAAGTGGTGTTGTTTACTTCCTTCAAGTCTCAGCCTGAGCAAGTGGGTCCTTGTGGACACCCACAGAGGATGTGGTCCGTGGTCTCGGGGTGTTTGGCTACAGGGACACCTGGCACTGGTGACGTCTCTACTTGTGGAAGTTGTCTTCAGCTTTGCCCACTTTGGCTCTTGCTCTCTATAAAGTTACTCAGTCTTTCCTGATGGGAGTTGTTCTGCTGGGTATGCTATGCTGTACCTCATGAAATATTGGCGTATTGATCAATCAATCCATTTATCCAGATATCTCTTGTTGGGGATCCACAGTTCGCGGGTAACAACAGCAGCCACCAGGCTGGCATATAAGTCACTTTGGGAAGAAATATTGTATTGTTTGTTGTCAGGGTATGACCAGGATGGTATAGTGGAAGATGAGGTGTTTGGTCTCTTATGTTTGATGGTTACACATGAAGCATTTTTTTTTCCATGGCTAGGCCTGTTCTGTGTTGGTATTGTCCTACCTGAACATAGTCATGCTTGCGTAGTTCTTGCTTGATGGAGTAGAATGTTGGTGGCTGGTATTGGGGTGTTTGTTGTGTGAATGTGTTTTTGCATGGATGTGTTGTGTGGTTCAGGTGCTGGGTTGCTTTAGATGTTTCATTAGTAGGCTGCTAGTGTAGTTTTTTGTTGCATTCATTGGTTGTGCTTGTGTGATGCAGTGGAAAGACTGAGTACAGTTGAGGGCCTTTGCATAGAACTTTAGACCTATTATTTTCATATGATGTTCTATGTGGAAATTTTCTGTTTGGGTAGTTTTGGTGCATCTTGTGTAGATACATAGTAAAATGTAATTCTCAAGAACTTTGTAATCTGTGATTAAGTTCCTTCTGCTGCACAATGCCTGTGCTTACTACTGTTTTTAGCTCATTTATTTTCATGTACATTTTCAGTCAGTTCTCTGATGTGGACTGAAGTTCATATTATCAAAAGAAAGGCCCAGAATATTGCTGTGAATAAATTACAATATTGTTATTGAGTACTGTAATCACACGGCATCTGATAGAAATGGAGATGCTTGGAGAGCAACGGAATGGCATAGGAATGTTATACTTGCCAGAACATGACAAAGGATACCACAGACATATAGTAGTCTTAGGTATGCCACATAACATGCTATCTCTTTAATGATAACAGTGTCTCAAATTTCACCGAGTGGAAACCTGCAACCCCACAACAGCTGGCAGTAGAGCGTGGCTCCTCCCAAAGGTTTCCCAAGGATGACATTGTACTGCTCTTTGTGTTGTATCAAAGTGTGATATACTGTGTCACAGGCTTGCAATAGAAAGGAAGTAATTGCCATTCTACCTGAGAACACAGTACAACCAGTTGTGAATTGGCCTCACTAAAATTGTGAGTGGTGTGCACTCAACATAGTTTAGAATGGGAAGAATACGAAGAAATGTGGTTAGATGTGGCCGGATCAAATGTGCAGCTTGCACCCTTGGATTGGCTGATCAGAGGATGGGCCTTACTGTGAGACTTCAGATTCTACTGTATGGCTTCTCAAGGGATCATTGTCTGCTTAACAAGAGACTGTGATGATGATAATGGCCAGATGTGATCTCTCATGCTAAAGGTGGAGAAAATATGGCTGAAGATGATAAAGAAGTCTGGGTTGTTCTAGACAGAGGTGAGCATGTTGATGGATTTTGATGATTGTCTCAGATTTCCATCCTGCAGGACCACCACCTGCAGAAAACTGCCATTTATCCCATTTCACTAATTTGTGGGTCTATAGTAATTGGAGTATTTAAATTGGTAACCCCTACAGACATGTGGTGGCATTTGTCTTTTCAGAAGTTCTGCTGTTCTGAGAGTCTCCTGAGAGAGAAAATTGGGGCAACAGATTAAATGATTCTGCTGTTCCCCCATGTGGGGAACATGCTTTATTTGGTTTCTGTCATCAATGTCCATTGGGTTTTGAGATGTTGGTAGGACTAGTGTTGTTAGAATTCTTAGTATTCCTAGAGATGATAGTCAAAAATATCCCCAGAAGTGATAGAAGAGATAAACTCCATCTGCACACTAGTGTAAATAAAATAAAATAAAAATAGATAAATGGAAGATGAATCCAACAGAACAGTAAAACAAGAACATCCATGGCAGATAAGTAAAAACATGCCAAAATAAATAATAATGAACAAATAGAGAAGCGTACAAGTTTCCCAAGTGGGAAAACAAAACACAAACAGATGTGAAGCATGCATTAAGAATAATAACTCAAAAGAACATCTGCTCTCAGAAATGAAAATCTTTCTCAGAGCAGCACGAGAATGATAGGTACACAGTTCTTTGCAAGATTCCTCAAACCCAACCACCCCTCATGCCATATCACACAAACAAATCCTACTGAACAATGAAAAAATAAGACATTGTACTACCCAAATATCTACAGTAACCTGTCCCTAATACCCTACAACATATTTTTACAAAGACACATGCATATTCAGATCACAAAACAACCACTCCATGATACACTTTCAAATTCTAGAAAGGCAGACCCCCCCATACATTAACCCAATTGAAAAATTAATCCCAGGGTAAGAAAGAACCATACTGGCACCACTGTGTTCAGGTCACCATCCAGCATTAAACCTGTACCAACACAGAATTGACCTGGGTATAGACTTAAGCTGCTGCAGATGCAGCCACCACACAGAAAGCACCGATCACTTTTTTATAAACTGCCCTTTTGTCATCCTGTTTGGACAGCAACACAAAATCTCTTCTCTGTGTGAGTTATAGGTCAATTGCCTGGATTTGCTATGGAATTTCTGCAAGAGAGACCAAAGCAGCATTTGATTGATGAGTGGTCAAAATGATGGGAACCATGGGTGTTCTTATGCATGTTGGTATGAAGTACACATAGTTCTCTTTATCCAACTGCCACTTGTATGGACATTTTAGCCCAGGACATAAAACGCCATCAGTTCCCAAAGTGGGTTTATGTCATGGGCCCAAACATCTGCACAAGTGGTGGTTGACGAGTGTTGGATTAAGAGACCTAGATGTATTCAAAGAAAAGAAGGCGGAGATGCAGAGTTGCAGTTTGTTGACTTTAAGATGGAGCCAATACAATTCAAGTCTTTTTTTTTTTTTTTTTTTTCTTTTTTTCACCTCACAAAAAAATTAAAATATGTTTCAACTCATTTAAGTAGAGGACTGCCCATGGTTGTAAAGTGCGTGTGTTAATTACAAATTGAACTCTGCCCAATAAGGATTGACTGTTCATAATGAATACCAACTACCCCATGAGGCAAGAATAATGAGCATTATAGATTCAAGTCACTTCCCATGAATTTGACATGGTTACCATAATTGAATTTGCTGCTATGTAGAATACAATAGCTAGGTAAATTGCAGCAGAGATCATTGCAACTGCTGCATCATCCACTAGCACAAAAGAGGGATGCTTAAATATTCCCATAACATGCAACCGAAAGAGTGCTATAACTTCTCTCCACTTTCTTTGAACCCTTCAGGATTAGGGCACTGAAATGTGGCCCTTCTGCAATATCATAATGTTGTTCAGGGTGTACAGCTCTTGGCTGTTGAAGGGAAAGGCTATCCCCTTTTCCACGTAATCAGAGACCCCCAACCAACTGGATTGAGTTAGCGTGCCTTCTCTGAGTAGTGGTTCCATACCAGGAGTTCTATGGAAGCCCTATCCCAGTACCTTGTCAATTTGAACAGGAATAGTGGAGACTAACCTGGGGCCTGTAGTGCACAGTGTGTCATATCTGCTCCAGAAATAAATCCACAATATTGAATGGGACAAGTTGGGGTCTTGAGAGTTCTGTTCCAATTGATTTTCCATTATGAATTGCAACTGCAGGACCAAATCACAGGTTTATGCAAAGATAATTTTACACCTAGGTCCCTTAATCCAACACTCACCAACTACCACTCGTGAGGCCGTTTGGGCCCAGGACATGAACCCACTTTGGGAATTAGTTGTGTTTTATGTTCTGGGCCATTTCGTGAAGTGGGTTTATGTCCTGGGTCCAAACATCCACACAAGTGATGGTTGGCGAGTGTTGGATTAAGAGACATAGTTGTATCAATATCATTTATCAGACTGTTGATATGGCGAAGAGACAAGTTTAAGCCTTCTTTTCTTTTGGTAGAATAAGTACAGTTAGTATAAAATGGCAATTGTCGACAGAATGATCATGGTAGACACCATGTGAGGATGGAATTTTTATTAAATGTACATTTAATGAAGGTCTACTCTAACCACAGTCATTATAGTTAAAACCTCCATTGCACAAAAGAGGAAGGTCATGTAGCTAAGTAGAATATAAAACGGTGACAAATTGATGACAAATGAAAAGGAGTTGAGCAAAACATGCAGATAACTTGCACTGTATGGGCGAGAGTGTCCATGTGTGCATTGTACAAACAGGTGTAGATCTGGAAAAGGTTTTTGATAACCAATAGTTAGGGTGTGATCTGATATGATTATAGTTGCTATTGCATTGACCAAAGGAAGCACATAAATAGCTTCTTTGCACACTTTTTAATTAAGAAAGCACAATAGATCAGGCATCTGATGTTTGATTTATTATCATGGCAGTGAGGAAGCAGGGATGAAAGGTGAATTTGTGTGTGTGTGTATATATTTACTGTATTATGTTATTATTGTCTAGTGATATTAAGGCTACTTTACTTATACTTTTCCCATTTTTTACAATTTTCTTTTGTGTTATTGGACAAGTATGTAATTTTAATTATCCCTTAATGCACCCATTTATTTTACAAGAATTTATTAGATGTTATTGCTTTTACAATTTATGTTTTTGTGAATCTGGTCATTACTTACTGTGAATTGGAGAGATTAGTTGTCATGAAAGAGTTTGATGGCTTGTAGCCATTCCCATCCACCACTTTATTTGCACTCTTAATTTGAAAACTTAAGAGGGCAAATCAAGTGAGTTATTTAAGTGCAGTATCCTTCTTGGAACAGTATGGAATGATTCTTCTTCACACCCTTTTATGCATAATTTTGGCCATTTTCACATGTTTCACACCCATTTTATTTCCTCCGCATTTCCCCACAATGGTTGTGGTGTTTTGGGGAGGGAAGACCTGACGTGAGGAAGTTCTTATTTGATATCTTTTGTTTATCCGTTCCTGTTCACTTGTTTATTTGGTGTCTTGTCATGGGAGGGTTTTTTTTAGTTGGGCTGATGTCTGGAGATATCAGGTGGATTTTGGAGGTCAGTCTTAGAGTGCTCGTTTTCTGATCTGCGTTTTTGTATGGGTGTGTTGTGAGATGTAAATTGTAGGTTGTCAGAGACACCTGGGACAATGGTCTTTGAACAAGTTTGACACCACTTTTATCATTGCAGTCAACAGCACTTCCAGGTTGTTCAGGACTTTCCAACCCAGAATGCACAACTGGGTTAGCATGGTCACCAATCCCACCCCACAGTCCCTAGCTTTAATAAGTGTAAAGTTGCCAATCAAAGTGTCATGACTATGGAGACCAAAATGAATTAGAAATTGATGAAAACTTTAGGTGTGTCAAATTACATTTGCATAAATACAGTGTATTTACCTAATTGTAGTACAGTATATAGGAAAGGGTCCTGCTTACTCTCCAATTATCATACCCATCTACAAATTCACACATGGCTATATCTCCTTATTTGCCGATTTTCGTACTTAGATTTAAATTTATGTATTGCTTTGGCTTGAGCTATATTGCCTTCTAAGCTATCTTCATCTTTATGAAGGAGATTAAGAAATGCAGTTTTCTGTACAGGTGCACTAGTGATAGAATTTAAAACAAAAATGTAAATGGATTTAAAGTAAAGTTTGACTGATGAAGACAAACAATGACCCCATGAACCATAGCTCTGCTCTTGGATTTGATATTAGATCATTTAAGATAATTACACTACAGTTGAATTTGTTCCCAGCCTTACAGGTAACATGTATGAAGGTTGATTAAAATCATTGAACCTGCCATCAATGAAAGAAGAGAGAGTTGACTTGATAATAGTGTTTAGGTCACTAAAGGAAATAGATTATATTTACAGATCTCTTTTGGTCTGGGACAAAAGTTATGAGGTTGGGAATTAAAAGAATAAAAAAAAAAAAAAAAGATAATATGTCTAATAATGTTAAAAAACAGTTTTCCATATAGATGCATCAACTCTTGAAGTAGCTTAAAGTGGAAATGGCATAAGCTAAGACCATAAGTGAATTCAAAACTAGGTATAGTTGAGGGGAAAAAAAGAGACAAAACCTCCACAAGATTGATTCCTTTCCTATATATTAAAAATAGGTAAATACATGTTTATATGAATGTTAAGACATGCTGACATTAATGGGAGTAGGCAACACAGGGTCTTAGTCTGAGTTTATTCCTGACTAATTTCGCAGATATGCTTTTTCATACCTGTGAAACTAATCAGGAATAAACTCAGACTAAGACTCCTGTTTTTTCTACTTCCACTTACATTTACATAATTGCTTTTGTCTCTATAATATTGTTGGCAACTGTACTCTAATGTGTCTATTGCCATACTTGTTCCCCATGGCAGCCCATCATGCTTCAGTGCTTTTCTATGCGTATTTTCATGCTCGAATTTTCTGCTTCCCCAATCTCAGAGCACCTACCCTCTCCTGGACTGGCTACTGAGCCATGTGAAATATGAAGCACAATGCCAGAGCGAAGGCAAAAAGGTGAGCAACTCCGTCTTATCAGGCTAACAAGGCAAGCAGATCAGGACCTTGGCAAACACATCAGGTCCTTGTGCCCTGGTTCTCATAGCTGAAGGCTTGAGCACGTATTTCTGTTTTTTTGTTTTTATTATGTTTTGTTTCTGTATACTTATAGGACACCATTTATTTTGCTTGTGGGTGTTCGTAGCACAGAACACTCTTGGAAATGTTATAGATGAAGTGACTTGCTGTTTCCTCATGCGAAGTATACTAGAAATGTTTGTTTTATTTTGTGTCTGAGTAACCCATACATGACTTGCAAGTGAGTTTGACGTAGTGTTTGCAGTTAGTCTTTGATAGGATATTATTGTGTAGTGACTAATTTAGATAGTGTGCCCTGCTAGTATCTAGTATATTGAGTGTGTTGGGATTGTTAGCTGATTAGGTAGCATGTTTGATATAAAAAGAAGAAAAGAGTGGCACAAATAACTGAAATTATAGATCTGCCACATGATTATGAGAAGAGTTACTACTGGATGTCTCTAAGAAACTTCAAAATGTACAGTAATTCTTCCCATATTTGAACTGCCATTATTTGAACATGATTTATGTGTAATGTATAAAAATTTTAATTCTTCATGATTGAAAAATTAACACTGGAATGTCAGAATGGAGATGGGAAGGGAGGGGGTGAAAGATTTTAAATTCTGCACCCAAATACTCCACAAATCTGAACATCCTGTGGCCCAGTTAGTTTGGACATGGGAGGGATTACAGTATTGTATTTGGAATGCAAATGTGAACCCATGCAAGAGCACTGAGATGAATTGCCCTCCTTTATTTGATTTCATTTACACTCGTATTCATTTATTATTTGTTTATTTATGTATTTTTTTAGGAAATATAGGTTTTGAGAAATGTGGTTTATTGCAATTGACTAGATAGGTTTCAACACATTGTGGCTGTTGATATTATGAATTCATCAAGATTCATGGATGATTTGAAGTGTGTGAAACATGGTATGATGTGGGTGCCATAGAATTATTATTATTATTATTATTACAGTATTATTATGATTATTATTTTTTTTTTTTTTTCTCTCCCTAGAGGTCAGGCATTCTTTTAGCCTTATGTTATTTTGGGAATTGACAATTTGGTTTGAAAAAGAAAAGATAATTTAAGGCTACTCACATTTCATGCCAACATGAATTATTCTCATTGATTTAATTGAATTCTTGATCGGGACATAATGGGTTGGGTGATTTGTTATCAATATTTCACAAGCATTTTTACATTTACAGATTGTGTAATTATAGCATAGAGATGTTAGTAGAGGTTCTACCCCTTTTATCTCTGATTGGTCCGTTTGGTACATGGTTATGTTGTGGTGGTATTTTTATTTATTTTATTTATTTATTTATTTATTCTTTTTTCATATTTTGGAAATGACATATGATAACAGGAAACTTTTCAAATGAAAATGGATTTAAAAAAAAGAATGAGGAATATATTGTACACAATTTTATTGCAAATACTGGACTTAGCCAAGCTGGATTAAGTCACTATATATATATATATATATATATATATATATATATATATATATATATCAGATCGGTTGTAAAATTTCGATCGCTATCACCCGTGCCCAAAGTGTCCGGATAGCTATGCTAAGTGGCAGTCACCAGTGGGTGCTTGGATGTATATTTGTATATATATATTATTTATTTATTCATTAGTTTAATTGTGTTATTATTATTGTTATTATTTTTATTTATTTGATTTTTTATTTATTTATCTATTTTATTTTTTATATTATTTATTTTATTTTTATTTTTATCTATTTATTTTTATTTATTTATTTACTTTTTTGTTTTTTTTTATTTTTTTTTTAGCATTATAGTTTTGGGGTCACACTGTTCCAGCTGATTTTAGGACATACACAGTAGGATGTAAAAAAAAAAAGTGAATGATCACACGATCGTGCATCTACACTTCGGTCTGGGATTCACACTGTGCTATTTTTCCTCCAACCTCCGACTAATCGGAAGTCTCCCCCCTCCCGAACATTTTCTGCCGTAAGATCACTGTTTGCAAACCATTTTGTTTTCTCAACAATTAATTAACATGGAGTGTCATTTGATATCCTGGCTGCAAATCTGCCCCAACAGTCGAAGGTAAAATAGCCCAGTGTAATAATGCCTTTACTCCTAAAATTACTGTCTTTAAACGTTTTATTCTGGTTAACACCAGCTGACCTTATGTATCTTAGAAAAGTATAATCCGTTGGGAAATTGTGTATAAAATTCAGTGTATCCAGTTTGGTACTTGTCAACTTGTCGACATTACCTGACGAAACGACGTGACGTCATGTCTCGCATTGAGGGGAGAATCGATGCAAGAATAAAATTATTTGCAAATAGATATTTCCCAGCAAGCCCTCCCTTGCCTTTGGAAATAATGCACTAAGTTAACCTGATCTAATCTAACCTTGTTTGACATTCTGTCAAACAAATGTTATGGCATATAAAGTATATGGACAGCAATAACGTTACAAAACATCGCAAAAAATGACGTTTAGTGGGAAGTGAACCGAAGTATTTAAATCGTAAAACAATTCTTTCTTTCCGAAATCGATAACGGTAACGTTAGAGAACTAATACGTGTTTTATGTCGCCAACGCCATTATTGAGATTCTGATCTTGGACGTTACTTGCGTAGATAACGTCAAATTTGATATAATACACATGCGCACATACACTTTTGTCCGTCTATATTTCGATAACGTGATATTGTCCACAAGGATAAAGCTAAAAACTAGTTTTTTTTATCTTGAGTTACAAGAAAATATATAAATTTGAACTTGAAGCAGTGTTGACAAGTAGGCTGCATGTAAAAAGTGTTTATTGTTATTATTTTTTTTATTCCCATACGAAGTATTGTCTGCTTGTGGAGTCGATATTTTAGTAAATTAGTGACATCCCAACGGACCAGTCACGCAAAATTATTTTATTGTATTATCAGTCCCCTGAAACATAATAATGGTATACACACACACACACACACACACACACACACACACACACACACACACATATATATATATATATATATATATATATATATATATATATATATATATATATACACGTGTGTGTATGTATAGTTACAAAGGTTGCTGCCCCACGGGTACAAGATTGGGTTTGTTGCGATTCGAACGCTTGTTTGTGAGCTTCGAATCTGCGACCTGTTGCATATGCATGTATACATACATGCATACTTAAATACAGGAACAGGCTCATGTCATCTGAATAAGGGGGGAGTGGATGGACGGGTCAAATTATGCAACTACCTTCCACTCGCCCACCACCCAGTTGTTTATCCTTATCTTAGCCTTTTCTGGATAAAGGGGCATCCCTGTCTTCCGTCACACTGCCCAGGTGAGAAGCAAGTCTACCCCCACCTTCCTGCTACCCTTATTCAATCGAAAAATTACAGAACAAACAAGAAAAAATCCATTCGGGCTGCGTCAGTTTATATTCAATTCACAAACATTCTCTACCCGTACCTGTCTCTTGCCCACTCACTTCCCTACTCAACAGACATTCCTCTTGACTCCAAATGCCCCCTTCCACCCCCATCCATCCACCTCGTTCTCGGTCTTCCCCGCAAGTTCACTCTATCCACCTCTGCCTTCCACATTCTGCGAGTCTTTCGTGCCTCTCTCTCTCTCTCTCTCTCTCTCTCTCTCTCTCTCTCTCTCTCTCTCTCTCATCATATGAATACATGAATTCGGGCATGTAAACTGCCACGTGTCAATTGGCTTTAGCTGTACAAGAAGTCTGTCAGATGAGATGGACTTTCATGCAAATTGCACTGAAGAAACGCGGTTCCTAAAAGAAAATATAGAACATAGCGATAGATATGTATCGTTGAAAATGTGTATAGATTATAACCCCTTTGCTATCTTTGGGGAGCCACCCATGTAAATGAATAAAATCGCCTGACGGCAGAGACAATGTTTTTAAAAAATGCCGCCGCTAGGTTGATTTTATTTCATTTTCTCTCAATATTCGCAACTTAAAAGTATATTGGGTCACTTCCGAATTGCATACATTCCTTATAGAAGGGATCTGTGTAGGAATGTTGACGATGCAAGTGTTACGTACCTGTCACTCGTATTGTATGAAATGACATGCGACGTCTTGCGTCACTTGATAAGTGACGGAAATGGTGTGCGTCCGTGTTGCCGTATTGGGGGTTCGGAGTTATGTTTATTTTTTTAATCATTAACTTGTTTTATTTTTCTTTGTCTACTTGTTTATTATTGTTATAATATTTATCATTATTATTGTTATAGTTATTGTATTTATTATTATGATAGTTTTGTTTATATTTTTATGAGGCCCGATGTGAATTGCTGAGACTTATTATTATATATTAGTTATAAATTTGTTTTATTTATTTATTTATTTGTTCTCGTATCTCTCGCCAAGTTAAAGTGAACTTGTTAGCCTGGTCAGCCACGTCGATGGTAAGGAAAAGCTCATCGTGGTCCAAGGTCAGCCAAATACGGCTTCTTGTACTACGCGACCGTCCCATTGAGCCAGGTTAACGGTCTGCCTTTTCAAAATAACGGTTTAAACCATCAATTTGTTTTTAATGGTGTTTGAAATCGTCTAGTTCTTGAACAACGACGTTGATACCATTTTAACCGTTGTTATGAAACTATTTGAAAATACAGTTTTTATTTATTTATTTATTTATTTTGTAATGTCGGTAAACGTCTATTATTCAAACAGTATAACATCTGTGTTTGGAATAACGCTATTTTTCGAGAAAAATATAAATTATTTTGAAAAAAAAACCTGTTACACAGTCATATCAAAGCTTTGAATCATCTATTGTTGGAACTCATTTTTCAACAATATTTAAGATTTTTTTTATTAAATTTTTGAGTGTTAACACGTCAATTTTAATGTTTTAAATTTGAAAAAATTAAACGTTTGAAACCTCAGAGGAGTATTGTGTGGAGGCACGTCCAAAAATACATTGTAAAAGAAAAATACAAAATACTCCAAACAAGAAATGCACATTGTTTTAAAACACACACACACACACACACACACACACACACACATATATATATATATATATATGTGTGTGTGTGTGTGTGTGTGTTTCATTGAAGTACCACCATAAATGCAACCAGTGTCACTTGGAAGAGTATTTGTATATTTATGATTATTTGATTAAAAATTAGATATGGTATGATTGGTATTGACTTTTTTGATACTGCCCAATCCCTGTTAAACTCTCTCTCTCCCTCTCTCTCTCTCTCTCTCTCCCTCTCCCTCTCTCTCTCTCTCTCTCTCTCTCTCTCTCTCTCTCTCTCTGGTCGCGTGAGTATTACGATTAGTGTGAAGGTATTTGGAGTTGCCAAAACAGTTGCTGGTTGATGAAATATGCAAAAGATCGATTTTAAAGCACGTTTGATGGAGAAAAAACAAAGAAACAGTCTTTCTTGGGAAATTGCAGTGTGTACATGCTCTGATTAAACCGTCCAGACCTGTTTTTTTTTTTTTTTTTTTTCTTTTTTGTCTTTTTAGTCTTCTTCGTCTTTGTCGTCGTCGTCTTCATCTTCGTCTTATTTTGACTCTGTCTTACAAGACAAGAACCAACTCGTACATGTTCGCTGAGTGCTCTATGGTCGCCAAGCTCCTAAGAGAAGCACACCCAACAGAAATGATGACGTCATCGATACGTCATTCGGTCCTTGTGACGTCACGTTATTGAACTCGTTGAGGTTTCCTCATAGATGAATAAAATCGCCTAACGGAAGATGGTGGCTGAGGGAAAGTACATGCACACACACACACGACGGCGCAGTGGTAGCGTTCGCAACCGCTGCTACAGCGGTCCTAGTTTGGATCCCGCCCAGGGTTGAAATTATTTCAGTATCTCTGCGAGTCGTTACTCCAACTTTCGTGGGCGGAGAGTTGGGTGGGTGTGTGCGTGTAAGGTCACAGCATTACTTCTCGGTCATATATGAGCTTTGAGCTCTCTTCCGGGAGGGTAAAAACTGTTGATCACGATACCAACACGTGACTCAAGACCATGGTGAATCACACACACGACTTGCATCACAGCGCTTGTATTTAAGGCAGTGCAGCGATGTATAGTTCCTTCACAGTGGGGCTCAAGAGCCAATGTAATAATAGTGATGATAATGATATAGTGATAAATATAATAATAATAATAATGATTATATAATAGTAATGTTTATGATACTACGAGTAATATAGTAATTGTTGTGTATATAATTTATTTGAAACCCGCAGCCCCGTTGCTGCCGGCAACAGTCATCGGGGACATGTTGGATCGCTGTTGTCTGTGTTGTGTGAGTGTAGGAATTTCTATGTCGGAATGCTAGGACGGTACCCCTCACAGAGGGCTTTGTAGCGTGGAATTTTATGAACCATGCCCTTGGTACTTCGCCGGTGGCAGGATTCGAACCGCCATCCCCTCGACCTTCTAAAGCTAGTCAAGAGAGAGAGTTTGGTCCTGGCCCGGGAACAGAATGACAGGCGCTCTGGGCTGCACCTCTAAATGGAGGTGAGGGTGTTGATGGGTTTTGGAATCGTGAGGCGGGGAGATGATCCTCTTTGACGTCTGTCTTGCAAAACGTCAGTGCTGTAGTAAGGTCATTACAAAAAAGAAATTGTGATTGTCTTTTTTTTTGCCGCCTTATCATAAAAAAAATATGTAATAGATAATGATAATAAAACCGAGGTTATTATTACACATGCCAGTTGTGTTTAATCTTCCAGGAAAAGGCAGGTGTTTAGGGAAATATTACATTTCTTTAAGTTGTCAACTTAGATGGTGCAATTTCCCTTATCCTTGGGCATTGTATGGCCCTCAGAGTCACTGCAGAAACGGACTTTGCTGGATCAAACCCGTAGCCAGAAATTTAGGTCTTTAGATAAGGAGATGAACGTAATATTTAGGGGAGGGAGCTGAACGTAATGTTTTCATGGGGGGCTGAACGTAATATTTCGGGGTGGTGCTGAACGTAATGTTTGGGGGGCTACTGAACGTAATGTCTTTTTGTGGGGGTGCTAAACGTAATTTTTGAGGAGGCTGAATGTAATGTTTGGGGTGGGTGCTGAACGTAATATATTTTTTTTTGGGGGGGGGGAAGGCTAAACGTAATTTTTGAGGAGGCTGAATGTAATATTTGGGGGGGTGCTGAACGTAATATTTTCGGGGCTGAACGTAATATTTGAAGGTGCTGAACGTAATATTTAAGGAGGGGGCTGAACGTAATATTTGTGGAGGAGGCTGAACGTAATATTTGGGGGGGCTGAACGTAATATTTGTGGAGGGGGCTGACCGTAATATTTGGGGGGGCTGAACGTAATATTTAGGGGGTGCTGAGCGTAATACTTGGGTGGGGCTGAACGTAATACTTGGGTGGGGCTGAACGTAATGTTAGGGGTTGCTGAACGTAGTATTTGGGGGGGCTGAACGTAATATTTGGGGGGTGCTAAACGTAATATTTTTTGGGGGGCCTGAACGTAATATTTGGGGGTGCTGAACGTAATATTTGAGGGGGCTAAACGTAATTTTTGAGGAGGCTGAACGTAATATATGGGGGAGGGGGGCTCAGCGTAATATTTGGACGGGGCTGAACGTAATATTTGGGGTTGCCGAACGTAATAAAAAACAACTAATATTGTATAACACTTACTGAAACTGTAACACAGCAGTTTTGTGACACCAATACTGAACCATCAGACATTCGCAGCAAAGAATAGTCTCGAAACCCGTTAGTTTGCAAACTAACTAGTAGTTTTATTGTAACAATCAATGTGTGGAAAATACAAATATATGAATTGAGATTTTGGGGAACTTTTTTTTTTTTTTTTTTTTTTTTTTTTTAAGGCAGCTTTGAAATTCATAGTGTTCCTAGTTTCTCCATATTATTTTCCTAGAAATTTACAGGTAATCTTGAAAATGATATTATAGTATGTTTTAAGCCTTGACCCTTGTAATTCCTTGCAGTCCCTAATTTTCTGTTGCAAGGATATTTTTGATATGAATGCTGGAAAATGTAAGCAAATGATAAATCCAAAATTCTCACAAGAAAGTTATTATTATTATTTTTATTTATTATTTTATTTAGTTAACTTTTATCTATTCATATTATTTTTTGCTGTAGTGGTTAGTGTGACTGTGTACCCTGTATGATATCACCGAAGATAGATGAATAATTGATCAAAGTTGATGGAAGGGGTAGATATATCAGTCTCTCTCTCTTTCCCACTTTTATTGATTTATTCTTTTAAAACTGAAGAAAACTGAATTTATTTTGATTAAATTTAAATGTTTTATGTTGTCGTGTGGTCATCGATGAGAAATAGAAAAAAAAAGTTATTATTGTACACACTTTTGACCCCATTAACCTGTTCTCGGCGCTGATTGGCTGGCGCATCTGCTTACGTCATCTGGCTCCACCCCTTAGCTCAGTTGTTAAACTAGGGACGGGAAATATATATAATGTACTATATATGTGTATATATATATATATATATATATGTATATATATATATATAATGTATATAATATATATATATATATATATATATATATATATATATAAACTATAAAATATATATATATATATATATATATATATATATATCACAATTCGCTTTAATTCTAAGCCATCACATCGAGAAACTCGAGGAGGCATACATGCAGAAATTGCTACGTGGTACAGCTAAGGACTCGAACCTCTGCTTAGCACTTAACAATTGACAGTGACAACCGGTTGTGCTATCAGTGTTGTACAAATATATATATATATATATATATATATATATATATATATATATATATATATACACAGTTTACGTCAGTAGCGGGAATATTAATCTCAATAAAGGAAGTATTATCTGTGTAATTATCGTCAGTAACAAGTTATTATCAACACCGTTGTTAATGACGGAAGTATTGATACCAATAACGGGAATATTGATGCAAATAACGGAAGTATTGTCGGTGTCGTTATTAATAACAAGCATACATTAATAATTTAAATAGACAGCCTACATACTGATTACCGATATTTTCAATAACACGTGTGTGTCCGTGTGTTTATTATCAATAACAAAAATATTGATTGTATCTATTTTCAATAAGGGGACATTGCATGACAAGTGTGACGTCACGAGGTAATAACAGGAGTGACGTGTGTTAGCACCAAATCATGCATGTAACACACACACCGTGTCAAGTTGTCTTGAGATCTCGTACCTTCCGTGAGGTTCCGCACACCTGTCGTGAGATTCCGTACACATTTCGTGAGGTTTCGTACGTATATCGTGAGGTTGCTTTACACATGTTGTGAAATCCCGTACACATACCGTGAGATGCTGTATATGTATATTGATGTTTCTTATAATACCGTGAGATCCCGTACACACAACGTGAGATGCTGTGTATGTATATTGGTGTTCTGTATACATATCGTGAGATCCCGTACCCATAACGTGAGATGCTGTATATGTATATTGATGTTCCGTATACATATCGTGAGATCCCGTACATCTATTGTGAGATTCCGCACGCATATCGTAAGATTCTGTACACATCGTGAGAGTCCGTACACTATCATGAGGTCTTCGTACATATATAGTGAGAATGTGTACATTTTATCGTGATGTTCCGTACATATATCGTGAGATCCCTTACATATATCGTGAGATTTCGTACACTTATCCTGAAGTTTCGTAATATATCGTGAGATACACGTATCCTGAGGTTTGTGACACGTCTTGAAATTTTTGTACACATGGAATTCCGTACACGTATCGTGAGATTCCCTACACGAATCCAAATATTTCGTACATATATCGTGAGATTCTGTACACATCGTGAGATCCCGTACACTTATCCTGAGGTTTCGCACACATATCGTGAGATACAGTACACCTATTGTGAGATTATGTACCTACATCAGGAGATGTCGTACACATAACGTGAGATTCCGCACACATAACGTGGCGTTTCGTACGTATCACTGATATCCTTTGCACATACCGTGAGACCCCGTACAATCGTAGTGAGGCCCTGTACACATAACGTGAGTTTTTACACGTGTTCTTTAATTCCTGTGCACATGCCGTGAGATCTTTCACACATCCAGTGGGAAGTGAGCGGGTCCCGGGATTCGAACTCACGACACAGACAGACACACACACAGAGACCGATTAGCCTGACTTCGATTGTGTGTAAACTGCTAGAGACCATCATTCGCAACAGTGTAGTGAAATTTTTAGAAGAAAATAAAATTATGAAAGATTCGCAACTTGGCTTCCGTAGCAAACGCTCATGTTTAACTAATCTCCTCGACTTCTTTCATCACGTCTTTAACAAATACGAGGGATGTAGATCTGTTGATATAATTTATCTAGATTTTCAGAAGGCATTCGGTAATGTTCCCCGTAAACGATCGCTCTACAAATTGAATACGCACAGTATTTCTGGCAGTATCCACAACTGGATTAAAGATTGGCTCTCTGAGCGAAAACAGAGTTGTAATTAACAGAGCCTCATCCAGCTGGCTCGACGTTAAAAGTGGCGTACCGCAAGGATTAGTTTTGGGACCTGTTTTGTTCTTAATATTTGTAAATGATCTAAACAACGGCTTCTGTAAAGTATCAAAACTTCCTGATGACACAAAAATTACAGGCAAAGTAACAACCACCAAAGAGAAAGAAACTCTGCAATCCGATCTAGACAGATTATCAAGCTGGGCTAGCAAGTGGCAAATGAAAGTTAATGTTAACAAATGTAAAGTCATGCACACTGGAGGTAACAATGATCGCTTCCAATACCAAATGAATGGTGAAATACTGGATTCAGTAACTAAAGAAAAATATCTAGGAGTTTTAATATCAAATGACTTGAAGCCAAGTCAGCATTGCTCAAAAGTTGTTAAAATAGCAAATAAATTGGTTGGCGTCATCGGAAGAGTCTTCGAAAATAAATCAGAAAAAAATATTTCTAAACCTTTATAATTCCTTGGTCCGTCCCCATCTCGAATATTGTATACAATTTTGGTCCCCATCTCGAATACTGTGTACAATTTTGGTCCACATACTTCCAGAAAGATATTAGTAAACTAGAAAGAGTGCAACGGAGAATAAGAACATAACATAAGAATGAAGGAGACTGCAAGAGACCATAAGGCCTACACTAGGCAGCTCCGTATCCATCACCACCTGTCATCCCCATCCATAAAGTTCTCTAATCGTTTCTTAAAACAACTGATAGTTTCAGCGCTTACTACATGGTTACTAAGTCTATTCCATTCGTCGACCACCCTATTAGTAAACCAATTCTTGCCTATTTCCTTCTTAAATCTAAATTTGTCCAGTTTATACCCATTACTGCGAGTCCTGCCCTGTTGTTTTAATATGATGACCTTGTTTGCATCACCCTTGTTAAAGCCTTTGATCCACTTGAACACCTCTATTAGATCACCCCGCACTCTGCGTCTTTCCAGAGAGTGTAAGTTAAGGTGCCTAAGCCTCTCTTCGCAAGGCAAATTTCTGAGTCCATGTATCATTTTGGTCATTCTTCTCTGTACTGATTCTAGTGAATTGATGTCCATTCTGTAGGACGGAGACCAAAACTGTACCGCATAGTCAAGGATGGGTCTAACTATCGCTGGGTAGAGTTTGATAATTACCTCTGCACTTCTTTTCGTTACCGTCCTTGCAATGAAACCTAATGCTCAGTTAGCTTTATTCCTGGTTTTAAGGTCCGGACTCACTAGAACTCCCAAGTCTCTCTCGCACACGGTTTTCTCTAAAAGCGTGTTATCTAAGCTGTATCTATTTTCGGGGTTGTGTAGCCCTACGTTTAACACGCTACATTTAGAGATATTGAAGTTCATTTGCCATTTCACCGACCATGTGAACAATTTGTTAAGATCATCCTGCAGAATCTCTGCGTCGTCTCCTGACCTAATTTGGCGTCCTATTTTAGTGTCGCCCGCAAACTTACTAGCATCACTGTTTATCCCATCGTCTAAGTCGTTTATGTATGACTAAAATGATACCAAAGGCTGAGAAATCTGCCCTGTGAAGAAAGACTTAAAAGTCTAAACTTATTCACACTTTCAAAAAGAAAAATGCGAAGAGATTTAATCGAGGTTTTTAAAATGTTCAAAGGCTCTGATAACATCAATGTCGAAGATCACTTCTTATTAGACCAATCAAATACAAGAAGACGTCACGATTTTATTATTATTATTTTTTTTTTTCCGAATGAAAGTAAGCACTTCTTTAACCGGGTTGTCAATGCGTGGAATTCGTTACCTTCCACTGTCGTTGAAAGTAACACAATAACAACATTTAAAAATAGCTTAGATAAATATTTGGATTCTAATTCGCAAATAGAATATTATCCCTTGCAATAAAAGATCTGACAACCCTACATTTAATCGTAATTGTATAGGATAGTGGTAGCAGTAATGTTAGTTCATCTGCCCTGTTTTCTTAACTGTAGCTTAGTTTAGTAAACACAGACAGCCTCGTTAGGGCCAGTAGGCCTGCTGTTGTTTGTTCTTTGTGTTCCTTTGTGAATTCGACACGGCATACACTGGGCTACCATGAGATTCCGTGCACATATTGTGAGAACGTGTACCCATATCGTGAGGTACTTATACAGCATGTGAGAATCTGTACATAATTCGTCAGACCCTGTGCAAATATCACGAGATCCCGTACAAATCCTGCGAGGTCCTTTACACATATCTCGTGCATCTCGCACACACCTCGTGAAACTCCACAGAAAACCCGTGAGATGTTATGGACCAAAAGGTCTCCGGCTGGCAGGCGTTGCTTTCGTCACCCTTTGTAGATCCTTAATCCAAGAAAATCTCAAAACGCAACGTGAACTCACAGACCTTAGATAAGAACATAAAGAACCTAAGATCTTATGCAGGAGACTATAAGGCTTACACTAGGTAGTTCCGTGTATTTCACCAATCATCCTCATCCATAAAGTTATCTAACCTTTTCTTAAAACAACCCATTTTTCTCAGCGCTCATCACATGGTTACTAAATCTGTTCCATTCGTTAACCCCCCCTGTTCACACTAGCGGTTTGAACCTCGCGGAAGCTGCGTCGATATCGCATAGTCGAAAAAAAAAAACCGCGGTTATGTGTGAACGCCACCATTGACTTACATTGTAATTGAACCGCGGCAATTGAAACCGCTAGTGTGAACAGGATCTAACAATTGTGACGAAGCTTCGTGTGTGTGGGGGGGGGGCGAGTTCCCTGGTTCCTTCGTGTGAATAAAATCTCCTGACGGCAGCCAGAAGAGGGGTGAGAGGGTAAAAACAAGCCCCCTTTCGTATGGGGTGATCCTTTACTCTGTTGTGACTGTCGCCTGGTGATTTTATTGGTCTCAGAAACTGGTTGAATTTTGAGAATTGGGTGATGGGATCGCTCTTATATTTAGGTTCAGGTAGAGTGAGAGTATGACATTGGCCTTGTATAACACCATTCGTGCCAAGAGCCTCCCACACACGCGCGCGCGCACACACACACACGAGCATAGCTCCCTTCCCGTATAATACAACTAGGTAAATACATACACACACATACACACGGCTCAATGGTATGGTGGTACCGCTCTCGACCGCCAATTCAGCTATCCAAGTTCAAGTCCCACCGCCCAGGGTTGAAAATTTCAGCATCGCCGCACTGCGAGCCGGCACTCAAACTCTGGTGGGCAAGGAGTTTGTGTGTGTGTGTGTAAGGTCACAGTATGACCCATATACTGGGCCATATATGAGCTCTTGGCTCTCTTCCGGAAGGGTAATAGCTGTCGATCAGGAGTCCAACACGTGAACCAAGACCGTGGTGAATAACACAGATCTGGCTGTGTATGAGTTCTGAGCTCTCATCCGGGATTGTACTAAATCCATCGCGAATCCAACATGTGACCCAAGACTGTGATGAAACGCACACAAGAGTTAATTTAACACGAATGAAATCGTCTTGCGTTAACCAGAATAGAATATATTTATTTGATCATTGTTTGATACAGTTCGATTTAGTATCTTTGATATAGTGGGTTATGTTGTGTTGACAAGTTTTTAATTTAGCGAAGAGGCATTTTACGTCAGGTTTACGATCGATGTGTATTCCCAGCTATGATCTACGGATTTGAAATATATTGTGGAGTAGATATATGAGTGGATGTTGTATTTGTTACTGACTGGGCGCCGGGAGTTGGGAAGCGTGTGAGAGGGAGACCAGGCAGAAGGTGGAGAGACGAGATGGAGAAGTTGGCATAGACATGTGACTTAATTGAATGTCACCGATAACCAGCGCTTCTATCCCAAGGGGCAATATAGAGGTGGCAAAGAAGAGTGACTCTGGTCCATAGGGAGGGGTGAAGAGAAAACAAGTTGTTTATAGGTTATAAGAGAGGACTGGTTTATACTTAAATCGGCTGAAATTAACCTCCAAGCATAATGCAGCACCGCGTGACTCTGGTCCGTAGGGGTGGAGAGAGAGAATATGAGATACACGGGGGGGATGGGGAGGATAGCGTTATGCTCGAGTCAGCTGACTAAGTCGGCGCCAGCGACGCGTCACGCGGGTCGTGGTGCCAAGTTCACAGTTGTTGGCACCGAAGAATGGGCCGACTGCCGACCACTTGCATCGCTGTGTGTATATCCTTGGGGACACAAGAACTGCGCAAACGGGCTCAGGTGAGGCCGGGATGATGATCCCGGCTTTCTCCTGTCTTGTATTTTAGAATGTGTTGTTAATGTTGTGGAAAACTAGGGCAATGGTCCTTATAACGCCGTTATGGCGGACGTTACGGTTTAACAGAGTTTTTTTATGTGCATATTTATATTTATTATAATTTTTTACCGGTTTATTATATTTATTTATTTATTTATGTTATATCCTTATATTATATCTTTATATTATATTATTTTTAATTTTGTTTTTTGTCCCCGCCTTTGCATTTGCAACGAGGGAACACGACTGTAGAGCCAACATGTAGGAGAAAAGAGCCGGCGGTACATGTAGATGCATGTGTGTGTAATTCACCGTGGTCTTGGATCACGAGTTGGACTCGTGATCGACAGCTATTTTCCTACCGGAAGAGAGCTCAGAGCTCATATATGACCGATCTATGGGTAATGCTGTGACCTTACACGTACACACGCCCCCAACTCCCCGCCCACGAGAGTTGGAGTAACGACTCGCAGCGCAGCGGTACTGATATTATTTCAGCCCTGGGCGGGATTCGAACCCGTACCCCCGTAATGGTGGCCGGGAACTCCATCAACTGTGCCACCGAGTCGTGTGTGTGTGTATCTATGTATGTAGGACCTTTGTAAAGGAAAAACCCCTTTGACTTGTTTCACACATAATTTTTTTTTTTTTTCTTTTTTTTTTCCTCCAGAGTAATTTTGCTCACAATCACTCACGGATATCGAAATGAAGATTCTGAAGAAGAAAAAAAAGCAACGGATTTTTTAATTACCATGTTTCGTTTTATTATATTTAATTTCATAATATTTTATGTTATACTTTGTGTTATTATATCTGAGTCCCGATTTATCAGGCTTTTGTTATCGTTCTGGACACGTGTCAGCTCCATCGAGTTGAGACCATTTTGCAGTCAGTCAGTCAGTCAGTCAGTCCGTCAGTCAGTCAGTCAGCCAGCCGCGTTGTCCCGAAATAGAATTGATTCGATCCCATTGTGCCTTTCAATGTTGGATTGTTTGTCTGGATGTGGGATTAGATTCTCTATAGTGTTGATAATCTCAGGGACATGAGTGATCACACACACACACACACACACACACACACACACACACACACACACACACACACACACACACACACACACACACACACACACACACACACACACACATACACATATACACACTTAATCGCATACACATTACACAAGGACCTATGTGCACATATATCTGCCCGTCTGTTGCGTGTCGCGTCAAGAAGGAAAAGGGACGAGTGGTTAGCAAGGCGCTGTTGTTGTTTTTTGTTGTTGTTGTTGTTGTGGCTATGGGGAAAGGGGGCCCCTTCGTGATACGGGTATCATGCGATCTCTCTCTCTCTCGTTTTCTTCCACTCTTTTCGCTCTCTCTTTCACTTTTTTCGCTCTCTATTTCACTCTTTTACTGTCTTCTTTTTCGCTCTTTCTATATATCTCTATCTCTCTCCAACTCTTTCTATCTCTCTCCTTTCCCCTTTCAACACACACACACACACACACACACACACACACACACACACACACACACACACACACACACACACACACACACACACACACAATGCAAGACCAGTGGTCTAAGGGGGTAGACAAGAACACACAGTAAGTGCCCTTGTAGAAGTTGATAGTGAGGAGCGTCATACGACAGGAGGCGCAGCATAGCTACGGCCGAAGCCGTTATCTTTGCCCTGTGATCCGCTTGGGCCGTTGGGGCAGGTCATAGTTACTATTTATGTGAATCGGAGAGGAGTGCGGGATTCGAACCCACAATTAAGCGAATGCGAGATCAGGAAGCACGATTCCCATTTCGACACCAACGGATCCGGATTCTCTCTCTCTCTCTCTCTCTCTCTCTCTCTCTCTCTCTCTCTCTCTCTCTCTCTCATTGACACGCACACCTTCGTCCCGGCTTTATAGACTACTGACACCTCCTCTCCTCCCCCTTCCTCCCTCCTCCTCCCCCTCTCTCCCTCTCACCCCCTTCTCCCCGTCTCTCCCCTCCTCCTCCCCCTCTCCCTCCCCCTCTCCCTCCCCTTCTTTCACTCTCCCTCTTCCCCTTCCTCCCCCTCTCCTTTCTTGTTACCCTCTCTCACTTTCCCTCTCCCTCTCCTTCCCTCCTCATCCTCTTATCTCTCCTCCTCTCGCATTCTCCCTCCTCCTTTCCTCCCCCTTCCCTCCCCCCTCCCCTTCCTTTCACCTTCTCTCCTGTCCTCCTCGTCTCCTCTATCTAGCGATAGTTAGACCCATCCTTGACTATGCGGTACAGTTTTGGTCTCCGTCCTACAGAATGGACGCAAATTCACTAGAATCAGTACAGGGAAGAATGACCAAAATGATACAAGGACTCAGAAATTTGCCTTACGAAGAGAGGCTTAGGCACCTAAACTTACGCTCACTGGAAAGACACAGAGTGTGGGGTGATCTAATAGAAGTGTTCAAGTGGTTCAAAGGCTATAACAAGGGTGATGCAAACAAGGTCATGATAATAAAACAAGAGGGCAGGACTCGCAGTAATGGGTACAAACTGGAAAAATTTAGATTTAAGAAGGAAATAGGCAAGAATTGGTTTACAAATAGGGTGGTCGATGAATGGAATAAACTTAGTAACCATGTAGTAAGCGCTGAAACTATCAGTTGTTTTAAAAAACGATTAGACAACTTTATGGATGGGGATGACAGGTGGTGATGGATACGGAGCTGCCTAGTGTAGGCCTTATGGTCTTTTGCAGTCTCCTTTATTTCTTATGTTCTTATGTTCTTATGTCTCCTCCCTTCCTCCTCCTCCCCCTCTCTTCCTCTCCTTCTCTCCTCCCCTCTCTCCCTCTCCAACTCCTCCACCTCTCCCATTCCTCCCCCTCTCCCACTCCTCCTCCCCATTCCTCCTTCTCTCCCCTCCTCCATTCCCTTCTCCTCCCCCCCTCTCCCCCTTCAGCTGATTAAAGTCGTCTGGCGGATTCGTCTACCTGGCTTCATATGGCAGCATTGAAAGTCAGTCTCGGCACACACACACACACACTGGAAGATAAGGGGGGAGGAAGGAAGGAAGAAGGTAAAGGGAGTGCGGAGAGGGAGGAGGAAGAGGTGTGGAGTTGGAGGAGGAGGAAGAAGAGGGAGAGGAGGAGGAAGAGTGGGAGGTATTCCTGGAGCTCGCATATCGGAAGCTCGAACACTACACGTGTACGTGTGTGTGCGTGTGTGTGCATCTGTGTGTGTGTACATGGATGTGTGTATATGTGCATACACGTGTGGTACATATACTTGTATACAAGCAAAGACTAAGTAGCTTGCAAGTGCCTATTGTTGTTGGAAGGCAGACAGAGAGAGAGAGAGAGAGAGAGAGAGAGGTAACCAAGCAAGCAAGGTTTGGTCTGACCTTTCATTATTTAGTGCTGTGAGTATAATTCTCTCTCTCTCTCTCTCTCTGTCTGTCTCTCTTAACACGTCTCCCCCACCTCTCCCACTCCTCTTCCCCACTCCCTTCCCTCTCTCCACCTCCCCCTCCCCTCTCTTCCCTCTCCCTTCCCTCTCCCCACCTCTTCTCTTCCTTGCACCTCCTGTCCTTCCTTTCCCTCTCACTCCGCACCCCCTCCTCTCTACCCACCACTTCTCCGTCTTCTCCCCCTTCCTCCTCTCACTCTTTACCCCACTCTTTTCTCCTCTCTCTCTCTCTCTCTCTCTCTCTCTCTCTCTCTCTCTCTCTCTCTCTCTCCCCCTCCCTCCCTCTCTCCCTCTTTCTCTCTCTCTCCCTCTTTCTCTCTCTCTCCCTCTTTCTCTCTCTTTCTTTCCCTCTTTCTCTCTCTTTCTCTCCCTCTTTCTCTCTCTCTCTCTCTCTCTCTCTCTCTCTCTCTCTCTCTCCTCCCACCCCCGTATCTCATCTATCTACCCTCTCCGTCACCTCCCTCTCCCTTCCTACACTCTCCCTCTCTCCCCACTCTCACTCTCCCTCCGTCCCCACACTCCCTCTCCCTCCCCCTCCCTCTCCACTTTCTGCTTCCAATAATCTCTTCCTTTGACCTCTTCTCCTCCTCTTCTTCCTCCTCCTCTTCCTCCTCGTCGTCCTTCTCCTCCTCCTCCTCCTCGTCGTCCTTCTCCTCCTACAGTTGTCATCCACATCCACCTGTTCCAACTCCTCTTCTCCTCCTACTTTTCCACATTCACCTCTTATTCCTCCTTCTCCACCACATTCTACTCCCCCGACTCCTTTTACTCCACATACCCATCCTCCTCCTCCTCCTCCTCGCCACCCTTCGCCTCCCCATCCTTTTACTCCTCCACCTCCTCTTCCTCCTCTTCTTCCGCAGTTATTATCGCGTGCGGGAGTCCCTGCCTGCCGCAGGTGACTCTTGAGCCCCGGACGGCGCCCTCCAGAACATCAATCCTGAAGCAGATGGACATGACAGGGGCCGGCTGTGTGTGTGTGTATATGTGTATGCATTTGTGTGTGTGTATGTATGTATGTATGTATGCATTTGTGTATGTATGTATGGGGGCGAGAGAGGCGTGTGTATGTATGTATTTGTGTGTGTGTGTGTGTGTGTGTGTGTGTGTGTTTGGGGGCGGGAGAGGTGTGTATGTATGTGCATTTGTGTGTGTATGTATGTGTGTGTACATGTATATATATATATATATATATATATATATATATGTGTGTGTGTGTGTGTGTTTGTGTGTGTGTGCACGTGTATGTATGTATGTGCTGAGTGATATGCTATGCTGAAAGAACAGGATTACTGTGTTTCCTCACATTCGGGCGTGTCAGCGTTCCTGTGTACCAGAGGGAGATTGAGTAATCTCTCTCTCTTTATCTCTCTTTTCAGGGTCGCATAGATTAAGGATGTGGTCGTGTTGCTGTGAATATATTTTATTCTGGCTGTCGCGAG
Source organism: Oratosquilla oratoria (assembly GCF_046742065.1). Classification (NCBI taxonomy): domain Eukaryota; kingdom Metazoa; phylum Arthropoda; class Malacostraca; order Stomatopoda; family Squillidae; genus Oratosquilla; species Oratosquilla oratoria. The sequence continues at coordinate 43,159,485 of NC_134806.1, forward strand.
TGCCATGAGTGAAGTTGTGAGCGCTGTTTACCTTCTTTTTAAATCTATTATTGTTTTTATTTCATATATTCTTTTTATGTATTCATCGTTTTATTTTTGTTTTTCATTTTGTTGCATTTATTGTATTTTGTTTTTCATTTCATTTTATTTATCTTTTATTAACAGTATTTTTATATATTTATTTGTTGTTACTGATTCACATTCTGCGAAGACTTCATCGCAGTGTTGGTTAGGTTAGTATAAGAAAGGCGGTGCTGAACAGTGGCCTGGCGGGATATGGCCAAAGTACCGGCGTACCTTTGGCGATACTGATCGAAGATGGCGGATTATTGACATAGCAACGGCGGGGTCTACTTTGCTCGTCGCTTCCTCCTCAAGTGGTGGCAATATATATATATATATATATATATGCGATACTGGACCAGTCCAGACTGGCAAAGTTGGTAGTTGTCTTGCAGGTAATTATGATGACGTTGCAGGTTTATGCAGCGCCAAGAAGAGCTGTCGCAGCTGGTTGGAGGAAGGCTGAGCCAGCTGCTTCTGCTGCTGGTTGGTTTGACGACCCTCTGGGGGTCTTTGGGTGGGCGGGGGTCCCATTCCACCCAATCCCATCCCATCCCATCCCGTCCCATCTTAAGCTCCGTTCTGCTCGTTGCGGTCATTATCGCTCAACGATGATCGTTCATGACTCAACGATGATCGCCAAGCGATTGTCAAGAGCAGTGACCCTTTGTTTTGAGCGACTCTAGAGGCAGTCGCTTAAAGCAAAACCGCCCCGTTCAAGAAAAACGAGTTTGTGCTCTAGACAATCGCTGGGCGATCATCGTTGAGCCATGAACGATCATCGTTGAACAATAATCGCAACGACTCTCTTCCATTCTTGACCTGAACCGACATGACTTGGATCCAAATGGTGTTGAGCCGTGACATTCCGTGTTGACCCGTGTGTGGTCGTTCCGAGTCTTTTTCTTTATTTAAGAAGACAGAAAAAAAGTGTCGGTGTGAATGGTACTGGATTAGAGGTACCTCGCCTTTGTCGTTTCTTTTGGGAAATCAATGTTGCGGTCATTTTTACACACACGAGAGTAAAAGACAGAACGCGATGTTTTTCTTTCCTGTAGACTACAGTTAGGTAATTACGCGTGTTAAACACACACACACACACACGCACCCAAACATGTGTGTGTGTATATATATATATATATATATATATATATATATATATATATATAATATATTACACATGTGTGTGTTCGTATGTATGTGTACATTTGAGGCAATAAAATCTTCTAAGGGCAGTCTGCTCCTATAAATCGAGTCGGCCATCCATGACAGAGTTAAACGCAGTCGAAGAACTAACCTTCTTGTTGGAAGTGACCTTTCCAGGCGCCGAGCAGAATAGAGATACACACACACACGCACGCACGCACGCACGCACACGTTGATGTAACGGATAGTGTCATGGGCAACGCGTAGATTATGGAATGGCTTTAACCATAGATTGGACCATACGACCTCTGAGCTCTCGTCCGGGAAGGTAATAAGTGTCGATCACGAGTACAGCACGTGGTCCAAGACCATGGGGTGGGGGGCGGTGAGAGAAAGATTTGCACACACACACACACACACACACACACACACACACACACTTCAGCGAATGGACGGCTTGGATGACGTTCTGAAGAAAACTGAAGTCTGTGGATCCCAACGCAAAGAGAAGTGCCTAGTGTTTTTGCAGGGTGGGGGGGAAATTGCTCGTGGAGTAGTGGGAAAGTAGGGAAAGAGGAAAAGGGGAGGGATTACTGAGGGAAATGGAAGGAAATGAGGAGGGAGTAGACTTGGCCCAGCCAGACAAGCGGAAGGTAAACAAACGACTGAGTGAGGATGACATGTCTAATAAAAATGTAAAGATTAGAAGTATAGAGAGGAGCAATACAGAAGAAAGTGACGAGAATATGTTCCAGGGATTTAAAGAGGGTGGGGGGGACACAACCCCCCCCCCCCCGACTGATAAGACTAGAGGAGAGAGTTGATAAGGTGATCGAGGACTTGGAGCGTAAGTTAGGTAACGTAGACTCCATTTTCCAAAGAATTGAAAGGTTGGAACAACTAGAGAAGGCTAACAGAAACTTAACTGAAGAAATAGAGGACCTAAAAAGACAGTTAGGAAATGTAAAGGAGGAGAATGAGAAATTGAAGAAGAATAGTAATGAAAACAGAGAGAAAATAGCTACAGAAGCTAAAAATTGGAGAATAACTCAAGAAGGGAATAAGGTTTCATTCACTGACATAGTCAAACAGCAATTGAAAGAACATAATGAAGACTCAGTTATTAAAGTGATGAGACAGAAGGAGAATATAGTAAGAGAATTAGCTGACAAAAAGAAATGTATAATTATATTAGGAATGGAAGAGAAACATAACCCAGATAGAACCGCAAGAATCAAGGAGGAAAATGAAAGAGTAAGCAGTTTATTAAAATTAGTCCAGGAAGATGAACCAGAAATTATAAAGGAAATTGAGGAAAAATTCAGACTCGGAAAATATAGTACAGATAAGACCAGACCAATTAAGATTAAATTCAGGTCACAAACAACAGCAGAGAAAATTCTATCCAAGACAGGGAAACTAGCAACAAATGATCAATATAAAAAGGTATGGATAAAAAGAGAAATGAATAAGGAGGAAAGAGAGGCAGAAAAGCAGAAAAGAATTGAAGCTAAGGCAAAAAACGAGGAAAGAACGGAGTCAGAGAAAGAGATTCTATTGGAGAGTAGTGAACATGAAAATAAAGCAGTTCGACATACTAAAGAAAAACATAAGGGAAACAGAGAATACAATGGAAGTGGCAGAAAACTAAGAGTGTCTTACACAAATATAGATGGATTGATAACAGGATTGAATGAACTGAATGATTATTTGAAAGAAAAAGAACCGGACATAATGGGAATTGTAGAAACAAAATTAAAAGGCCCACTACCACCCAACAGTGTAGGACATGATACATACAATTATTGGATTAGAAACAGAGAGAAAAAACAAGGGGGTGGAGTTATGTTCCTGACTAAGAAGGATATAAACGTGAAAGGTGTCATATATGGAAAGAATACAGTAGAGATGATTATGATAGAAGTGGAAGACCGAGATAAGAAGAGCAGAAAATTTGTGATCAATTATGTGCCTCCGAAAACAGCCTCATGGGAGGAGAGTGAACATAAAAGTATGTTAGAGGACACAAAGATAGCATTAACTAAAATAATGGAAGACGGAGGAAGAATAGTTATGATGGGCGACTTTAATTGCAAAGAAATCTGCTGGGAAGAAATGACAGTAAAGAGTGGTGATGACTCATGGGGAAATGCTCTACTTGAGATGATTACTGACCATTCAATGACACAATGGATACAAGAGAACACTAGGTATAGAAATGAAGAAGAACCATCGAGGCTAGACTTAATAATTACATCTGAACCTAGAATAGTGGACAAGATTGAATATAAAACACCAATAGGTAAAAGTGACCACATATTGATTGAACTGGAACTTAATGAAGAAAAATATATGAAAAGAAATGAACAATATAGAAAAGGAAGAATGATGTATGAAAAAACAAACTTTGATAAAATAAGAGAATTCTTCCAACAAGAAAACTGGGAAGAAATATACAAAGAAGAAACAACAGTGGAAGAGAAATGGAATATTTTGACAAAAATTTACAAAAAAGGAGTGGAAAAGTATGTCCCAAGACAAAAACAAGAAAAAGAATATGTAAAATGCTGGTACAACAAAAGTTGTAGGGAGTTAAAGGACAAAAGAGACAAAGCCTGGAACAGATGGAAAAAAGACAGAAGACCTGAAAAATGGAAAATATATACTGGTTATAGAAATGAATATGTACAAAAGTGCAGAGAGGAAAAAAGAAAATATGAAAAAGATGTTATAGAAAAGTGTAAAGATCAACCAAAACTATTCTACAGATTTGTAAACAATAAACTGAAAAACAAACAAGACTTAGAGAAATTAAGACAAGGAGGAGTTGAATACACTGAGGAAATGGAAATGGCAGAAATTATGAACAAACATTTTAAATCAGTGTTTACAAGGGAAAATATACAACCTGAAGAGATTGAGTGGAAGGAAAAAGTCCCCCCTATGGAAGAAATAGAAGTAACAAAGAATGAAATATTGACACACTTGGGTAATTTTGATGTCAGAAAATCGCATGGGCCAGATGAAATAGCAAACTGGATTCTGAAAGAATGCAGGAATGAACTGGCAGACAAAATACATAGCATAATAAGCAGTTCCTTAAAAGAAGGAAAAGTTCCAGAAGATTGGAAAAAAGCAAATATAGTACCTATATATAAAGGAGGAAATAAAGAAGAACCTACCAACTATAGACCAGTCTCTCTAACAAGTACAATAGCAAAAATATGTGAAAGAATTATCAAAAGTAGATGGGTAAAATACTTGGAAAAAAACAACGTACTAAATCCAAGGCAATTTGGATTCAGACAAGGACGATCATGCGTCACCAATTTAATATGTTTCTATTCAAGGCTAATAGATATAATACAAGAAAGAGATGGATGGGCTGATTGTGCATTTCTAGACCTAAAAAAAGCTTTTGACAAAGTACCACATAAGAAGTTGCTTAAGAAATTAGAATATGAAGGAGGAATACAAGGTAAATTGCTAAATTGGATGGAAGACTTTTTGCAAGAAAGAAAAATGAGAGTAGTGATAAGAGATCAGCACTCAAAATGGAATGAAGTAATAAGCGGTGTCCCGCAGGGAACAGTTCTGGCCCCAATAATGTTTGCTATATATATTAATGATATGGATGAAGGAATTGAAAGCTATATGAGCTTCTTTGCAGATGATGCAAAATTACTGAAAAGAGTGAAAACTGAAGAAGATTGTGAATCACTACAGAGAGATCTAAATAAAGTACAAGAATGGAGTAGGAAGTGGGAGATGGAGTTCAATACAAAAAAGTGTATAATGGAATTTGGAAAAAGCAAAAACAGAATAACAGGATCATATAATTTGGGAGAAGAAGGAATAAAAAGAGTAGAAAATGAGAAGGACCTGGGAGTCATTGTTATGAATAATATGTCACCTGAGAAACATATAAATAAGATTTTTGGAGAAACCTATAATTTAATAAGAACAATCAAAGTGGCATTTACATACCTGGATGAAGAAATGGTGAGGAAAATCCTAATCACCCTGATAAGACCAAGATTGGAATATGCAGCAACGATATGGTCACCAAGTACAAAAAAATGTATAAAAAAACTTGAAAGAATACAAAGAGCAATTACAAAATTGGCACCAACACTCTCAAAACTATCATATGAAGAGAGACTACAAAAACTTAAACTACAGACACTAGAGCAAAGAAGAGAGAGAGGAGATTTGATAGCTATTTACAGAATCATGAAAGGCATAGAAATTACTGATAGAGAGAATCTGATAAAATGGGATGACAGAAATACAAGAGGACACGGAAAGAAAATAAAAAAAGACAGCTATAGAAGAGATTTGAAAAAGAACAGCTTTCCTCACAGAGCAATAGACAGTTGGAACAAGTTAGATGAGAAAGTGGTGTGTGCAAAAACAATACATGAATTTAAAAATAGTTTAGATAAAATGAGATATGAAGACGGGACCCCACGAGCATAGCTCCCCTTCCCGTAAAATACAACTAGGTAAATACAACTAGGTAAATACACAGGGAGGAAGTAAGGAGTTGTGAATTCTTAAATAGGAAATTGCAATTACGAATCAAATGTCGGTCAGTCGGAGATTTCGTTTTTGTTTTGTTTGACCGTTTGTTTGTTTATTTGTTTGTTTATTTTATATATTTTATTTGTTCGTATATTTTCACACCGAACTAATCAACGAGAGGTGGAGAGACATAGAAAAATAGACATACACAGATATACGCATACACATACACATAGACACGCACACACATACATACATACATACATACATGCACACATTATATATATACCCATCCCCTTTGTTCAAGGGTGACAGTAACGGCTTATAGTATAGTGAAGTTTTCGTCCACCGAGGAGGGCGCTGAGTAAGACATACACAGATATACGCATACACATACACAGACACGCACACACAGACATACATACACACACACACTATATACCTATCCCCTTTGTTCAAGGGTGACAGTAACGGCTTATATTATAGTGAAGTTTTCATCCACCGAGCAGGGCGCTGAGTACCACGCCTCTTGTGTGCGTGTGTATTCACTTGGTCTTTGGATCACGTGTTGGACTCGTGATCGACAGCTATTTCCCTCCTGGAAGAGAGCTCAGAGCTCGTAGGTCCGATCTATGGGTAATGCTATGACCTTGCACACACACACACACACACCCAACTCCCCGCCCACGAGAGTCAGAGTAACGACCCGAAGCGCAGCGATACCGAAATAATTTCGGCCCTGGGCAGGATTCGAACCAAGAACTGCGGGCCACTATGGTGGCAGTTCAGCGCTCTACCAACTACGCCACCGTGTGTTCGTTGTGTGTGTGTGTGTGTGTGTATACACGCTAACACACTGTGGTATATGTTCCGGTCTCTAATGTTTGGTGCCATTTATGCTTTATTGATAATCGTAGCTTCTTTGAACACGGGCTTCTTTTGGACAGAAATGTGTGTGCCACTCTCTCTCTCTCTCTCTCTCTCTCTCTCTCAATATCTCTCTCGCAATCTCTCACCATTTCTCTATATTTGTGTGTGTGTGTGTCTTCCTCTGTCTCTCTTTGTGTCTGTATGTATTTCATGCGGCCTCTCTCTGTCCCCCCTCTCTCTATATCTCTCTCTCTCTCAATCTCTCGCTATTTCTCTATATTTGTGTGTTTGTCTTCCTGTCTCTCTTTTTGTGTGTATGTATTTCATGCAGCCTCTCTCTCAGTCTCTCTCTCTTTCTCTTTTTTCTCTCTAGTTAATTAGTTACAGTACGTTTCCTCTTGTCTTTCCTTTTCTCCCCCTCTCTCTCTCCTCCCTTCCCCTTCCTCTCCCTCCTCTTTTCCCAGCCACTTATAATTCCAGTAATATTCATATAATTTTATCTATTTATTTATTTATTCAATTTTTCCAGGCCATTTTCTGTGAAGATTTTTGTTAGAGATTTTGTCCCCCCCCCTTTCCCCCGCAAAAAAAGATATATATATATATATATATATATAGGGGTACTATCAGGCCTGTGGCTAACCGATAGCCTTTGTAAAACTTCCTAGAAGATAATGCTAGAACTCTAGAGGAACAAGCGTCACGCACAGGTAGATAAATAAAATCTCCTGGCGGCAGGCAGAGCGGAGGCGTAAGTACCAGCGGGTACGTAATGGAGTTAGGGACGTGTAGTGTGGTATGTCATTGGAATGTGAAATTTCTTACAAAGCGGGAATCGATGACCTAATGCGGGGAAGGAGGGTGGGTGGGGTAGGAGGAGGTGGTGGCGCGTCTTTGTGACGTCATCGTCCAATGTGACGTCATCGTCTGGTGTGACGTCATTGATTCATGGATGTAAACTAAGACAATGCTTAGAGGTATACTGCTTAGGGTAATGGTTATAGGTTGTGCAGTAATGATTGAATAAATAAATGGATAAGCTAATTGAATGATAGTGGTAATTATAGGTCGTGCGAAAATAAATGTGTAAGTGAATTGATGAATCAAATAAATAAAATGGAAAAAAAGTCAATTAGGTCGTCCAAGATTATCCTCGAAGTCGAATTATAATGTCGCCGAACTCGAATTAGGTCGTCCGCGAAGTCGAAGTAGGTCGTCCTCGAAGTCGAAGTAGGTCATCCTCTAAGTCGAAGTAGGTCATCCTCTAAGTCGAAGTAGGTCATCCTCTAAGTCGAAGTAGGTCATCCTCTAAGTCGAAGTAGGTCATCCTCTAAGTCGAAGTAGGTCATCCTCTGAGTCAAAGTAGGTCATCCTCTGAGTCGAAGTAGGTCCTCCTCGAAGTCGAAGTAGGTCGTCCTCGGAACGAGACGCACCTTCCTCGGGAGGACAAGGTCGTCCAAGACCGCGTCCCTGAATCTTGGGCCGTCCCTCCCCAATTGCGTGGTACGGTTATACACCTTGACCACCTCTTCCTCCTCCCCCTCTTCCTCCTCTTCCTCCTCTTTTGTTCACCTCCACTGATTGGGTTCCTCCGTCTGCAGCACTCCACGCGCCGCATTCCTTGCCTGTTCCTCCTCTTCCTCCTCTCCTCCCTCTTTCTGACTCCTTTCCTCCCTCTCTCTCTCTCTCTTTCTCTCTCTTACTCTGCCCCCCCTCTCTCTCACTTTTTCTTTATATCTGTCTGTCTCCCTTTCTCACCCCTTCCCTCCCTCCCTCCCTCCCTGTCTTTCATCATCCCTCTCCTATATCCTTTCCTCACTTCCTCTCCCCTCACTTCCCCCTCACTTCCCCCTCACTTCCCCCCTTTCCCACTATCCTTCCCTCCATCTTCCTCTCAATCCTCTTTTCTCTCTCTCTCTCTCCCTCTCTCTCCATTGCAGTATTGTCATGACTCCCCTCTCCCGTCTCGTTTGGTTTGATTCATTATTTTATTTTTTTATGTTTTTATTTGCTTCTTGTATTCCTCCCATGTCTGCGCCCCTCCCTCCCTCCCTCCCCGCCTCACAATTATCATCTTCACCACCGAAAATGTTCATGAAACACTCGTTGGAAAGCATTGTTTGTGTGTGTGTATATATATATTATATATATATATATATATATATATATATATATATATAATATATGTATGCAGGAAAAACACTGGAAGCGTGTATTCTTGAAAATGCAAGGTTGACCACGAAGAAAAAGTATTAAAGCAGAGCGCTTTAGTGTATTCACATCTTCAGCGAAAATAATACAAGTTTTATTGATGTATTATTTGCACTGAAGATGTGAATACACGAAAGCGCTCTGCTTTAATAGTTTTTCTTCGTGGTCAACCTTGCATATATATATATAAATATATATATATATATATATATATATTGTGTGTGTGTGTTTAAGTTTCTTAAGTTGAGGTTTGAGTAACAAAGAAATGTGATTTGGGTCGGGTCAGTAAGTGTATCACCAAAGCTGAATAAAACTTAACCGGAGAATATACTAGACGTAATGAAGGTGAGGAGCCTACTACGCCAGGAGGCGCTGAGTAGTTGCGGCCGAAGCCGTCACCTTTGACTTTTAGGGAAGCGGGTAACTCAAGCCAATCGACTCTTAACTTAAGCCCTTTGGCGGGGCCCGGGGAAACCCATATTGTTTACACATTTAGTGGTGACCTACACATGGAATATATACATATATATATATATATATATATATATATATATATATATATATATTCGTGATATGACTGCATGGTGATAGGAATGGCTTGGGATTTGAGGAAAAGACGATGAATCTGGAAACTTTCCATTTCAATTGGCAATGTGGCTCATGCAACGTTACCGCCCGAGATATATATATATATATATATATATATATATATAT
>NC_134806.1:43179012-43191512 GCF_046742065.1 Oratosquilla oratoria
AGGACAATTGACAACCGGGGATTGCTGTCCTCCTCCTCTTCCTCCTCTTCCTCCTCTTCCTCCCCCTCTCCCTCTCCTCCCTCACTGCCCGGCTCCATAGAAACGTCCCTATACACACAAAAGCAAACTAGAGGCGGTATCACACTGGGCTATATTTCCTCCGACAGTTGGAGCAGATTTTCATCCCGCAGCTTTCGGGAAGGAATCTGATATGCTGGAGGAAATTAATTTTCCTCCAGCAAATCAAATAACATTCTGTATAAATTATCGAGAAAACAAAAATAGTTTGTCAGATTTATTTTACGGCGGAAAAAGTTCTAGTCGTGGGTTGGGAGGAATATAGCCTGGTGCGATAACCCCATAAAGCCCAACATTTTACATCGAGGGTCGTTGCCGGACGCCCTGGGGCCTTGGGTTTTCAGCCGGAGATATTCGATGCCTCAGATGATTGGGTGATTCTGTCGTGTGCTGAATTCGAGAACAATTGCCGACTTTTAAGCCCAAGTTCAAACTGTGACGTAGGCGACACGTGCGACGCAGCACAGAGCAAAGACAGACTTCCTGTGCTAAGTTTGAACATGTCTCGTTTGAAATGCTGAGTTAGTACATCTAGAAACATTTCAAGCGAGAAAGAGTTCAGCCTGCGTCTCAGTTTGCGCTTAGGCTAATGAAGTCGCTTGTCTTAGCCCTCTTTGATAACGAAAGACGGTCACGGAGATTAATAAAATCGTCTGACGGCAGCCTGAATAAAAAAAAAGGAATGTGCCAATCGGGACAAAAAATCGGGATGTGACTTAAACAGGGACGGTAGACATGCTGGGCACTCTACACAGTCTTGAAAGTTCGTTTGAAGTCTTCCAGTGATCACTCCAACACCTTGCATCCACTAAATCCCACTAGATTTCAGTTAGTGATCCCACTGGGAATGTTCTTTGGATTTCCCACAGGGTCTAAGAACCCCAGGTTCAAGACCTAATATTCTAACAGGCTTCCCAGTGGGCCAATTTCCCCCCGGGATATCAGTACCAATTCGTGCTAATTTCCAGGTAAATTTGCAATAATACTAAGCAAGAAGAGTTGCTGTAGTGCGTTGGTATCGACCTCGCGGACCCTGGTTCGAACCCAACGGCTACTGGCTGTCCGAGCACTTAGGGTAAGGGGGCAAAATTTAGTTCCCTTAGCATTAAGTTTATCATAATTGTATTTATGCAGTAATATAGTATAGTTGGATCTTATCAAGAATAGCAAACCTAATATTTCCATGTCAAGAACAGCTAACCTAATTTAGAATGACGAACCCAAATGTCATGTAAAGGAAAGCAACCCCATAACAAATTAACTAATTTATTGATAAATGAACAATTAAGCTAACCCAGCCAACCTAGCCTAACCGAATTTAACCAGCTGTATAAGTAATTTAATAACATTTAACTATTGAACAGCTTTGAAAGTTAAACAGTGATTGAAATGCCTGGTGATTTTGAGTTCATATCTAGAAGAACGAACTCGATTATTCTCATGGTAAGATTACCGAACCCAGTCATCTTCTAAGAATAACAAACACTGCTAATCTTGACAAGAATCCGTATGAATCTGGCATGGGTCAAGTCTTTGTGTCCGCGGTATTACGACGCTAGTGTGCATAGAAAGATAGCACTGTTCCCAGTGCCTCGAAAGGGCGACAGCGAGAAACAACAGAAGGAGATTTCAACTGTACGGAGGTGAATTGGCACGTGAGCCGTCGTGAGTGATTGATAGACGCGGTATATCAGGAACAGAAGCATGACAAACAACAAGAAGAACAGTGATAAAAGTGGTTATACCCTGGCTTATTAATAGATAGACGGGCAGACATGCGGATTAAGACGGGGTGCCCATGCCTCTTTCGTGTCAAAAGTCCTCGAGGGCACTTGTCCATTCCAGCCCCGTTTCCCACCGACGTTCGTTGAACGAAGAACGAGGAAAATGGTCGATGTATTGTGGTTGAGAATGACAAAACTCGGGAAACAGGGCTAGAGGAACTGAACGGTTCCTGTCTTTTGTTGTCACTTCCAACGCGACTGGGTGACGTCACACAAAAAGCTCCGCCCTCGTTCTCCATGGTTGGCTCCTCCCCCCACAAGGATGGTTAGTCTCCGCCCACTGTGACGTCACAGAATAAGTTCCACCTTTAACGAGTGAGCTGACTGTATAAGCGAAGTCTCTGCCCACTGTGACGTCACAGAACAAGCCCCGCCTTTGGCGAGTGAGCTGACTTTGCATTCATAGTCTTCGACTTGTTCTTTAAGAATGATAAGCTAAGGCTCCGCCCACTGTGACGTCACAGGATAAGCCCCGCCTTCAGTGAGTGAGCTGACTATGAATGGAAAGTGAGTGAACTCTTTTCTTAGGTTTGCAAAGATCAACCTAACTCCCAGCTACTAGGCTAACAATAATAACATTAATAATAACAACAACAACAATACCAACAACAATATGTGGAATACAGCAGGGAATTTACCGATATATTGTACAGTCGCACAGAAAAGTCCTGAGCTTCCTAAGGATTTTGTTATGCAAATGTCTAGATGGTATATGCTGGGTGTTGGATATAGTTCTCTGTACAGTATTCATATTATTAAAAAAATGTACAGGAAAGTATATCGGGAAAAATCGGCAGCAAAATCTTGATCTGCATTAAGAAAAAAAATTGCTGGGGCAGATTTTTTTGTCCGTGACTTTGCACCGGTTTCATTTGTACAGTGAACATTTGAGTTAAAGTTATCGGTTAAGACGACGAGATGAATGCGACGGCAGTAGACGTGTAATTTAGTGCGTATAGTATAGTTAACATACAGTGAATTATCTGCAACTTGCCCTACAAAGGATCTCGATATAATTTATTATGTGTTTAGATCCTGCGTTGTTATAATGTTATTAAAATCAAATAAAAATGTGTGTATGTATATATATATATATATATATGTATATAATTGTGTGTATGTATGTATGTATGCCTCAATTTTTAGTTTACACATGATTACACTATAGCCCAGCATTTTGGCGATTATTTATAGCTCGTATATCTTATATATGCTTTATTTCTTGGTTTGTATAGAATTACATTCATAAACTATATGTTGCATGGTAACATCGTTTATATATTTGAAAGGGTCATATAAGGTTAGTGTAGCTTTATTTACACACAATTTTTCGTTCATTTGGGGCTTACACTCAACGAAGCCAAACAAGGGAACATGCCCTTCTTGCACGGAACAGGCGGTGACCTGAGGTCACCTATGCGGTTGTTTTATAAATACAGACTATGATAACAAATATTACTTTGATTAAAACCTACGTATTATATACGAACAAGGTTACATGTCCCGCCGTCGACTAGGCTTGGAGTTAGAGCAAGAAGTGGTCAAACTATTCAAATACTATGCTTAGGTTAGGTCAAGGGGGTTAGGGGGAGCAACATAGAGGTTAGTTAACTAACTATGCAGTCTCGACTTCACAGGCACTTTGTAGTTTAGCTACGGTGCCAATTTTCGAGAAATAGTAGGCGAACACTTATACACAAGCATTTTCGGAACATTAAAATCAGGTTCAAATGAATATAATTGGGCATTAGTTGTTCATCACGTGGGGAGCTAACCACACACATTGTGTTACCTCAGTCATGTATCATTTATTACATTCTCCTATTATTATTATTGTTTTGTTGTATTTGCGTCTAGTCGTGTATTGTATTTTCGTCTGTTGTTGTCTTTGGTGTATTTCTGATAGATCTGTTTATACATTAATTTTATTTTTTTGCTGTTTAATTTTATTAGAATGTAGGTGTCATTTGTATATTGTTTGCTGTTGATATCTTAGTTTACATGTTTCGTTTGTTTATGTACTATTAGTACAAGTTTGTGTTGTATGTTCTACAGAATCAGTGTTACTATTGGTTCTAAGTAACCGTGAGTGATTGACAACGATTGAAGACGTGGGTAACTATGGGTTACTCGCATTCGTCGTATGGGTGACTGGGGAGGGAAGGTGGGTAAGGTTACTCGACTTGGTACAGTCGATCGAAGTTCGATGGGAAGTTCGTAAATAAAGAAGTTCTTCGTCGAGGAGTTCGGGAAACGAGAGAGAAGACGACTTTAAGACTTCGAAGACAGAGGTCACCCTCCTCCTCCTTTAGTCTATCATCCTGACGGAGACGCGGGCAGAGGTGTGAATACCCGTGTTGGGGAAGACTATGTAACCATTCTCACGGTACGACGAGTAGGGAACCTCACGTATCGTCTTGAATCCATGCCGTGAGAAGATCTTGGCCGAGAAGATGCCTGGAGGGTGTGGAGTGAGAAAGGAGATCTTTCAGTACCAAAACAACAGAATTGAGATCATTCTAATACCAACATAGAGGATCGAAACGCATTTGATACTAATTTATTCGATTTGAAACTCCCTTTCGGTACCAGTATAGGCAACTTGAAACCACTTTTATTCCAGTATATGGACTTAAAACCCTCTTTGATGCCGGTATATACTATTTGAAATATTTTGGGACACAATAATGTTAATTTAAAACCCTTTTGGTATCAGTATATACGATTTTAAACCCGATTTGATATCAGTATAGAGACATATAACCCTTTTTGTTACTGTTATAGCAAAGTTTTGGAGATCATGGACCCTTAGCCTGAGCGCAAACTGAGACGCAGGCGACACAGACGACGCAGCACAGCAAAAACAGGCTTCTTCCTCTTGCTGGATTGAAGTACAGTTTGAATATATCTCTATTGAAATACTGAGGTAGTACATCTAGAAGCATTACAAGTGAGAGAGAAATTCAAACTGTACTTCAGCAACAGGAAGTCTGTGCTGCGTGGCTCGTGTCGCCTGCGTCTCGGTTTGCCTTTGGGCTTATACACACCTGTGGTCTCCACGGTGAGACAAGAAAATCCTTTTTCCTTCGCCACGTTGACACTCTGTTGGACAAGCATCGACGCGATCCCTCGACCTCCATAGGACTTCTCCACGTTCAGGAGATCGAAGTTGAAGACCTGCAAGGAGAAGAAGTTTGTGCACGTGAAGTGAATGACTAGGCTAGGGGGGAGGGGGACCACCTTGTGGGTTAGGGGGTGTGTGGGAAGAGGAGGGTTAGGGGTGAGTGTGGTGAGGATCTAAGGGGGGGGTTAGGGGTTAGGGGGAAGGAAGGGGAAGACGAAGGCGGTCAGGGGTAAGGCTGAGGGGTAAGGCGAGAAGATGTGGCCGGATGAACGGCTTCGAAAAGGGGAGTGAGGTGATGGGGAGGTGATAATAATAATAATAATAATGATAATATGGGGGTATTTTGGGGTTATACATTATGGCAGTCTGTAGTATAAGGTTGTGTCGAGCATTCTCTCTCTCTTTCTTTCTCTCTTTCTGTCTTTGGCCTTTCATTCATCTCTCTAGCATTCTTCACCCATGGGTTTTTCTCCCTTCTTTCCTTTCTCTCTCTCTTTCTCTCTCTCTTTTTCTCTTTTCTCTCTCTTTCTCTCTTCCTCTCTTCCTCTCTTTCGCTCTCGTCCTCATCATCATCCTCTTTCTTCCCCTTTCCTTCTTTTGTTCCATCCTCTCGTCCATCCCCAGTTCCCTTGTCTCCTCCTCTTCCTCTTCCTCCTCCTCCTCCTCCTCCAGGCAAAGTCACTCACTCTGTTGACGCTGTAGGTGGAAAAGAAGTCGATGTCGGAAGCTAGTTTCGTCAGGAAGGAGATGATTTTGTACATTTTCGGGTCCTTATCCGGCTCGATCCAGGCCAGGAAGTCGTCCGGGCCGGGTGGGTCCCCACGAGTCTTGACGCTGTTGACAGCCACGCCCACCAGCTTGCCGTCGTTGTTCTCGTCCACCGCCATGATGGACACACCGTGTGAGATCTACAAAGGGAAGGAGGGCGAAGAGTTTTATTAATTTTTTTTTTTTTTTTTTTTATAGGTTAGTATAAGATGGGTGGAACCAAACATTGACTGGGGTTCGTGAAATAACACCAAACTCATAGAAGTATTTACCAAAGATGGCATGCTTTTTACACATCAACGGCGAGAGCGTGGTCCTAATGTGCGTGTATATATATATATATATATATATATATATATATACACACACACACATATACATAACACTCGCCCCTTCCAGACAGCAGCATAAAACTTATTCATTGATTGATTTATGGGCTGAACCAGTGGCCGTGGTCAGTTTCCTAGGGATCGCGGGTCTCATGCAAGAGTCCACCGGCCCATACTCACTGATTTCTATCAGATGTCATTGGTTGGTAAGCGTCCGACCCAACTTTAGGAGTCTCCCTACTCACCATGTGCGGGAGGACTTTGGAGAGCCAGTGGTCCACCTCGCGCGGACTCTCGAGGTAGAGGGCTCGACCTAGGGGCTCGTCCTTGAAGAAGTGGTTGCACAGGAGGTCCACGGCCTGGTCGGCGTACTCCAGCGTGAGGATCTGAGGACAACCCCAGAGGACCCGGTGAAGTGAGGTTCTTCCTACGGAAGCTAGTTAGGTGTGTGTGTGTGTGTGTGTGTATGTGTTTGTTTTTGTGTGAATAATATTTACATAGTTATAACGTACAGGAAAATAGCTTGTTCAGTTTCTCCTTATAGATCAGACTTGGATTGTGTGTGTGTGTGTGTGTGCGCGCGCGTGTGCTTGTGCGTGTTACTGCAGAAAAAAAATGGTTAGCCAGATTAAAAAAAATAGAGATATTCGCCCACATAGGCCATAGAAGCTTATGTTAGTAATCCTTACTCCCGAAGGAGGACACTAGCATTAGGTTTTAGAGAGAGATAGAGAGAGCGGGAGATTAAGATAGAGAGCGGGGGAGCGGGGACCATAGGTGAAAAGAACCTTTCAGCAAGAGCCAGCCAAAGATTTTTCTTTCCCTATGTTGTTGTTGTTGGGTAGTCCAGTGTGTTAATGGGTTATCACAACGAATTTACGTGGGAAACTGATCGACCTCCAGGGAATCTCCACCCCAGATATGTTGTGGTTGTGTTTGTATAGCTGCAAATACTGAACGGTTGGAAACACGTTTGTGAGCCAGACTAGTAGAAGGGACATTTTTTTTTTTTTTTTTTTTTTAATTACAAGTTAGGACGATAAAATTCTCGGGAACCTTTGAGGGCGCCATGGTGCTCGTGAGCTACAGTTTGGGGACCACTGATGTGGAGGAACATGAGAACGTGAAACACCGCGATAGGAGAATTTCAGGCCCATAGAGGTCCTCATTCTTTGTGGTCGTGTCTGTGTAGCTGCTAATACTGAACAGTTGTAAACACGTATATGGTGGTGTGTGAGGGAGACTAGGAGTGTGGACATGTGTAGAGAAACAACACAACGAGAGTCACCTAGATATTAGAGCATTATGGCCATAGACACACAGGCACACACACACACACACACACACACACACACACACACACACACACACACACACACACACACCCGGGGCTTACCTTGAAGGCAATCCCCCCGTCGTGCATGTACAGGACGTCGGGTGGGAGCACGGCCTTTTCGGGAAGCTCAGGAACCTCAGGCTCCTCGTCACCCTGCATCAGCTGGCCGTCACCCTTGAGGAGTTCCTTGGCCGCCTCGTCCCCCTGGGTCAGCGACGGCCGAGGGGATTGGGTCTTGAGGTTCTCCTCGACTACTGACGGCGTCGTGGGTTGTTCCTCTTGGTGCGTGGCCACGGCCGCTCCGCCCTCCGCCTCTCCTCGCTCCTCGGGCTTCCTCCGCGTGGCCACGGCTGCTCCGGGGGACGGCGGGAGAGAGGTGGTTAGGTGGGTATTGTCTGGTTAGAGGGGTCGTGGAAGGGGCCATTTTATGATAGGAAGGGAGAAGGGTGGGCGTGTACCCACTGTACAGGGTGCTTCAGAAGGGCGTGAAGTCACGGGAGAGAGAGAGAGAAAGAAAGAGGGTCAGAAGGGAGAAAGTAAGAGGGACATTTGTGTTGATAAACAGGACATAATCAATTGCATACATATTTAGAGTAAAATCTTATATTTCCCTCTGGAATCCAGGATATCTTCTTTATATCTCCCTCTCTCACTTCCTCTCAGACACTCGGCAACAACGCTATATTCCCATAATATAAACTGTGTAACAAGGGTTTGTGAAAACTTACTCAACAAGGGAAGGTGCACACAAGTATTTCAGTTATATTTTGATATTTGGTACCTCGTTGCCCATTTAAGCCAATTAGTGTTAGTCAAATAAGTAAGAATTCTAGAATTGCCCGTATGTAAATTACAAATAATTTGATATTGTGTTCATTTGGTCGCATTTTGCCACGTTGTGCTTGGGGTTTGGTGGTAATTTTTAGGTGTTACTGTTGAGCTATTCGGATAGTTTATTTTTTGGATAATTATATGTATATATATATATATATATATATAATATAATATATATGAAAATATGGATTTTTTATAACAAAGAATTTTGTCGGAAAATGCCTTTTGATGTATTTATTACAACGATTGTGATATGTAAATATCATACATTTTTTTCGCAGAGAATTTGTAGGTTAAAATATACATTTTGGAGGAGGGGAACGTCTCGACAATGCAATAGTCATCCCTGTGTAAAGAACAAAGAAAATGGGCCTAAGCTGGAACCAGAGAAAACGTAACAAAACAAAGTGTGACAGGAGAAACTTGAGAATATTTTACTTTGCAAACGGCAACGGACCTATTGGTCCTTATGAGGGCTATTTGCGAATTGAAAGAAGAGTATAAACAGTGGAAATTGACTTGATTTAAATGTATGAGTTGACGAAGCTGAGAAATAAGTTGAATTAGAGTTGGATTCCATATATTTATCTTTGCGTTCTTTAAAAAGGTCTATTGTATATGAACCAGGTAGTTTGTGCTAAAGAATTACAATGCAGTTAAAGAAAATAATTCAGCGGCAATAACAACCAGGGCTTTTGTCCATGATTAAATAAATGCTAATCTCTCTCTCTCTCTCTCTCTCTCTCTCTCTCTCTCTCTCTCTCTCTCTCTCTCTCTCTCGTCATTCGTGTAAAGCCAGTCTCTCTGTATCGCAGGACCTTGTCTCGAAGCTGTTCACACGCGCATACACACACGAAAGTGGTATGTGCAAAAACAATACACGAATTTAAAAACAGTCTAGATAAAATGAGATGAAGACGGGACACCACGAGCATAGCTCCCCTTCCCGTAAAATACAACTAGGTAAACTAGGTAAATACACGCACACCACACCACACCACAAGAACACCCCAATATATATATATATATATATATATATATATATATATATATATATATATATATATATAATTGTGTGAGTGTGTGTGTATGTAATGCATTGTTAGAAAGAGGGGAAGAGTGAAGGAGGAAATAAGATATATAAGAATAGTAAGGAAGAAGGAACAAAAACAGAGTAAGCAGAAAAAAAGAGGAGAGAAGGAAAAAGGGAGGAGAAAAGAACGGGGAGAGGAAGGAAGAAGAGGAGAAGGGAAGAGGAAGAAGAGAGAAAATGAAGAAGACGAGGGAACAAGAAGAAAAAGAAGAGGGAAAAGGAAGTAGAAGGAAGAAGAAGAAGAGGAGTATTCAAGAGGAGGAAGAAGAAGGCAGAGGAAGAAGAAGAAGAAGAAGAGGAGGGAAGAATATGGTGGTCTTTTAGAGGTGCAAAAGCCTCTGTGCAGCCGATGCAGCTGTGAGGAGGGGTAGGGAGGAAGGAAGAGGAGGAGGAGGAGGAGGGGCGCGGGGGGGAGAAGAGGGGGAGAGGGGGGAAGAGCAGGAATATGTGTCACTTCGGGTGGAAGAAAGTTGGTTGTTGGGGAGGGAAATGGAACAGCCTGGGGGGGAGGAGAAGGCTTGGGGGGCTTACATGCCTTGTTGGGGAGGAAAATGGAACGGCATATGTGTGGGGAGGCAAATGTATTAGATGTATATATATACATTTGTTTTTGGGGAGGGTAATAGAATAGCCCCCCACCCCACCGTGGGGGGTACATAGGAATCTTGGTGGGTGGGGAGGGGAAAAGAACAGCCAGGGAGGATCTCTTTTAGTATTTTTGGGGAGGGAAACTGAACAGCCTGGGGAGCAAATAACAGCTATAGGGGAGGATAGACACACGTGGGGAGAATAGAATAATGTTCCCTCCCCCCAGGCTGTTCTCTCCTCCCCATTCCAGGCTGTCCCGTTCTCCTCCCCAGCTACCAAGGTTCTGCAATCATTGAAGAGTGCTACGAGGATCTGGTCCGTGGGGGTGTCATGCAAACCGCTTGAAGTAATGACTGCATGAAGCTTATGCATTTAGTCCACCCATATAGGGGGGAAGGGGGGGTTTGAGAGGGGGACTAGAGCCTGTGGGATGGGGGGGAAAGTGTCTTTAGTGGGTGAAATGGGGGGAAGAAAGAGATGAATTATGGGGAGGTATTAAACACAAAGGCTAACAAACAAAGGGATTAACTGAAGGGCTACTAAGGGCTTATACAGATTAAGGCCAAATAAGGGGTCGATCGGGGCAGTAACAAAGGTGAGGGAAGGAAGCGAGTCAAGGTCGTTCAAGGTCGAGCGAAAGGACTTGAAGGTCATTGTAGGTCAAACTAAGGGACCTTAAGGGACCTTAATGAATCAAGTGAAGGGCAAACGAAAGGTCGTGAAGGGCAAGGGAGTCCAGTGAAGGGCAAGCGAAGGGACTTGAAGGGCAAGGGACTCAAGGTAAGGGTAAATGAAAAGCCTTGAAGGTCAAGCGAGTCAAGTGAAGGGAAAATGAAAGATCTTCAAGGGCAAGCAAGTCAAGTGAAGGCCATTGAAGGGCAAGCGAGTCAAGTGAAGGCCATTGAAGGGCAAGCGAGTCAAGTGAAGGCCATTGAAGGGCAAGCGAGTCAAGTGAAGGCCATTGAAGGGCAAGCGAGTCAAGTGAAGGGCATTGAAGGGCAAGCGAGTCAAGTGAAGGCCATTGAAGGGCAAGCGAGTCAAGTGAAGGCCATTGAAGGGCAAGTTTAAGTGAAGGACATTGAAGGGCAAGCGAGTCAAGTGAAGGCCATTGAAGGGAAAGTTTAAGTGAAGGCCATTGAAGGGCAAGGGAGTCGAGCGAAGGCCATTGAAGGGCAAGGGAGTCGAGCGAAGGGGTTTCTGAAGGGCCCCTATATAGGCCTTGTGCGCTCCTTCAGACGGGAGGTAATTGGAAAGCGTGTTGACACGAAGCGGGGTGGGGGCGGGGGAGCTCGTGGGAGAAATCAAGGACGTCTTTGGAGGTGGAGGAGGGGGGTTGAAGGACGCCTAGGAGATTGGGGGGGGAAGGGGGGGTTAAATCTTGAGAAATGGAGGATGTCTGGGAGAGTGGGGGGGAGGAGAAGGGGACGGGGGCTTAGCTCGTGAGAAATTATGTCTTGGAGATTGGGGGGATGTATGGGGGGAAATGGGGGTGAGGGATGGTACGCTAAAATGAAAATATATTGTCAATTTAGCGCTAATAACAGTAAATACTGTAATGTGTGCGTTGGAGTACAAAGAGAGGAGCAGTCGCCGGTTGTCAGCTGTTCATATAGACAAAAAGATGGGTGAAATACAGGTGAAATGGGTAGGGATCGAATGCCAGCCCCTCGGGGCGGCACCTCCAGATGGAGATGTGTGTGTATCTCTATTTATATAATATATATATATATATATATATATATATATATATATATATATATATATATATAATACACGTGTACCCACGTAGCACCCATTGGAATGCGAAAGGAGTTTTCTCTCTCTCTCTCTCTCTCTGATTAATAAAATCACCTGACGGCAGACAACAAATGCACAAGTGAATCACTGAAAGGGGCGAAGTGTCGCCATTCTGACAACAGTTGGGAGACTCGCCGACTGCTTAACGCGAGAGTGGTCGCCATTCCAACAGCAAGTCGGGGACCGGATTGGGTTGACCTGATTGGACCACGTCCTGATCCATTAGTGAGCGGGTGATTGGGTCCGCTGGTATGGGATTAGGGATGAGTGGGGAGGCGAGGGGAGGGGGTAGGGATTGTGGAGGAGGAAGAGGAGATGACTCTGCAACCTTTGCAACATTGATTTCTTTGTGTGATGAGTATGAAGTATGGCCGCATTAGCCTGCAATGCTTTGTATGCATATATGTATGTGTATATATATGTATATATATATATATACATGTGTGTGTGTGTGTGTGTACCATATATATGGGTTGGTGTGTAGTTGGGTGCACATGTACTGTTGTATGTATGTACTAAAATAATGTATATGCAGATAGAATAAAGATAAATTAAGTAAACGATTGAATGAAAAAATAAAACAAAGATATAAATACAGGAAGAAAAAATCAGAAATACTCTAAGAATACGAAAAAAACAATAAAACTAAATCAAATAGGGAAAAGTAATAAACAAACACAACTCCTCATTCCCCATTTTCTATAACTTGTATGCTCTCTGTCTCCTCTCTCTCTCTTTCCCCTCTCACCCCTCTTACTCTCTCTTTTCT